>NC_090266.1:187080934-187389059 GCF_040414725.1 Anabrus simplex
TGAAACAAGAGGAACTATTCCATCTTAATGTAATGACAAAACAGTAGAGGATTTATGCCAGCGGCTTCGCCCATCCTCTGTGCTGTCATTCGGGTTGCCTATTCTAACAAGTGGCCGGCGATTCGGGGACACCATGTTTAAATTACCTACACGTTCTTAACAATTAATGAGTTCGAAAAGTTGCACAGAAGTGCACATTTCAACATTTCAACTACTACTACTACTACTACTACTACTATTTGAAATAGTGATGATTGCATGAACATTACGATTTAACATATCAGTGTCACTGTTCAGATCTAATATTCGACATTTTTTTGTGCAGTCACGTTGAGTCTTTCATATTTTTTTGCTATTTGCTTTACGTCGCACCGACACAGATATGTCTTACGGCGGCGATGGGATAGGAAAGGCCTAGGAATTGGAAGGAAGCGGCCGTGGCCTTAATTAAGGTACAGCCCGGCATTTGCCTGGTGTAGAAATGGGAAACCACCGAAAACCACCTTCAGGGCTGCCGACAGTGGGGCTCGAACCCACTATCTCCCGATTACTGGATACTGGCCGCACTTAAGTGACTGCAGCTATCGAGCTCGGTAATAGTCTTTCATTACGCTGTCTGTTTACCTTTAAATATTTTCTTATATGAATAAGGAGTTATGAAGACAGTACCACAAAGTCAAATCCATTACAAGCCTATTGTCATTCTGTTAAACTGCTCACACTTTCTATTATTTTTAACGCGTTTACCCTCCAGGGCTGGTTTGTCTACCGGACTCAGTGAGGGATCCTACTTCTACCACCTCAAGGGCAGTGTCCTGGAGCGTGAGATATTTGGTGGCGATACAACTTGGGAGGATGACCAGCACCTCACCCAGGCGGCCTAATCTGCTATGCTAAACAGGGGCCTCGTGGGGTATGGAAGGTTGGAAGGAACAGACAATGAAGAGGGAAGGAAGCGGTCGCAGTCCTAAGATAAGTACCATCCCGGCATTTGCCTGAAGGAGAGATGGGAAACCACTTCGAGGATGGCTGAGGCAGGAATCAAAACCCGTCTACTCAGCTGACCTCCCGAGGCTAAGTGGACCCCGTTCCAGTCCTCGTACCACTTTTCACATTTCGTGGCAGAACTGTGAATCGAACTTCGCGTGTGGCAGCTAATCACATTAACCACGTCGATGCAAGCGCAAGTTAACATCTTTGACACTACAGTAAAATAGGTATAGTAAAAACGTGTGGATAATTAATTGACTGATTTGTATAAGGTTATTCGGTGGGACCGAGCGAGTTGGCTGCGCGGTTAGAGCCATGTAGCTGTTAGTTTTAATACGGGATATGATGGGTTCAGACCCCGCTGTCAGCAGCCGTGAAGGTGATTTTCTGTGGTTTCCCATTTTCACACCAAGGAAATGGTGGGACTACCTTAATTAAGGCCACGGTACCTTGCTTCCCACTCCTGGCTCTTTCCTATCCCATCGTCGCCATAAGACCTATCTGTGCCGCTACGACGAAACCAGGTTGTAAAAATGATGGAAGAAGCAAATATTCCAGACTACACATGCTTACGACAGTTTACTTCGAACAAGGGAATTCAATAAATTGAGCAAGAAAATGCTATCTGATTTCTACTTCCAAAAAATGATCTCTGATCCCTGACTGCCTGGTCGCTTGGCTGAATTCTCTGCATCGAGGGCAATATCTCAGAGGGTTCTATTTCCGCCAGGTCGGGGATTTTTCTCGCTAATTCCTTCGCGACTAGGTATTTATGTTTGCATCAAAACATTCCTCATCATATATGCACAACACCCCCACACCATTCACCACTACAGGAACACGCAATAGTGGATACATCCCTCCATATACAGTTGACGTCAGGACGGGGCATCCAGCAGTAAAACCGGGCCTAGTCAACATGTGTGACACATGACGCACCCGCGGCACACCGGGGTATGGGAAAAGCGGTGGAAGAGATAGAAGCAGAAGAAGGTGAACTGTAAAACCTGATAATGTTGTAATTAAATATCTTAAAACCAAGTGAGTTGGCCGTGCTGTTAGGGGTGTACAGCTGTGAGCTTGCATTCGGGAGATAGGGACTCGAATCCCTATGTCGGCAGCCCTGAAGATGGTTTTCCGTGGTTTCCAATTTTCATTCCAGGCAAATGCTGATGCTGTACGTTAATTAATGCCACAGGTGTTTCCTGACCTTTCCTACCCCTTTTCTGAGCCGTCGTCACCGTAAGACCTATCTGCGTAGGTGCGACGTACAGCTAATCTATATACACTGACTGACAGAGCAAATGCAACACCAAGAAGGAGTGGTCAGAACTTTATGCCAATTGCAGGGTAGACTGACGTCACTGAGGTATGCTCATGATGTGAAATGCGCCGCTGTGCTGCGCACGTAGCGAACGATAAATGGGACACGGCGTTGGCGAATGGCCCACTTCGTACCGTGATTTCTCAGCCGACAGTCATTGTAGAACGTGTTGTCGTGTGCCACAGGACACGTGTATAGCTAAGAATGCCAGGCCGCCGTCAACGGAGGCATTTCCAGCAGACAGACGACTTTACGAGGGGTATGGTGATCGGGCTGAGAAGGGCAGGTTGGTCGCTTCGTCAAATCGCAGCCGATACCCATAGGGATGTGTCCACGGTGCAGCGCCTGTGGCGAAGATGGTTGGCGCAGGGACATGTGGCACGTGCGAGGGGTCCAGGCGCAGCCCGAGTGACGTCAGCACGCGAGGATCGGCGCATCCGCCGCCAAGTGGTGGCAGCCCCGCACGCCACGTCAACCGCCATTCTTCAGCATGTGCAAGACACCCTGGCTGTTCCAATATCGACCAGAACAATTTCCCGTCGATTGGTTGAAGGAGGCCTGCACTCCCGGCGTCCGCTCAGAAGACTACCATTGACTCCACAGCATAGACGTGCACGCCTGGCATGGTGCCAGGCTAGAGCGACTTGGATGAGGGAATGGCGGAACGTCGTGTTCTCCGATGAGTCACGCTTCTGTTCTGTCAGTGATAGTCACCGCAGACGAGTGTGGCGTCGGCGTGGAGAAAGGTCAAATCCGGCAGTAACTGTGGAGCGCCCTACCGCTAGACAACGCGGCATCATGGTTTGGGGCGCTATTGCGTATGATTCCACGTCACCTCTAGTGCGTATTCAAGGCACGTTAAATGCCCACCGCTACGTGCAGCATGTGCTGCGGCCGGTGGCACTCCCGTACCTTCAGGGGCTGCCCAATGCTCTGTTTCAGCAGGATAATGCCCGCCCACACACTGCTCGCATCTCCCAACAGGCTCTACGAGGTGTACAGATGCTTCCGTGGCCAGCGTACTCTCCGGATCTCTCACCAATCGAACACGTGTGGGATCTCATTGGACGCCGTTTGCAAACTCTGCCCCAGCCTCGTACGGACGACCAACTGTGGCAAATGGTTGACAGAGAATGGAGAACCATCCCTCAGAACACCATCCGCACTCTTATTGACTATGTACCTCGACGTGTTTCTGCGTGCATCGCCGCTCGCGGTGGTCCTACATCCTACTGAGTCGATGCCGTGCGCATTGCGTAACCTGCATATCGGTTTGAAATAAACATCAATTATTCGTCCGTGCCGTCTCTGTTTTTTCCCCAACTTTCATCCTTTTCGAACCCCTCCTTCTTGGTGTTGCATTTGCTCTGTCAGTCAGTGTATATAAAATAAGAGTTTTATCTGTACATTGCTCAAAATTTGAAAAGAATTGTATTTCCGTATCGGTCATGTCCACAGTCACAAGAAAATGCATTTTTTACTTTTCCGTAATTTCTGTCTGTCTGTCTGTCTGTCTGTCTGTCTGTCTGTCTGTCTGTCTGTCTGTCTGTCTGTCTGTCTGTCTGTCTGTACACGCATCACAAGAAAACGGCTGAAGAGAATTGAATGAAAATCGGAATGTAAAGTCGGGTGATGAACCGCTACAATCTAGGCTATAAATTATTTTAATCACGCTGAGAGAAATGGTAGTTTAGGGGAAGGCCTGAAATTTAATTCTCAAATACTTATGTTATTAGTGGTCGTGTCTTAATGAAAATCGCTTGACAAGGATGGGAAATAAGTCGCTACAATATAGGCTATACACGCTGAGAAAAATGGTAGTTTAGGGGAAGGCCTAAAATTTAATTGTCAAATATTTATTTTATTAGTGGTCGTATCTTCACGAAAATTGGTATGCAAAGTCGAGGAATAGGTCGCTATAATCTAGGCTATCAATAATGTTATTCGCACTGAGTGAAATGGTAGTTTAGGGGAAGGCCTGAAATGTAATCTATATATATAAAATAAGAGTTTTGTCTGTACATTGTTCAAAATTTGAAAAGAATGGTATTTCCGTATCGGTCATGTCCACAGTAACAAGAAAATGCATTTTTTACTTTTACGTAATTTCTGTCTGTCTGTCTATCTGTATGTATGTATGTATGTACACGCACCACGAGAAAACGGCTGAAGAGAATTGAATGAAAATCGGAATGTAAAGTCGGGTGATAACCCGCTACAATCTAGGCTATAAATTATTTTAATCACGCTGAGCGAAATGGTAGTTTTGGGGAAGGCCTGAAATTTAATTCTCAAATATTTATGTTATTAGTGGTCGTGTCTTAATGAAAATCGCTTGACAAGGATGGGAAATAAGTCACTACAATATAAGCTATACACGCTGAGAAAAATGGTAGTTTAGGGGAAGGCCTAAAATTTAATTGTCAAATATTTATTTTATTAGTGGTCGTATCTTCACGAAAATTGGTATGCAAAGTCGGGGAATAGGTCCTTTTAATCTAGGCTATCAATAATGTTATTACACTGTGTGAAATGGTAGTTCAGGGAAGGACTGAAATGTAATCTATATATAAAATAAGTCTTTTCCCTGTGCATTGCTGAGAATTTGAAATGAATGATATTTCTGTATCTGTCATGTCTACAGTAACAAGGAAATGCATTTTTTTTACTTTTCCGTAATGTCTGTCTGTCTGTCTGTCTGTCTGTCTGTCTGTCTGTCTGTCTGTCTGTCTGTCTGTCTGTCTGTCTGTCTGTCTGTCTGTCTGTCTGTCTGTCTGTCTGTCTGTCTGTCCACGCATCAATAGAAAACGGCTGAAGAGAATTTAATGAAAATCGGTATGTAATGTCGGGTGATGAACAACTGCAATCTAGGCTACAAATTATTTTATGCACGTTGAGTGCAATGGTAGTTTAGGGGAAGGCCTGAAATGTAATTCTCAAATAAGTTATTTATGTTATTAGTGGTCGTATCGATAAATACTACATAACTAACATAACTTTAGTTATGTCGTAAGTTTGTAGTAGTTATGTAAGAAGTTATTAAATTTCCGATCACTTATGTCTTATACATAGTTTCCGTACCGCATATAATCAGAGATATTCATGAATTTGGATTTTTGTTACTAAGTCCATATCAGCACCGAGTCACGAGAAAATGGGTAAACAGAATTTAGTGAAAATCGGTATGTAAATTCTGAGAATAAGGAACTACAGTCTACGATATAAATAATTTTGTAAGGCACCCTAATATCACAGAGTCGAAAGAAAACTAATGTGAAGGCCTGCAATATAGAAAGCACATAAACTTTATCAACAATAACATTACATTGACCATTGTTTGTTGTGATGTGCTTTTTGTCTTCTGTTTCCTCTCATCCCCGATAGATAGGATTACTGCAGCGTACCGAAGTTTTTTTAATTTGCTTGACGTCGCACCGACACAGGTAGGTCTTATGGCGACGATGGGATGGGAAATGAATAGTGGTGTGAAGGAAGCGGCCTTGGCTTTAAGGTACAGCCTGGTATAACTGGTGTGAAAATCGGAAACCACGGAATACCATCTTTAGGGTTGCCGGCAGTGGGGTTCGAATCCACTATCTCCCGGACGCAAGCTCACAGAAGCGCGCCCCTAACCAGACAGGCAACTCGCCTGGTCGTACCAACTGTAACAGCCTGCCTGTATATTGGCGGGAAGTAGCTGGGGAGTAAGATAACTTTCTTCTTTAGCATGCCATTCCTCTGGTTCATACATTTTATGATATATCTGGTACGTAACACACTGGTACATCATAGTATTCGAGCTATTCAATCCCTACTCTGAGGCACTGCTTGGAATGAGTTGTGTGCATATTTAACGGAATAATAAAAGAGGAGTGTTCACGGCAGTCTGCGACCTGGTTATTCCAGCTCTGGAACTTGGGACTCTTACATCGGCACCATAGTACTGTTCGTTGAAAGTGAGAAAGTGTGCGGTTTTTCATTTGATCGAATATTTTATATGATAACATTGCTACATTCCTACTGACATTTTTGTAATGACCTATGTTGAATTCAGTTAGGAAAACCACCAAGTCAGTCTTTCTGAGGATCCCGTAGCGAAGCAGGGTACATCAGCTAGTTGTAAATAAATAAATAAATAAATAAATAAATAAATAAATAAATAAATAAATAAATAAATAAATAACATAATACCTCAGAAATGTTTTTATTAAAATCAGCCCGATTTAATATTCAAGTACTCACATGATCATTTCTCTGATACTTACGCTTCGTTAATATTTCCGAATTTCCTCGACGCCAGACTAGAACATTCTTGCATTAAGGTACATTTAATACATTTCAATTTCTCCTCAACCTTAGGCTTCTTCAATTTCCCTCCACCTGCCCCAAGGAGAAACAACTGATAGCTTGTACAGCAACACACCCGCGAGGCGGAAGTTCAATATCAATCCCCCGAGCGCTGCAGTATCACTAGACTGCCGAACTAGCTACATTATCGGAAACCTGGGATTACTTGTTCTAATGTGACCACACACAAAATATTCTCATACAGCTTAGTTGTATGGTAGCTTCAGAATATCGTATGCGCCTTGTTACGGAGATATCAAGAACAGTTCAGGCTAATACAAAACAGAATAGGTATATGTCTCCGATTTCAAACTTTGGTAAATTCTACACGCACATGCTTTTGAATAGTGTGAGGATGGGACGCCAGTTTGACCTCATGATAATTGGGTTTCCTTCACGTTCGCAGGAGGCATAACAATACTCAGCACTTCCTGTTAATGTTCGTCACAAAGTTAATTTTCCAATATTTGTTTAGAAACCTTGACTTTTAGCTTGCATTCGGGAGATAGTGGGTTCGAGCCCCACTGTCGGCAGCCCTAAAATGGTTTTCCGTTCCTTCCCATGTTTACAGGAGGCAAATGCTGGAATTGTACATTAATTTAGACCACGGCTGCTTCCTTCTTACTTCTAGGCCTTTCCTATCCCATCCTCCCAATACGACCCATCTGTGTGGGTGCGACGTTAAGCCAATTGCAAAAAACCTTGACTTTGAGTTAATATAATATAATTTTTCAATTTAATTTACGTCGCACCGACACAGATATGTCTTATTGCGATGATGGGTTAGGAAAGGGATAGGAGTGGGAAGGAAACGACCGTGGCCTTAATTAAATTACAGTCTCAGCATTTTCCTGGTGTAAAAATAGACAACCACGGAAAAACATCGTCAGGTCTGCCGAATGTGGGGTTCAAACCCACTATCTTCCGAATGCAACCTCAAAGCTGCGCGACCCTAACCGCATGGCCAACTCTCTTGGTCATAATATATATATATTGTACCAGGGACGCTTGTCCAGCATTAGAGTTTAAGTATTTCAAACTTAAAATACGCGCCGCGTGCCAACAGAGCAGCTGGCGACAGCAAGCACGTTTGCGAGTGACGTAGGGCGAGTGACGAAGGAGCCAGCGCCGGCTGGCCAAGGCTTAGTTGCATAATCCATAGAACCTTCCAAACCTTCTATCATAAATGACTCTTATAGGAATTACAATACGAATATAATAATACCGCCGTATACACCATTTTAGTGTCTCCAATACCACCAATTTTCGTTAAAATCTATCTCGGATTAAGGGAGATATTGAAAGAAATGAAACAGCTGCAATCTCCGCGACTTTGATATAAAAGAGGAGCGAAAATTAAACACGACATATTCTTGTCCCACAGTCGAGCCAGGACGGTTGACTGATGGAAGTTCGTGTCGCGATGTGACAGTACGGAATCGGAGTCTACAGCGAACTAGACGAAATTACGGTGAGAAGTGATTGAAACATTTAAATAGCCTTGCGAACTTAGAATTTTGAACAGTGTATTAGGACCTTTATTTTCTCAGGTGGCAAATATCTCAAATTGATTGAAATATTTCTGCAGATAGCGGAACAGTGCATTAGGACTTATATTTTTCAAGTGAAATCTGAATGTTAGGAAAGCATCAAAACTTCACGTGTGAATTAATTTGTAATTTCACGGTATCTTTAGATGAACCCAGGACCATTAATGAACGGAACTAGTTTTCAGTATTAAAGAATTTTAAAGCCTTACTAGTATTATTATTCACGTTTTGAACATAAACTCAACAGTGTGAGTGAACGAGAATTATTTCACTTCTGCATTAATAGTCTAACAGTGCTACTTTTTGTCATATAACAGTGCATGTGTACGGAACTAATTTCACATATAAAGTATATAACTCCTGCGAAAGTGAAGTAATTGCCATTCATAGTGCCATCACAGTGCTATATAAACTTTGTAAATATATATATAGCAATAATAAAGCAGTAGAACTCTACAAATAATTGTTTGAAAGTTAAAAGCTTAAGTGAACTATATGTGAACAATATCATAATTTGTGCCAAGTGTCACGTACCTTAAAAAAGAATGCGGGTTCGATTCCATTGACATTCGGCCGCATGAAAGTTAATTTCTTTATTTTATCCAGTGACCAGTTCATTTGCGGGTTCGATTATATCGACATTCGGCCACATGAAAGTTAATTTATTTATATATTTTCTCAAGTGATAATTGCATTTGTGGGTTCGATTCTATTGAAATTCGGCCGCATGAAAGTTAATTTCTTTATTTTCTCAAGTGGCTCGTTGATTTGCCTTAAAACATTTGTGTGATTTCACTGACATTCATTTGATACGGCATCTTTGCATTTATTTTCTTATCCTTTCATGGGAATGAATAAAGTGAGTTTAGAAATTACATCTCAGACTAATACGTCCAATATGTACAAGGGAGTGAGTGATCTTGGAGAACCAAACTTCCAGACCTCCAATATCTTCAAGAAATTCAAGAATTTCTAGAACTTCTAGAACTTCTAGAGCTTCCCACGTTGTAGTGGACATGTTTCCATGGCGCCGGGAGCTGATCCATGGAGAGGACGAGACGAGTAGGAGAGCAACACGGAACATCGCCAGGCACATGACGGAGAAAGGCCATGCCATATCCACCATCTATTTTACTGAGGTGCTATGAACTTGAAATTTCACAATAAAACAAACAGTTTTAAATTTTTTAGAACTTCATTTAAAGAAAATCATCTCGCTCACTGTACCACTCCAATTTAATATGCAGATCATGCCCTGCGTACCATCTCGCGCTCTTCAAGCCTAAATTACGGGTACATATATATATACTGCATCTTCATTATAGACTATAATACTGTTTCTTAATTGCGTCCAAGCTCAATTATTCCCAGTCCTATTCCTTTCCTAGCCCAACGTGGCCGAAAACCTGTCTAGGATTGTGGGATATTGAACAACTACCAACGCAAATGCGCTCGAAGTGATCCAATGAAACGCTTGGAAAATATGATTTTGGGAATTAATTTACAATCATATAAAAATCAAGTAGCCTTATAATAGATATTATGATCTAAAAATACTCAGCTCTATTCTAGCGCTATTCTACCGTATCCAGGGTTAGCCTTTTTTTCTCCATAAACCTTTCGTTATCACTATGTTTGGTGTAAGAAATTGAAAGACTGAGTGAGTTGGCTGCACGTCGTGTAGCCGTAAGTACATTTTTGAAGAAATGGTGGGTTCGAGTCACACCATCCACAGCCCCAAAGATCCGTGGTTTTCAGTTTTATACCGTACAAATTCCGTGGCAGCTATTTTTCAAGTCCTAGTCCTTTCTTCTCTCAGCATCGCCGAAAATCTTTCTTTGTTACTGTAATATTATATAGACAGAAGAACCTATTTGTATAAAATTAATAATAATAATAATAATAATAATAATAATAATAATAATAATAATAATAATAATAATAATAATGGCTTTACATCCGACTAACTAGTTTTACGATTGACGGAGACGCCGAGGTGCCGGAATTTAGTCCCGTGGGAGTTCTCTTACCTGCGAGTAAATCTACCAACAGGAGGCTGACGTATTTGAGCACCTTCAGATCCCACCGCACTGAGGCAGGATCGAACCTGCCAAGTTGCAATCATCGCCTCAACCGTCTGAGCCACTCAGAACGGCTATAAATGAAATAAAAATTAGCAACTTAAGCATACATGACCCTCCGTGGCTCAGGTGGTAGAGCGCCGGCCTCTCCGTGGTTCCGTGGTTCCGTGGTTCAAATCCCGGCGTGTCTACAAGCAGTGGTATACGTGGCCACGAAACACGACGTCAGAACTGTGGTCGGAAAATGATCCCGATTCAGAGGGGTCGGAGAAGAGTTTCAGGGCCTGTGAATGAAAAGTGCTTCCAAACCAGATAGGAATTGCTGTAGTAAGTGAATGAGGGTCCATCCCAACCTGCCAGCGAGAGAACATTATGACGGGGACTGCATTTAAAGAGCATTTGGAATCGGTCATCTCGAAGACGCCATTGCTCACACAGGCAGATAAATCTGCGCGCCTTTAATAGGTTAGAATTCATCGAACGTGGCCAGTAGCTGACTTGCGGGACGTAATGTCCTCTTTCGAATCAATGTTCTTTTTGTTGTATTCCAATGACGCACGTCGTCGAGTGCACCGAAGACCAAATGAAGCATTTCATCCCGGATGTGTGCAAGGTCAAGTTCAAGTCGGAGGTGGATCTGTGATGTTCTGGGGTTGTTTATCATGTGATAGATTGGGTCCGCTCACTGAGGAGAAAACTAACACGAGCCAGCATGTTTATTTAAACATTCTGCATGGTCAGGTGTTGCCTTTAAGTCAACATCTGCATGATGAATATGCAATTGATACCCCGAATTTTCAAGATGACAACAGCAAAGTTCATCGGGCTGAGTTAATATGTGGCTGGTTTTATGAACACTCCTCCACCCTGTTACATCTCGACTGGCCTGCAGAATCATCTGACATGAACCCCATGGATAATCTGTGGGACATTTTGCAACAGCGGGTAAAATGCTGACATCAGAATCCCGGCAATTTGGTGGAACTGCGCGATCAAATCCTCCGCGAGTGGCTGACGTACCGTACCTGCACAACCTTGAGGACTCAATTCTTAAACGAATCCAAGAGGTTATCAAGTCCAGAGGCCGAGTTTCATGGTGTTAAACGATGCTTGTAATGTTTTCTCCAGGAGTGATTAATTTGTTGTCTGGTGCGATTATTTTTCTTTCGTTTTTTAGTTACGTGTTAATCAGCTAATGGACTACCGTTTTCAAAACGGTATAAATTACAATTTCCTTCATTTTATATCAAGATTAATATCAGTTTTGTTAATAACTGCAGGCCATTAACTTATTGTTAGAATAGAATCTGCATCACCACCTCTAACGTAACCGAAATAAGTTATATGAACGTAGTAGGTGATTTATGAGCGTGCCGACCCTTGCACAGTTGTTCATTATTTGGATGTGTGCTGGTGAGCTTAAGTATACGATCACAAACAAACAAACTGAACAAAACTTTTAAAACACTTTGGAATTGTTCACTGTATTCTCTTTCTACTGGCTATGGCATGAGGAATTAAACCATACCTTCTTCTTCGAATTTTATGTCAAATCCGGTGTCATTAGAGAGTTAAATTAACCGTTCTCTTTCATTCACAGAAAGTTTGTTATTTTCAAGATAAGATTTGAAATGATTGCGTATCACTGAAACATTGAATCATTTATTGGACAACACATGCAATAGCCTTTGTCATAATACATTAACCTATGCAGATATTCGCCATATAAACTAAAAGATCTTAGTCCAATAATACTATACACAACTCAAAGTACCTTATATGCCAATGGATACATTTGTCTATCAATATAAGTTTATGCTCTGTAAAAAGTGCACATTTATATTCAAGTAAGTTGGCAGATATGCGAATAACAACAAATTAATCATAATATTGTAATAAAACGTCCATCGGCGGTGCAGTGATTCTGTTGTACATCCACGTTTTCAGACAGTCCATCTCGGCTTTGAACCCTGATAACATCTGGCAGAGGACTCTCATGCAGTTCAATGCGTAGTGGCCATTCAAATGAAATCAGAACACCAGCCAAAATGTGTTAAAGATATCTTCGATGAATCCAGTTATACATAGCGAATTTAAATAACTTGATATGCATTATACTTAGAAAATGCATTGGAAAATCATACCCCTTCAGAGGATAAGAAACCTAGGAATTAACACTCGAAGTTAGTGTAGACCGCTCCCGTCCTCTTCAATGTACTCGGCAATGGAGTAGCATGACTTAACCAACAACCATTCATGAAGACGTCGTTTAAAAATATTGAATGGCAGATAATGGAATTCTTGACCTAATTTATTATATAGAGTTATACTTCACACCATATTACATTTTTGAGTTTTTAAACTGCACCACGGCATATCGAGATGAAAAGGCATCATATAAATATACTACTTGGAAAATATTGCTCAAACAGTTTCGGGATGGGAACATGCGTCATCGTGTAATTATTCTTTAACCCTATGATCATTTTCCACCATGAAAGACCGAGGAGTTGGAAACTGCGAAATTTTTCTTGTTTTTACACAATTGACGCACAAACTAATTTTATCTTCATACTCCCGTTTTAATGAGCATTGAAGACAGTCGTAGAATTACCTTGAAGGCAGATATTTAATTATTATAACAAATTCTGACCTACAACATCTTAGTGACTATGTAAATATACCAACAGTTTAAATTGATCATAATAAAACTGAAGTTATTATCAACAGTACAATTGAAAACCTATATTTCCTCTAGCAGCGGGACATACTTCCAATAATTTTAAAAAACGAAATCATACTCTTCTCCACTTCAGTTACTAAGGGATTATCACGACTGAGACCTAATATTTGACTCAACAAGAAATTAGTACATTTAATAAAGTTCATAAATGCTTATACACATAGAAACGGTCCTATAATGTATCCTCGGTTCGATATGAAGTACAAATAATTATCTCTCTGAACCTGTATTTGACTATCATGGCGTTGTGTTGACTGACATAACGTATGAGAGTAACAAAAAACTGGACCTGGGCTTGAACAGCTGCGTAAGATCTTGAATTTGCGATATGATGTTTATACATCAAGGAGCTGCTGTTACTTCGAGTACAATAGATCCTTGAACTTAATACGTTGTCACTTGTACACAAAATACTTTCCACTACAACTCCCAAATATCTTTCTTCACCTTTTCCTTACCTCTCGTCTTATTATGACTACAACACTAGATCTTACTCCATTCTTACCATACCTGTAAACCACACTTATAATTACAACCACACCTTCATAATTTCTGCGTCCAGGGTATGCAATTCTCTACCTGCAATAAATAAGATCATTCCCTCTCATCACAATTTAGGTGACTTACCGCAAACCTTGCTGAGTAGATCCTCTTGACTTCTAGACAATATTGTTGAATGAATTCATGAGATGAATGATTGGTTTTTGTGTAGCTGTTTAATTTAAGTGCAGGCATATATTAGTTACCTAAAATTAAGGATTTACTAATTTTTTGCTATTTTCTACGTCCCACCGACACAGATAGGTCTTATGGCGACGAAAGGATAAGAAAGGCCTAGGAGTGGGAAGGAAGCGGCCGTGGCCTTAATTAAGGTACAGCCCCAGCATTTTCCTGGTAGGAAAATGGGAAACCACGGAAAACCATTTTCAGGGCTGCCGACAGTGGGGTTCGAACCCACTATCTCCCGGATGCAAGCTCACAGACGCGCGCCCCTAACCACACGACCAACTCACCCTGTGAATTTATTACTTACTAATATTAATGGTTTAATTAGTATTATTATGTTATAAATAAAATTATACCGGCTCCGTTGTCTGTAATGTCATTTATTTCGCCAAATTTTGATATATTTACCAGTTTCAGGTCAATTCAAGATCGTATCAGTAGATTTTAGCGTTCGTGTCCTTTTGTTTTTTCCACCATCGTTGTTAAACGCCTAAACAGATCTCGACCAATCTTCATATTTAGAGTCTGCTCATCCAGGAGCAGGTATTGATTTACATTTCATTTAAAAATCACATAATAGACTGGGGGTTTATAGGAAGAGCAGAGGAGTTTTCCCTATATTTTCTTAAACTATTGATTTTATCTCGACCAAACTTCATATTAAGAGCCTACTCATCCAGGTACGAGTTTTGACATGCATATCATTTAAAAATCACATAATAGACTGGGGCTTTATAGGAAGAGCAGAGGAGTTTTCCCTATATTTTCTTATACTATTGATTTTATCTCGACCAAACTTCATATTTAGAGCCTACTCATCCAGGTACGAGTTTTGACATGCATATCATTTAAAAATCACATAATAGACTGGGGTTTTATAGGAAGAGCAGAGGAGTTTTTCCTATATTTTCTTATACTATTGATTTTATCTCGACCAAACAACATATTTAGAGTCTACTCAAACAGGTACGAGTTTTGACATGCATATCATTTAAAAATCACTTAATAGACTGGGGATTTATAGGAAGACCGAAGTAGAGTTTTTTTTCAAAATTTACTTTACACTATTGATTATATCTCGACATAACTTTATAGTTAGAGTCTATTCTTGTAAGCGCAGGTTTATATATGCATATAATTTACAAATCACTGAATAGATTGGGGGTTTATACAAATACCAGAAGATACTTTTTCATTTTCTCTTACACTGTTGATTATATTCCTCCTACGCTTGATATTTACAGTGGTCGCCTCCGTGGCTCAGGCGGCAGCGAGCAGGTCTCTCACCGTTGGCTTCCGTGGTTCAACTCCCGGTCACTCCATGTGACATTTGTGCTGGACAAAGCGGAGGCGGGACAGGTTTCTCTCCTGGTATTCCGGTTTTCTCTGTCATTTTTCATTCCAACAACACTCTCCAACATCATTTCATTTCATCTATCAGTCATTGATCATTGCCCCAGAGGAGTGCGACAGGCTTCGGTAGCCGACACGATTCCTATCATTGCCGCTAGAATCCATTACTCACCCTGTCAAATGACTGGAAATAGGCTGTGGACTTACAGGCTACTCATCTATGAGCAGGTTTCATTATGCATATCATTTAAAAATCACTAAATAGCATGGGGGTTTACAGGAAGACTGGAAGAGTTTTTTTCAATTATTTCTTGTACTATTGAACATATCTCGAACAAACTTCATATTTAGAGTCTACTCACCTAGGAACAGGTTTCGTTATGAATATCATTTAAAAATCACTGAATAGTCTGGGGGTTTAACGGAAGAATAGAAGAGATTTTTTCAATTTGTCTTACATTATTGATACTATACCGGCTAGAATTTATGAGTATAGTCTACTCATCAAGAAGCAGATTTCACTACGCATATAATTTAAGAATCACTGAATAGACTGGAAGTTTATAGGAAGACCAAAAGTGTTTCTTTCAATATTGTTCTACATTATACTTTGTATTGAACCTGTCCCGGGCATCGACAGAGTTCGAAGTATGAAATCCTGCTTCACAATTAGGCCACGAATAGAATCTCTTGGATGAAGAACTCCGAAAATCAAACTCAGGCATGGAAGTCCCATCCTCAGTACTTTCGTTCAGCGCAACGGCTACGCTCCAGAGTGTACGGGTCGAGATTATGTTCGATAAATATACATGAGAGATAAATATCTCGAAAGTAGGGCACTATAGTAAGGGGAACACGCAATCCACTAAATAATAAGAATGGCTTTTTTCTGAATTCACAACATAATTTAAATCACTAAGATACATCGTTGGTTAAGAAATTTTATACACACCAGATATGCCACATAACTGCCTGCGTGGCAATTTAACAAAAATATAATACACATAACCTTAGTACATGGGTAATGCCATTCAATGCTTTTGTCAGTTAGTTATTCATTTCTGAATTTCATCCTGACATTTCCAATCCAAACAAAGACACTCAACACCACACACAATACACTTCATAACAAATTTAATATAGATCTGTCCCTTTCATCTGAATACTGATATTATTTCGACATTCACTATACTGAGATATAACAACATACATTACATGAAGAAAAGAAAGTGGCACCTCCAGTGAATAATTTTTACAGAATCGAAATCTTGGACATGGTTTTTAACACGTACACTCCATCTACTCCATTAATTACACAGTCATGAAAATCGGGTCGTCGCCTACCAGAATAATTCTTACAATATCACATTAAACATTACACACTACCGAGTATACGGGTATCTCCGGGGTAATAAATTTACTATTAATATATACAATGCGGACACTTCAATGTAGGTTAGCATGTAAGTCCACAAATGAAACAACATACAATTTACATACAGCATAAACAATGACACATAAATATTGTGCAGCATTATACCTGTAAACAAATAATAATACACTTTAATGCTCTCCGGAACCTATGAACCCATAGATGTCTTCTGGTATTGAGACGAGGACTTCGATACCAGCCGGGTGTTGAACCACGCCGTCTTAGATTCGAGGTGCTAGCTGAAATTCCCTACTACGACTTTAGTTAAAAATCCTAATTGGAGGGAATACATCATCTCTGGCTCAATTAAAATATAACCTTGCGAAACCAATTACTAAGCACTTGAATATTTAAATACGGTGTTTGAAATGAGCGACATGTTCTTTGTCATTTACGGGCGTGCAAGCGGCAAGGCATTCCTTAACGTGACAAACATCTAAGGATCTGGAATTTCACTTCCTCCCCCCTCTACTAGGAAGCACTCATCTCGAAGACACGCTCTAGCCTCAACAGCTGAGTGTGTGCGCGCACCTCCACGGGCACTATTCACATATCATTCATTTTATCTAATGCCTTAGCAACATTCAGTACTAGCCCCTCTATTACTATTATAATTATTATTATCATCTTTCTGTCTTCCCCATTCTTCATCTAACATTTCTATCGCCCTCAATTTCAAACACAGGTACTTAATATTCACACTATTCTGATATCTTCTAAAATATGCAGATGACCCTCCACAATATGGATTGAAATATAGCATTACACACACTCGCGTATCTAGCTAAGTTAGTTGTTCGCACCTCGAGCATTCGTATCTTGTTCGCTTAACAAGATCCATAACCTAAAAGAGGACGTCTATAGCCATGCAAATTTAAATTGTGAAGTACGTGAACAAATTTATGTTTGGAATTTAAGAAGATCGTAACATATGAATGTAATTGGAAATATTGTGGAAATTTAACGAATTATTTAAATTCACCCCATATAATAGTGCGTCACTAAACAGACATTCAACCTACAGGGCGTTATACACTAGTCCATGTTGATTCCCGGAAATAAATGTTGTGATGAATCCACAATGACATTGATGACAAGAAGAGAATTAATAAGGAAAAACTATACCCCTTTGAAACTCGTACATCTCGTTACCTACACATTATGCAGGAAATCAAAGTGATTTTTTCTGACTTTATCCACAAAGGTTAAATTTACATATTACTGCGACTTTGACGGATATTCATGGTAAGAAATCATTTGAATATGCTTTTCATTTTGGTGTGTAACCTGCTGTCATCTGGAGATACCCCTATGTGTTTAGTTATCCATGATTGCCGTCTCGCTAGTAGAAGGTCCTGGGATAACAGGCTCCGCGTTGTCTCCACGATGTCCTAGAAATTACTTCCTCCAAGCCATTGAAAATCCCACGCTGTCTCTCCACTCAGGTGTATTGCCGGCACGGAGGCGCATTCTAGAATAAGTAGACACTGGGATCGAGGAATACTCACACACATGTAAACATAAATAAACGTCGGGTTATTTGAAGCAATATTCATCTGACTTCAAGGCAATGCGACAATGGTAGTAACCACTCACAAGCTCGAGATGGACTACTACAAGTAACAATTAGTGTCTCTGAAGATCGCCACTCGCGCCCCGTTCGTTACAGAAAGATATATTCGCTAACGTATCTATCCCCAACTGAGCGTCACTCTTCACTTATGGCACACATCGCTGGATGATATGACGAAATTTATTTTATGATATTTACTGCTTCTAATAACTGCACATAAGCTAATTATGGCACAATGATCATTGGTTGTTTATGCTGAATATTTCACTGCTCATTGACGATTTGTAGATAACATAACCCAGTCAATAATTGAAATTAATTTACATAGCCTGAGAATTATGTTATTTGTATTCGCTCTTTCACTGGGTACTGATGTCGGTATCAATCACGTCCACCACACAATAATTGTAGATCTCCATAGGAACATTTAAGCTGCACTATGAAATACGTAGGCCTCTGGCTGACAAAGAATAACTTATGACTGAATAGACTCAATAACATGAATAGAATGGATATTCGCAGGCATGGGGGAGCTCCTTTTATAGTAGATCGGTGAAGTTTGCCCTGGAAATGGAAAGCTCCTCCAACTTTGACACAATCGCTCCGCTAGTAATCAAGTTCGGGGGTCGAATGGATATTCAAATTATAGATCTCTACACCCTCTATCTACTGATCTATGTTCATCAAAATCGCATCGCAGGTTTAATAGTAATTGCTAAATCATTCTTTGACGTTTTGGCGCGTGTTGGTGGGGGTTACGGGGATTCCCTGCTCTATGTCACGAATACTACTGAAGACATCTGGCACGCATCACTGCGGTGTTATCTAAATACGTCATTAGGAATGCGTTCGAGGAGTAACTTATTTCTCTATATTATTAAATACGACGAATTAAGCGGAGTTTATTATTCCTTTCATATACTTCTCCTGGGCTTGTAACGAAATTTTATTTTTATTAATATTATTATTGCATAGCATGCGAAATTTTTGGGTTGGTATCCAAGAAATAGGTGGGAAGCTGGTGGTGATATCCACTTCTTGAGTTGAAACGCTTTAAGTTGTCCACGCCTTTTCACACAGCCAGCCTTCTGAGAGCTGTGTCATATTTCCGTCTCTCTTCTACGATGACGGTGGCAATACCAAAGTCGCGCTTACTCAAAAAGATTTTCTCTCTCTGTCTGCGTAACTGGGGCTCTTGCCTCCGAGCTCGCGCAACTTCGTTCGTATCCCTGACTGTGCGTAAAAATACGTTTGCAACCTAATACTTCATATAATTTTGTGGAAAACGGTAGGCTACATATATCTGACTGGGCTTCGTGGCATGTCTATTAACGTGGTATTGAACGGTTTCAAAATGTAAAATCTGCAGACTATATGTTAAAAACCAGTTCATTTTAAATAATTTCTGTTATGTACATAACTTCGCTTACTCTTCAAATGACGGAGAAGATTACTGTTTTCTACGGGCTTCATGCTCTGCAGCCAAAGACAGACACTCTCTCAATCGTACAGTTATTTGAAGGATCCTTAATATGATAAAATAAGAGGATGCATAGTATTTCGCTCCGCTTGAAAATTAACCCCACCTAATATATCTGAACAGCGAGGTAACATGAGGTAGAACTTTTCTCTATGGTGTCTGTCTGTTTGTATTGTTATCTATCTGTTTGTATATTCCTAAAAGTGGAAAACTGCTGGGCTTTTTTCAACCAAACTACGTATTTGGATTCTACTCACTCAGAATTGTGTTATCAGGTGTATATTATGGCAGGGTGATTGCACGGAATTCGTATTTATAGGAAGATAATTCCGAAATATTTTCGTTAGTATTAGGTCTATCAAAAGGCTGTATGCAACAAACTTTTAAGAATATGTTATTTCCCTTCCTTTATGTCATGTACGTATTTATCGTACGATGTATAACAACGCAGTTGATTACTAAGAAAATTGGGATTTTTAGTCTATGCCCCATCGGACATGTCGTGCATGTCATATGAAGATGGGCAACGGGAAATCTATAGAGCCATTTTACTCACCTGAAGATGGGCAATGGAAAAAACTAAAGTTCCTTTTTACTCTTTTCGATAGGACAGATATTAGTGGAGGTATCATCAATGTCAGAGCGCCACGCTAGTTGTCATAGATACAATATGCAACCTGAGAACCATGGAAAATTTCGCTCAACGTCGGACCAGGAACTGTACCGTACAATAAATTCGGAAATCGTCATCATTCTCCCTTCACTTTGTTCAGCCTCATAATATTTATCACGCACTTTCGTATGAAAATATCATTATAACATGTCGCATTAAACGTGTCAATAGAGTCGTGTTACTTTGCATACATTCCTGAAGGTAACATGTAATCCACTGCAAATTCCCGTGCGAAGAACGGGTAAAAATGCTAGTATATTATATTAAATACAGTATTTGTATATGATTTATTATTATTGTTATTACTATCGAGCGATTGGCTAAGCGGTTTGGGTCACGTAGCTGTCAGCTTGCATTCGGGAGATAGTTGGTTCGAATACCACTGTCGGCAGCTCTGAAGGTGGCTTGATGTTTCCCGTTTCAACACCAGGGAATGCTCGTGCTGTACCTTAACAAAGCCACGGTCGATTCCTTCCCACTCCTAGCCCTTTCCTGTCCCATCGTCACCATAAAAACCTATCTGTGTCTGTGTCCGTACGACATAAAGCAAATTGTAAGATTATTATTACCGAGCTCGATATCTGCAGTCGCTTAAGTGCGGCCGGTATCCAGTATTCGGGAGATAGTGGGTTCGAACCCCACTGTCGGCAGCCCTGAAGATGGTTTTCCGTTGTTTCCCATTTTCACACCAGGCAAATGCTGGGGCTGTACCTTAATTAAGGCCACGGCCGCTTCCTTCCCAGTCCTAGCCCTTTCCTGTCCCATCGTCGCCGTAAGACGTATCTGTGTCGGTGCGACGTAAAGCCAATAGCAAAAAAGATTATTATTATTATTATTATTATTATTATTATTATTATTATTATTATTATTATTTGTATTGGCAATTATATAGATTAATATTTTCTAGTGGTTGAACGTAAGAGAGTGTTTTGTGCCCTAATTTCACCACCAATAAAGACTTTATATATCTATCTGTCTATCTATCTATCTATCTATCTAATTGACTATCCGTCTGTCTTAAGTCATATAGTTTTGAGAAAATGACTGAAGGACATACCATTGCACATTACCTCAATTCTTCAACAATGAGTGACACATAATCTCCGATGAATCTAAGTTTTTCTGTCTTAATTCAAAGAGCGTTGTGAGCACTTTACGCCGCAATTACCAGCGAGTTCCTATCCCACTGTCGGCAGCCCTGAAGATGGTTTTCCATGGTTTCCCATTTTCACACCAGGCAAATGCTGGGTCTGTACCTTAATTAAGGCCACGGCCGCTTCCTTCCCATTCCTAGGCCTTTCCTCTCCCATAGTCGCCATAAGACCTATTTGTGTCGGTGCGACGTAAAACAAATAGCAAAAAAAAAAAAAAAAAAAAAAATTACCAGCGAACTTCAGAATGTAATAGCAGTTGCTTGAGCTCGCTAACCTTATCATAGTAAATACTGAAAATAGTCTGCTACTCAGAGGCCTTCACTTCATAAAGTTCAAAATGTTAACGCTGCTTTCTAACGTGACTTTCGATTTAGATGACAAACGTCTGGCCACCTACGCTTCCCTGCGAATGAAACAGTGAGTCCAAGTAACATATAAAACATGGTATCTGACATTAATTACAACGCTATTTTGCCTATCGATGAGCGTACGAACACTGCCCGAACAAAAATCCACGCATTTTTTCCCAATCGTTTTCATACTCCTGCATATACCTAACAAGAAATATTACAAGTTTGCGAAGACTTGGACTAACTTCTTGAATGTTATTATTTAAATCATTTCTGACTTCACAATGTATGTGCTTTATTTGAAGTATTTGTTCTCTCGTCTATCAGAAGTGAATAACACGAACTCTTCTTATCTATATTAATAAATTGAGATTGTGAATTATTAGCCATATCATTAACTCGAGGAGTAACTGTATCTTGTGAGGTCCATTGATAATTTTTTGCAAACTTCGTTTTCATTGTAGCTTCTGCAGCTGGAAGTATTCAGGTCTCGCTCTGGAATGGTGTTTCGTGTTTCCAAGGATTTTTTAGTTGTCAAACCTACATTAGAAAAACTTTAAATTCCTTGCTGAGCATTTCTGGACATTGATAGAAAAATTGACTGGTTTACTCTTCATATCAAGCCTCCGTGGCTCAGATGGAAGCTTGCTGGCCTATCACCGCTAGGTTTCGTGGTTCAAATCCCGGTCACTCGATGTGAGTTTTGCGCTGGACAAAGCAGAGGCGTGCTCCGATTTTCCCTGTCTTCTTTCATTCCAGCAACACTCTCCAATACAATTTCATTTTATCTGTCAGGCATTAATCATTGCTCCAGAAGAGTGCGACAGGCCTCGGCAGCCGGCGTGTTACCTGTCCTCGCCGCGATATGGGGGCTTCGTTCATTCCATTCCTGACCCGGTAAAAAAAAAAAAGAAACAGTCTCTAGATTTTCATTACGCTTCATACTTGCGTGATCTGTTTCAGTGTGTCGTTTAATTTTCGCGGGTATAAAACACAAATTTGAAAGCACTTCGTAACACTCAACGTGCTGGCGTTTTAGTTCACCTTCTCGCTGCGCTAAGTAAATCGAAATTCCTGTACCTGCTGTATTTTCAAAAGTATTTATTTGTACTGGTACTACTCGATGTACGGAATTCTGCTGATATTAACTTCAGATTCAGTGACTACTTCTGCACCAATAGCACTACCCACGTGAAGTGTGTCATGATCACGTTCCTTTCCTTTCAGTGTCTTGGATCGTAGCCAGTTTTCCATCATGTATAATATGCACTATTTAACACAGGTCGCATCTACTGATTAACGTACCTAAGAAAATTTTACAACTACAGAAGGATATCAAGCCGAGTATGGACAAACCAATGAACATTTCTGAACTGTCGACAACGTATGTATTAAAGTAGTAAAATTTAAATGTTTGCAACGGTAATGAACTTTCTTCGTCAATGAGTCGACGAGAGAGACAATAGGAATAGCAATTGTGTTGTACCCAACACATCTATATATTTGTATATATAAAATAACCTGTACTGACTGACTGACTGACTGACTGACTGACTGACTGACTGACTGACCTACTGATTCATCATCGCAGAGCCAAAACTACTGGTTATAAATAAAATAAATTTTGGAGGTACTCGCTAAGAGAGGATTTCTTGATATACCGTTGCTAAGGAGGTGAATAGTTTACATGAGTTTATCTATATATGAGAACTTAAAAGTTTACACACGTAAGAAATGGTATTTGGAATCTCCTTTAAAAATAAAGAAACGCGTATTTTTTTGTTTCAGGAAAATCCCATTATGAGGGGTGAAAAAAGGTAAAAAATTGGTTGCATACCTTTTATGAAGATACTTATATCTCAAAAACTGAAGACATTACACACGTGAAAACCGGTATTTGGAATCTCATTAAAAGTAAAGCAACACGTATTTTGTTTTTGTTTTTGTTTTTGGACAATCCAATTAATCGGGGATGAACAGGAATGACAAAAGTGGGGCGAGTTTTTAGAAAGACGATATCTACAGTATATCTAGAAAGCGTAACATGTTACAGACGTAAACATTTGTATTTGGAATCTCCTGTAAAAATAAACAGATAATTTGTTTTCTGAAAATCCAGTTAAATGGAACCAAAAAAGCGGGTGAATTTTTAAAATGAGCATATCTCAAATACGTAAGATATTACAGAAGTGAAAATCGGAATTTTCTTTTCTTTTAGAAATAAATAAACATGTAATTTTTGTTTTTGGAACAAAAGCACTTTCTGGGGGTGGGACATAAGTGGATGGAAGAAGGTGTTGAGGTCTTTTTATTACAATACTGATATTTCAAAAACTGAAGATGTTAAAGGAGTGAAAATTGGTAATTCGTATCTCCTTTCAAATTAAAGAAAAATGTATTCTTTGTTTTCTGAAAATCCACTTAAAGGGGTGAAATAATTGATAAATTAATCGAATTCTTTTATGAGGATTCTTAAATCACAAAACTAAAGATGATGCATACGTGAAAATTGGTATTTGAAATTTTCTTTAAAAGTAAAGAAACTAGTATTCCTTTGATTTCGGAAAATCCATAATAGGGGGGTGAAAGAATCGAAAATTAATTGAATTATTTGTATGAAGATACTTATACCTAATATAGACTTAAGTTCTTACAGACGTGATAATTGGTATTTAGCATCTCCTTGAAAAATAAAGAAATATGGATTTTTTGTGGGAAAATCAACTGGGGCGGGGGAGATAAAAAGGAGTTGAATTCCTTTCATGACACGTATATCTCAAATATTGAAGCACTTGCAGCCTTGAAAATTGGTGTTTGAAGCTCCTTTATAAACAAAGTAACACGTATTTTTTGTTTTCGGAAAATTCTCTTAAGGGGGAGAGTGAAAGGAAGTGAAATATTTGAATTCCTTTTATGAGGATACTTATATCACAAAAACTGAAAGTTACAGACGTGGTCTGGTATCTGGTATCTCCTTTAAAAATAAAGAAATACGCATTTTTGAGGGGGCTCAATTTAACGGGGGTGGGGGTGGAAAAGGACTTGAATTTTTATGAGGATACTTATATCTTAAAAGCTGAAGAAGTTTCAGTCATGAAAATTTGTATTTGGAATATTCTTTAAAGTAAAGAAACACGTATACTCTTGTTTTCGAAAATCCACTTGGGGGGGGGGGCGAATGAATTGAAAATTTGGTTGAATTCTTTGTATGAGGATACTTGTGTATCAAAAACTAAAGTTGTTACAGGCGTGAAAATTGGTATTTGGAATCCCCTTTAAAAAGAAAGAAACGCGTACTTTTTGTTTTTGGAAAATTGACTTAAGGGGAGGGGCTGAAAATAAGTAATGAAGGAGTTGAATTCTATTTAAAAGAACACCGGTACTTATATCCCAAAAACTGAAGACTGGGGCCGATGACCTTCGATGTTAGGCCCCTTAAAACAACAAGCATCATCATCAGCAAAACTGAAGATGTTACAGACGTGAAAGTTGGTATTTTGAATCTCCATTAAAAATAGGGAAAAACGCATTTTTTGTTTTAGGAAAATTCACTTAAGGGGCTGAACAGAATGTAACAAACGTGTGAATTTTTGAAATGAGTACCAGTTTATCTACAGTATATGCTAAAACTTAACATGTTAACTTGGTATTTGGGAAGTCCTTTGAATACACAGGAAAACATATTTTATATTTTCGGAAAAGGCACATAATGGGGGTGAAAAGAAGTGAAAGAAGAGTTGAATAATTTTTTTATTAGGGTGCTTATATCTCAAAAACTGAAGATGTTACAGACGTGGAAAGTGGTATTTGGAATCTCCTTAAAAATAGAGAAACATATATATTTTTTTTTACTTGAGAGAAGATTGTTTCTCATATGTACGCGTATGTTACATGGTCATCTTAGACCCAAAAGGCAATCCCACAAACTTGGTTTGCAAAGAGTTTCTGGGGTAAACGAAACTGAATTTTTCGGTGAGTTTTTATACTTTAGGGATTTTCAGATAATGTCTCAGTACAGTATCGAAGAAGATTACTTTTATCAAAATACGAATTCCATGTGAGCGTAGCCGCGGGTAACTGCTAGTGTTCACATATAAAAACCTTTTGCAAGAGTAGGTCTAATTCTGTCTCTTTTTAGATCACAGTGGAGTAATTAGGTAGTATCATAAATTACATACATTGTCAATCCTGGGTGAGAAAGAGATGTATGGAAGCTGCGTAGAATTTTAAAGCCCATAAAGCTATAAAAGGAGTTTTAAAATGTTTTAATAAACAAAAAACCTTTTTCAACAAAATCCCGTTTCTTTGTTGTGCTGAACTCTTAGAGTGATTTCGTCTGTCTTTATCAGACAAATGCTCGGTTTTTTTACAATGTACATGTTAAATCTCAGAGGATCACTTGTGGTGTGCGGACCATAGTTTGAAAAACACTGTACTAGCATATTCGTAAGTTGTAAACATTTAACACATTTTTCTTTCCGCACATTAATTAGTTTACGATTCGTATAGTGCCTGTACATAACACTAGTATATATGTTTTTAGTGTGGTTTTAAATGTGATTTGATGTCGCTAAGGATGACCACTTGATTTGACGAAACATATCATTTTGTGTTTAATTACATCCTTTATTGCAACTATTATGCCTCTAACAACCAGAATTAAAATTATTCACTAAGACCTGAATCGAAAGATATTATACATTTATTTGCTTAAGGGACGTTCAGTTGCTGTAGATTTTCAGAAGCACTGCAGGTGACGGTAGTTTTCTTCCGAACGTTATTTCTACCCGTCGCTGCGTATTTTATGTTTCCTTTATTCTGGTCTGGAGTGGAGAGAAATATTAGAGATTGTTATTGGCGTTGATGTGCATGTACTTCCCATGTTCGTGCATACAAAACCCCTCATGGCATCATTACTGATCGATATCTCGCTTGCCATTTCAAATTGTAGTATTATGACTGTATGCTGCTCTCTCAGGGTGATATCAAGAAGATTCCACAAATTAGGGCATATTTTACATAGTGTTTACTCCCATTATTTCTCTCTTGATCTCTCGTGAAATTACAGTAGTTTCTCATTTGTTGCAGGTAAGAATTGACTTGAAATGATGTATGAAGAAAAGGGCTTTCTGAAAGGTAAGGCACGCAATAAGTAAGAGAGTTATATTCCTTGCCCGAAATATCACCTGTATCTAATATTCCTGCTAATTCACAGGAATATTCATTTTAATGTATTGTCTGAAAGGTTCCAAGCTGTAAGATATTACTCAGATCTGTATATATATTAATCATAAGACATATTTCACAAATAACATGACTCTCCCTGTGAGTCAGGACAAACTTTGTAAAGGCCAGTCATGAGGTGGTTACTCACTGGAGAACCAACATCATGACTCGCACTGACCATTGTACCCCATGCGTCATGAGGGCTGTTGGTCATAACAGCCTCTTGCTGTTATGACTGTATTGATCTTTGTACATTAAGATAGTATAAATGGAGGAAGGAATCCCTACTCGAGGTTCATTCTCTTCACCACTGTTCTGTGCAGTACACGACGGTCACAAACGTGACACGCTGCTGGTCTTATGCTATAAGCAGACCATGTAAGCAACTTTGTAATTAGCAACCGGACCTTTCTACTTGTAATAAAAAGTTATTCTACAAAAAAGTCTTCAATCCTTTCTGAGTTAAGGAACACGCAGACACGGTTCGAATTCGAGGGACCGTTAGCCGTAAAAAGCTACAAACTTAACTGGGGGCTCGTCCGGGATAGGCAAGCCGTCCATCCTAGCCAGATAGACTACAAAGCTGTTGGAGGTGTGAGTGACAACTTCCACGAGAAGCCTTTCCGACTACCTGCCGACACGCCTGCTGCCTATCCGTTCAACTGCTGCTGTACCCGATTCACCAAGGACAAGACGCCAAGCTGATCACCACCAGGACAGGAGGATGCTGAAATCGCTGCTCATCTTTTCCAGTCTGTAAGTGAAACATCAGCCACACAAAGTAAAAGAGTGCATTAGTGAGATCTATTAATTAGGTTTTTCGCTTTCCTCATTTTCTTTAAAAGAATACTTTCGGTGAACCCAAGTTAGATAATCTGGTTCAATTCAAACTTAATAATAATAATAATAATAATAATAATAATAATAATAATAATAATAATATAATTATTATTATACAATTCTTTTTCAATTGAATGCGAACTAGCAAGATCCAATAGATTCTTTGCTTTTCACCATCATTGAAATAAACTAATAATTTATTAACTTACATATTTATTTTATCTCGTTCACATATTATTAATAATTCAATATGTCTGAGCAAGAACTTCTTTCAAAATTTGAATATGCTCATATCCAACTATTACCTGAATTTAACGGAAGTTCTTCCTGTAGCTTAGATTATTTTCTTGCAAGGTGCGACTCTTTCTTAAATAATTTTAAGAGAGCTGCTACAGTCCCACATGCAGACCTCATTAATAACTTCCAATTCAATGTGGTAAAATCTAAATTGAAAGGAGACGCATGTAGCATTTTGGATTTAGATGCCAACACTAGTTACGAGAGATTTAAAGAGAAGTTAGTAAGAAAATATGGAGATGTTCGAGACGAACGCCTCTTAATACAGGAAATCTCGAATTGTTTTCAGAAAGCTAATGAATCCTACACTGATTACCATGAACGCTTAGATTCGCTAACCCTTCGGTACAAAAGCCTCTGTAAAATCAACTATAGAGACCAGATATTAGAATTGAAACTAAGAGAGTTAGAAGAAATAAGCTTACACACATTTAAAGCCGGTATATTAGAGCCATATCGCTCATACCTACGTTACGCTCAAATCACAGACCTCAGCCAAGCTCTTAGAACCTGTAGATCATATGACAATGACAGATCACACGAAAACTACATGGATCAATTAAGAGGAACACGGTCGACAGCTCAAAATAGATTCATGAGTAGTAAGCCGCCCTCACACAACTCAAGTCATAATCCATTCACGTTTTCAAGACCCTTCTCACAAGGGAGACCTCAGAACACATATAATCATTCAAACCAACCTGCTCATCATGTACCGAACCAACCAAGCCGACCTCATTGGACTACTAACACACCTCAACAAATTTCTCAGCCTTCAGCTCAACGAAACCCACAACCTTCGAGACCAAATATTCCAACGAATCGTCCCTACCCTACGCCCAGCCATATTGGTAGACGTTTTTCTCCCCAACAATCACATCAACAATTTCCAAAACCCATGTCAGGCGTTTCCACTATTCGAGGAAATTTGAACTCCCACGCGGAAACAATCGAAGACCCACTGTCTGAAAACTCTTCTAGCGAAGAATATCTTCAGATGGAAAACACATACGACACTCAGGTCGACTCATCCTACTTTCCAAATGAGTATTTTGAGATCGAAAGCACGGACTGCACTCAGGATTTTCGTTTAAACCCAGTCGCCACGACCGAAGACCTGAATAACATTTACAATGCCCCACAGCTGCCTTTCATCACACTGTGCGGACTTAAGATTCTCATTGATAGTGGCGCTTGTAACTCCATTATGAATCCCTCTGTAGCATATTCACTCTTTCCGGATTTCATATTCAAAGAACAGTTTTGCATTCAGTCTGTTCACTCTGAGACCATAGGTGATGACAATGTTCAGTACCCTATTTTCCACGACCATGACATAAACATTCCTGTAAATTTTAGAGTAATGCAATGGCATAACTATTTTGACGCTTTGATTGGTACTTCTGATTTTACCAAGCTAGGTGCAAAAATTGACTATGGTTTAAAGAAAGTCACCTTAGCAGGTAAAGACATACCTTTCAACTACCACTCACCTAACAAGCAAAAGGGCTATCAACCCGCTTCAGTCTCGCAGTTTACCGCAATTCCGGTTAACGTCCAGCAAAACGATGTAGGCCTGTATGCTCCTACGTTCGAATATAAGGGCATGCATTTCCCTGAGGCGATATTTCACACGGAAGATAACCAAGTGTTATATCCTAACAAAACCCAGTTGAAACAACAGTTCGACGAACCCATACTTGTCGAACCCCTGGAAAACATAGATAGCCAACCCTTGGAGACAAACTCCATTTCAGATAAAGGCATAAAAGATCGTCTTCGTACACAACTCACGAATGAACTAGAAAGTAAGGCTATTCAGAAAATCAGAGAGGCAAGCCTCAAGACACCACTAGAAAAAATAGAGTTTCTCCACAAGGAGGTCCCTATAAGTGATCACGTTGTATCACAAGACGGAGTGAAGCCCAATCCTGACAAAATAGCATCAATAAAGGGATACCCCATACCGAAAACCACCAAGGAAATCAAGCAATTTCTTGGTTTGGCAGGATTTTATAGGAAATTCATTAAGGATTTCGCTAAAGTCGCTCAGCCTATGACTCGCTGTCTGAAGAAGGGATCAAAAATTGATACTGAGAATGCCGAATACCAGTGCGCATTCGAGACTCTCAAGACCCTTCTAATTAACTCTCCTGTGCTAGCCTACCCTGACTTTGAGGAAACTTTTGTCCTCACTACAGACAGTTCAGACTTCGCTTTGGGAAGCGTCCTATCACAGAAGGGGCATCCCATTGCATACTATTCTAGGACACTAAACCCTGCCGAGAGGAAGTATTCTACTATCGAAAGAGAGTTACTTGCAATAGTAGAAAGCTGCAGGCATTTCAAACCCCACTTATGGGGCCGACACTTTCAAGTAGAGTGTGACCACCGCCCACTGCAATGGCTATTCACGTTGAAGGACCCTAGTTCTAGACTTTACCGATGGAAAGTAAAACTAGGAGAATTCGACTTTGACATTAAATACATCAAAGGAAAGTCAAACTGCGTAGCAGACGCGCTCTCGCGAGTAGAGATCAACTTGAATGAAGAAACAATGTCAAATGTAGCCATCCCTGGAGATGACAAATACCAGGATGAGATTGATAACGAAACGGTGCATTCAAACCAAAAGGATCCCATTTTTACTTTGAAATTATCTGGAAGGAGTCTAAATCAGAACCGAAACCAAATCATTGTTAAATATGGTAATACTCCAAAAGTCCTTGAACAAAAGCTATTCAAGAGACATACACGACACATCATGTTGGTTACACACGAAAACCTCTATCAAGATTTAAATAATCTTTTACTCCGGACAATCATCACGTCTAACAGATATGCTGTCTATTTTGATGATTTAACATTAGAGATCCCATTTATTAGGACTTGTCAAAAGCTCTTTACTTCAGAATTAATAATCATAAAAACATCCAAGTTTCTGGAAGATGTCGAAGCTCATGACAAACAGAAACAATTAATCCTACAGTATCACTCTACAAACCACAATGGAATTACGGAGACTGTCGAACACCTACAAACAAAATATTATTGGCCACATCTAAGGGAACACGTTCGAAACCTAATAAACCAGTGCAACCTCTGCCAACGGAATAAGTACGAACGACACCCCAACCAAGTATCGAACCAAGGTCCGATCACTGCTGATCACCCCTTTGCTCAGATTCACGTGGACACGTTCCACTTCGAACAAAATCGTGTCTTGACACTTTTGGATGTATTTTCGAAGTACGGACAAGCCTATGTACTGCCCAATGGCACAGCACTTGCCGTACTGAACCAACTCCAGGTGTATTTCTCACACCATGGATTTCCCAAACAAATCACCCATGACCAAGGCGGAGAGTTCGAGAATAACTTAATTAAGGAGTACTGCAAAGCTACTAATATCGAGTATCATGCTACAACTCCACTAAATTCTTCATCGAATTCCCCAGCAGAGAGACTGAATTCCACCCTGTTAGAGAAATTGCGTATTTCAAGAGATCACGACAAGTTTACCCCTCTCACGCAACTTTTAACTACTACCATCACGAACTATAATCCCTCAATACATTCTGCTACCAAGCAACCCCCATTCAATATAATCTATGGTCCATACTATAAAGCTCTAGATCATATTTTTTCCCCTTCTCCTCAAGTCAATGAATATATCCAAAGACAAAGCCAGCAGTTACAAGTTTTAAGAAGTAGTAACATTCAACCTAACACCTCTACCTTTTCTCACTCGTACAAAATCGGGGAAACTGTGTATGTACTAGACCCCTTAACCCGAAATAAGAAATCCAAAAACCTCTATAACGAGGGCACCATTACTAAGATTGAGAAAAACAGGGTTTATTGCAAGATGAAAAATGGTAAGACCCACGTCAGAAATTTCAGGGATATCAAACCTTAGAGAGAAATCCTTTCCCTTTCAGGTTCTTCCCAGGACACTGCTTCATCAACACCGAACGAGTAAAGACTCAGGGATTCTATGCCGATCCACTGGGACCCGCAGTCATAATTAGTAATTATCACAAATTTATGTTCAGCTTTAATTTAACCAGTCTACTCGACTCATACAACAATATTCACGAAACCACTTCTCACCTTTTATCACATGCCAACAACACCTTCCCATATTTAATGTATGAACTAACAGAAAGTTTAAAGAACACTAGGAAGGAGTTAAATAAATTATTGCCCAGTACACCCAGGTACAAGAGAGGTTTAATCAATGGATTAGGAAGTGTAATTAAATTCGTTTCTGGTAATCTGGACCAGGACGATTTGGATCACCTACAGAATCAAATAAATGCTTTAAGAAAGAGCCGTACGGACGAAATTCAGCACATAAATAAACTTGTTTCTTTTAGCAATACTGTCGCTAAGAAATTTTACAATGAAATGAACCAGGTCAATCTAAATATGAGGGTAATTCAAAGTATGTTACAGAAAGATAATTTTGAAATAAGTATACTAGAACATTACCAATATATTTTACTCTGTGTGGATAAATTCAGCAAGATAGTGCGCACTCTGGAAGATACCATCAGCCTTTCCTTCAGTGATATGACAAACGTCAAGATGTTTTCCCAAAAGGATCTCACGAACATTATGAAGCATTTACAATCTGTCTACCCAACAAAATCTATAATTCATACGGACTCTTATCACTTGTATGAAAACCTTAAATTTACTAAAACCCAAGTTCTTATGTTGGACTCAGAATTAATTGTAGTGTTGTCAGTACCTATCACAGATGCAAACTAATACCAATTGTATGAAGTATCTCCGTTACCAACTATGGATAAAATTATACTTATCCCTTCAGAAAGATATTACTTGCAAGGACCAACATTAAAATGGTCCAGTGTCTCATGAAAAAAAAGGTACTCAATCTTATGTATGTGTTTATTATAATACTAGAATAACCACATGTAATTTAACTGAAACCACAGGATGTGAGTTTGCAGTTGTGAAAAATGATGTGAGATTATTCCAACCCTTAAATGATGAACATATCCTTTTTTATAGTGTAAAACCTACTATGTTATTACAAACATGCCCTAATTCTCAAAAATCTGTATATATCTCAGGGCCTTGTATTGTATATTCTAATATCTCATGCCCCATATCAGCTATGGGAGTTACTCTAGAACAAAAACCAACGAAATATGTCCATAAGTTCCCATTCCTCTATGCTCAAAAGGAACCCTTCACAAGGAATGAAATCCATTTCCATTATTCCCACCTCGATGTGAATAAATTAAAACTGGACCTACAACCTCTAACTCCCAAATATACTGTAATGAAAGAGGTTACTCCTGTTAATATGACCATTATGATAATCATACTATGTATAATACTGTTAATTTTTAGAAAAAATCTGTATCAAATATATGTAAACTGTAGAACTAGAAAACCAAATGTTACTGAGGACAGTAACAATAGACAAAGAGGGGAGGAGTTATATTCCTTGCCCGAAATATCACCTGTATCTAATATTCCTGCTAATTCACAGGAATATTCATTTTAATGTATTGTCTGAAAGGTTCCAAGCTGTAAGATATTACTCAGATCTGTATATATATTAATCATAAGACATATTTCACAAATAACATGACTCTCCCTGTGAGTCAGGACAAACTTTGTAAAGGCCAGTCATGAGGTGGTTACTCACTGGAGAACCAACATCATGACTCGCACTGACCATTGTACCCCATGCGTCATGAGGGCTGTTGGTCATAACAGCCTCTTGCTGTTATGACTGTATTGATCTTTGTACATTAAGATAGTATAAATGGAGGAAGGAATCCCTACTCGAGGTTCATTCTCTTCACCACTGTTCTGTGCAGTACACGACGGTCACAAACGTGACACGCTGCTGGTCTTATGCTATAAGCAGACCATGTAAGCAACTTTGTAATTAGCAACCAGACCTTTCTACTTGTAATAAAAAGTTATTCTACAAAAAAGTCTTCAATCCTTTCTGAGTTAAGGAACACGCAGACACGGTTCGAATTCGATGGACCGTTAGCCGTAAAAAGCTACAAACTTAACTAGAGTACGGACTTGTTTCAATTAGGTGGTGCTGTTCCACAACTAGAACTGGCACATCTTTCTTCATCATGATATTGTTTTCACTGTGTGTTGGGTCTCTCTCTCGTTTCATTGTCAAATATTTACTGTTGTTCCTCCAGAAACATATAGAATTTTTCTATATTAAAATAATCATTTATTTTATTTATTTATTTATTTAGCGTATGGCATAAAATGGACATACATGCAATTGAAATTATTACAAAAACAAGAAAACATAATTTTAAATAATAATGTCTAGCCCTTCCATCCACTCTGAAAAAATCAAGAAATCAGCCCAGTTACCCGGGTAGGCATGTAGTTTGCAGCTGCCGACGATGTGAGCGATGGTTTGAAGTGGGGCACCACAGTCGCATTCTGGTGACGTTAAGCAATTTTACTTGTAGAGTGAGTCCCTGCGTTTTCCATGCCAGTCCGTACTCTGATAAGAGTGACCCACTGCCTGCGTGGTAGAGGAAATGCACTAACACTATAACACTAATGTACCCTACACGTCACTCCTGGGTTGTGATAAGGTAGGAACAATATTTTGGAAGCCAGTCTATCTGAAGATCTCTTGGCTCTCACATGATGTCAAGAACTCCTAATGGAAACAGTTCCTTTTAGAGCTCCTTAATAAGAAACATTGGACCTTCGATCCGTATGTTTTAAAAAATAAACTAATTACAGTTCATGTGCGTTTAGTAAAGAATGAAGTTCATTAAAAAACCGCTAAAAATCGCGGTAAATCATAAATATTTATGGAACAAGCTTCTAAATGTTTGAAATTTACCATATCACATATTCATATATTAAAACCGCCTCGTTTACTGAATGTACAAGGCAGTTAATCACATTTTAAGTTCAATACATTCTAAATATGTCATGCTATCCAATAGACAAATGAACGAATGTCAGATCGCAACCACTCAAAAGTGTCATTTTTTAGTTATGACATGCACCATATGCAAAAATGATCACTCTTTTGATCTAGAAAACTATAATATAACTCCTTTTTTTCCTGCGTAAAATCGCACATGTTGTTATACCACTTTAGCATACTGAACATTGTCAGTCAAGAATATCCACACTTATTAGTAGTGATTTATTTTAATGAAACGCTGTGTAAATGTGATTTAATATATGCTAAATGTTATAATTTAGAAATAGTCTGATAAAATATTATGCTTCATTTGATATGGTATCAAACTTTTAAACGTTGTTTTCTCTGAAACGTTCATTTTTGAGTTGTGTCACTATTCTTGTGGAGGTGTGACATGGGCGTCGACTCGACAGTCCTGCACAAGGCCTCTCTTGAGGCCATATGCCATTAAACTGACGAATGTTGTTTCCTTAGTTTGATATTTGCCCGCCCATCTCACTAACATTACTCATCCTCATTCAGCGACTCGTGTTTGCATTCTACCCAGCATGCAACACATCAGGTTGTCACACGTTTATTGCACTGTTTCCACTCTTCAGTGGTGAGCCCGAGGAAGTCTTGCAAATGCTAGTTTAACCTCCAACTTACTGTGTTCTCTGTAGACTGCGAGACATATAGCATTTCCATATTCTCTACAAACACATTGCAACATTCATCGATCAGCCAGCGCATAGCCTATGATGTTCGTCGCTTGCCCTGGCGTACTTGGTACATAAGGTGTGCAAGATGGCTTCCTACACATATTTATCTTGTTGTTGCCAAATAGGAGAATGGGATAAGTATATACTTTCGAGCCAAGGGCGGCACTCTTTCGGAACAGCACAGTTTGCGAACTGATAACTTACTTATGGTGTAGGTATACCGCGAGTGCATAAACGGCTTCATTCTGAATGCAGTAATACTGCAGTTCAGTGAATTCTGCGGCCTATGTGGCTCCGAAGTGAGCGGGAGGTTTTCCACCTTTGGTAAAGAACGTGTATCGACCGACAATGATTCAGTTAGAATGATACGATCAGTATTGGGCTTACGATGACTGGATATGTGCTGCCTTTTCCAATAAGTCACATTTTCTGCTTAATTCATTGCATGGGCATTGGCGAAACAGGTAAAAAACAGCGGAGAGCAGACACTCTGAAAATAGTGCTGGAAGAACACATCCTGGTGGTGGCAACGTTATGGTCAGGGGAATGTTTACATGGCGTTCTCTGTGACAACTAATCCATGCAGAAGTCATCCTCACCGATTTTGTTATGGATTTACGTACCGGTACATCAATAAATGCTAATTGCCTTCCCTATGGTAAGTGGGACTTTCCACAAAGACAACGTGTCATGTCATACTAAAACAATGTCCGACAGTGGTTAGAGGAGCACGAGAAAGCTTCCAAGTATTTTCTTCTCCCACTAAATCTGCAGACTTGAACAACAAGCTCTTTGTTTCACATTACTGCAATACGTGGACGACCCGTTATCGGACATGCCTTCCCTCCTTAAACTTCGGTTTGGGTTCGAACCCCACTGTCGGCAGCCCTGAAGATGGTTTTCCGTAGTTTCCCATTTTCATACCTGGCAAATGCTGGGGCTGTACCTCAATCAAGGCCACGGCCGCTTCCTTCCCATTCCTAGGTCTTTCCTGTCCCATAGTTGCCGTAAGATTTATCTGTGTCGGTGCGACGTAAAGCAAATAGCAAGAAATGAAAAAAAATTATAGTATTCGTTTAATTATGCAATGCTAGCCCTGTAGTTTCTTTCTTATTTCTCTTCATTATTGTTTTTATGAGAGGTAACATTTTGATTAAAGCCCTTTTATTAGAGTCTCTCATGTGCCTATTGGTACACACTTTATTCTTTTCAGGACAGATCTCAGAGTTAGTATAGTTATAACTGCTAAAAGAGAAGATTCATTTAGTCTGCATTAATTTAAATTACATTTAATATTACCATTCGTGATTTTTCATGAATCTCAACCAGACTGCGACCTTTCACGTTATAAATTGCTGGACACAGTTCCTCTATCAGAAATGTCATAAAGCAAACCAGGACATGAAGAGAAGCTAGCAAGGAGCAGGTAAATATACACTCAATTTTAAAGTGCCATAGGACAGCGGTTCATAAATTGTTCTGTGACGAATGGACAATGCATGGACCTACGTCAATTGTGAGGCGTTATCTCGTGTGTCAGCCTGAACTCCGGGCGGTACATTCATGGAATAGTGATGTGAGTTGCTAGTATTGACACTTGGACTCAGAGTGTAAATGGATGCCAGACGGATGAATGACTGCAAACATTTTCCCAAACAAGGATGGCACATGTATTCCCTGTATTCTCCTGTAAGGCATCACTACGGGTACTAACACATTTAAGTTCAATTAAGGAGCTATTAGACGCATGGTCAGCTAGTCATTTCATCTGTTATGTCCTCCAGTGATATAGAATATGAGACACAAATCTTGGCCCTGGGAGCAAGTGTGTGTCGCCCCTGTCACTCCGAGCTCACGTCCGCACCACTCACCTCGGTCGGTGCTCTGCTGCTTCTTTGTAACCTAAACTTCAGACACGAATGCGTGTTTTTCTTAACGAATCCTACGGAACTTCGACTGAGAGAAAATATTTACTGCACAAACTTCAAAGTAACGGCGAGTGTAATGTGTCGAAACTCCCTCATCTCAGATTTTGAAATATTAGTGAAAAAATGGAGGACTAAAATTTAAAAATTGATTTCCGTAGTCCACTGTTCTGCCCAGTTACAGTATTCGGATTGAAAATATAATAACATTAGAACGGCGGAGAATCTGATATTCCTTGAACAGCGGTAAGGGTTCATTGTGACCCTTCTTCAGAAATGCTTGGTAACGTTCAAAATAGAACACAAAACATGTATTTTCTTCTCCTGGGTTTCCACAACTTTATTTTACACATAAGGACATGACATTAGTGTATGGACCTTTTATATTACTGATGGACACATGAATAATCACAAACAACTGCACCACGTTTTTGTTTCTCTAAAGAGTTTTTACAGAATTAACCAATTGAACACCTTTTCTTAGTCGGTCGTCCACATTGCAACAATTATACATTTTTAGTAATTCTCTAGGCAAATCAAAAACATGCTAAAATATTTTGCACCCACAACTTCTACTTTTCGTGCACATTTTCCGCACACTGCTTTGATGCACTTGCTGCAGGCATTGCTATACTTGTTGCCTTGACACAGACAATCTTGGCATTTCTTCCGCTTTTTAAATGGACACGGTCCCGCAGCCTCCTCCTTTTGTTGTTGTTGTTGCCCTTGCTCGTCCCGCCTTGTTAGTTCACTTGCCGCTGGAGGATGAACTTCTCCCGCGTTATCTTTCTACCCGTTACTTTCTTGTAAATGACTCAAGCATTGATAGCTGTTAGGTCTAGGATATTGTAAAAAACATCCATAGGCCACCTCCTGCATGCACCCTTGGTGGTATACATACTGGACATTTGGTCGACCACTCGGGCTTGTTTCTCATAAATTGGGTAAATCTGCACCTGATTTTGCTGGGAAGTAATTGTTCATCGACTGTAATATTTTCACTTGGGCGGTAACAGTGAAAGCAATTTTCCACGAATTTGTCCCAGATTTCAGAGACAAGAACAAACATGTTAGATGGCAGGCGCTCAGCTCAGGTTGGTTTCACGTCGAAGCTGAGGAATCTGAGAAGCTCAGGAAATATATATCTTGACATTGCGTCCTTCATGAATTGCTGTCCACAAGAGCGAGACCACAGTTCATCCACAGACACACCTTTCGAACACAGGACACCGTGGGTATACATGATGGCAATCATAGCTTCCAACTCCTCGACCGACACGGTCCAGTCCGTGAAGTTCTTTCTGAGCGCTTGATTCTGTGTATCGTTTCATTAGACAAAGCATCGATTCATCAAAGAGGAGACAAAAGGCACTGATGGCAGAGTCGTAAACTCGGTGTAAGAATATGTTGTGGGACCTCCCCGCTCCCTGTGGACTTTCACTGAAGCCCGCCTTCCAGATGAAGAGTACGAATCCAAGACCTCCCACTCAGTTCCGTCTCGGGCAACCATCTTCACTAACGAAACACCTAACTGAGACTGAGACATCTGGGACGAGTTTGGAGACAGATTAGCATTTTCAGCTTCTCCTGTGGATAATTCATCCTCTGCCTCGTTATGATCTTCGTCCTCACTTATCTCTCTTCTCTCAAGCAAAAAAATCACCATCTCAATCGGATAGTTCACCTTCAGACCCAAGGTCTGAATTTTCTAGCATACGAGACACCTCGTCAGCAGAAAGACGATCGTGGCATGACATGCCTGTAAGAAGAACATGTTCTAAATGATGAGATGAATACAATAATCTCGCTAAATAAAACATTCATCTGACAGTCATTATGTTATTTGCTTTACGTCCCACTAACTACACTTTTACAGTTTCCGGAGACGCCGAGGTGCCAGAATTTTGTCCCGCAGGAGTTCTTTTACGTGCCGGTATATCTACAGACACGAGGCTGACGTATTTGAGCACCTTCAAATACCACTGGACTGAGCCAGGATCGAACCTGCCAAGTTGGAGTCAGAAGGCCAGCGCCACTCAGCCCGGCTCATCTGACAGTAACAGCTCAACAATACTAATAATAATGTACGGATACACACTGTCGTCTGACAATGCAAACTGCTATAATAAGAAATAATGTACAAGTGTCAAAATGACCCCTCCTGCTGTCCAGGGTATGCCATATCAGATATCAATGAAAATATAAATATTTTGCTGGGTGCGATACATCACCGTGAACGGGACCAAAAACGATGAAAAGTCAAAATATTTCAAGAGAAATGATACAAGAGTGCGCACGTTATTAAAGAAAAATTGAAGGTGAGTTCCATTTTGAGCCCTTCTGCTATTCTAGTGATAATTAGTGATAACGAGGCAGCTATCACTGAATGCCCTGCAGGCAATGATATTCGTAAGTTATTTACCTTTCCTTTTAAGTTGAACAGAGATATATATCTACAATTTAGCATATAATATACCCGGCTCCATGGCTAAATGGTTAGCGTGCTGGCCTTTGGTCCAGAGGGTCCCGGGTTCGATTCCCGGACGGGTTGTAGATTTTAACCTTAAAAAATGAGTTAAGTGCAGGATGTAACTCCGGGAGGGTGTATCCTTTCACCAGCAAAGAGATACAAGTGATAACGGTAAAATTCTGCGCTCTAGTGATGGGTGGTATAACTACAAATAGCATGCTTTATATGAGTGTTAAGATGTTTAAATGCTTTTTCCCTAAATGATCAAAATGCTACTTATACCATTATGGTTTTCATCCATTCATATGACGTACATGAACAAGAAAGTTCAAATAGCATAGCTTTTCCATGGATACCAAACCATTCCGTTTACAAACGCCACGCACTGCCCCGATCCATTGCGCTACCGTCGACAGGTGGATTTTCACGTAAGGCTGCATCGTATGCTCCGTACCTCTCAGTTTCCCCGAATATAAAGTAAAATCCACCTTTGTGCTCATCCCTGTTCTTGTGCATTTCAATTAATATCATTTTACCGGACACAGTGCTTCATGAGACAGGACTGGAAGCATGCAGTAATGTCTGGTGAGAGAGTTACTGGTTATATTTCAACAAGGCAGCGTGAGAGTTGTTGGTGGATCGGTACTCGTGTAGTGAGTGGCCAACTTCCTATGACTGGATCCACTGGTGTTCCTGAACATGTCATCAACCGGCGACAGTTATACTGAATTGCAATTAGGTGATCGTTTGCTGTTCTTGAAGAACGTGATGCACACCCACAGCGATTGAATATTCCGGCAGTATTTAGTGGGCATTTCAACAAAACATTTGGACCACGCGCCCTCTTAGTATGAAGTTTGTGTGACGTGGAGATTATTCCTGATGCAAGATAATTCATGTTCGTATATCAGGAAGAGTGAGTGGCTATCCACAGAACGTGTCTCCTCATCTCTTCATAGTCCTTTTTCCACAAGTGAAATCGCCATCACATGGAGTTTTGTCTCTCAAATATACAGATTCTACACGATTATTTGAATATATTTAGGCACACCCATCGAGTCGGTTGTGCGGTACGGCCGCGTAGCTGTAAGGTTGGATTCTGGACATCGTGGATTCGAAATCAGCGGCACTGGAGAAGATTTCCCATGGTTTGCTATTTCCTCACTTGGCAAATGCTAGTACTATACTTTACTGAAGTCCATGGTCACTTTCTTCTCAGTCCTAGTCCTTTCCTGTCCCATCGTCACCGAAATCACCGACGCTAAACCAGTAGCAAGAAACAAAGGTCACATAAGGAAACTGAGTGTATATTTCACTGGATCATGTGATTCTTTAATCACTTTCTGTTTATATTTCATTGGGTTATCAAATCGTGAGGTATTTGTCTTTCAGTGCTTTAATGTGGATTTGAATTATGCATTTTAGTGCTATATGAGCTATGTAGCAAAAGAGTTGGGGCCATGATAGACAAGGAATTGTACAGAGTGCATAAATGCTTTTAGAGGAATTTCTGGGGTTCCAGGCTAAGACGAAATGAAATTTTAAGGCGCAGCGCCATTGCGTAATGTTCTTTAGGTCCGTGAAGAAGTAGTATAATAAGCGGGTTCGGCCGCCTCCTCCTCCTCCCGCCGCCTCCTCCTCCGCCGCCGCCGCCTCCGCCGCCGCCGCCTCCGCCGCCGCCGCCTCCGCCGCCGCCGCCCGCGGGAAATTTGAATTTTGGCGGGAAATTTGAATTTTGGCGCGAGATTTGAATTTGTAAACAAAGCCACGTGCTTTTTGACAGCTGTCATCGACAACAACGCATCGCTAACCTCACTGCTGCCATCTTGACGGGCCTAAACCTCACTAGTGCCAACTTAACATAACTAGCATGAGGTAAACAAAGCCACGTGTTTTTTGACAGCCACGTGCTTTTTGACAGACAACAACGCATCGCTAACCTCACTACTGCCATCTTGACGGACCTAAACCTCAGTAGAGCCAACTTAACCTCACTAGCATGAGGTAAACAAAGCCACGTGCTTTTTGACAGCCACGTGCTTTTCAACAGATTTGTAAACAAAGCCACGTGCTTTTTGACAGACAACAACGCATCACTAACCTCAGTACTGCCATCTTGACGGGCCTAAACCTTAGTGATACCAACTTAACCTCACTAGCATGAGGTAAACAAAGCCACGTGTTTTTTGACAGCTACGTGCCTTTTTGACAGCTGTCATCCGCCATCTTTAATCCAGAGAGCACCGTGCTGCCCTCTTTATCGTAGTAGATGTAAATTCATCACCTGTCATCGGCAGTGCCGCCATCTTGACGGGTCTAAACCTTAGTGCTACCAACTTAACCTCACTAGCGCGAGATAAACAAATCCACGTGCAGCTGTCATCCACCATCTTTGAGCATCGTGCTGCCCTCTTTAGCTACTTACCTTTGAAATGTGGTACGTCACAGCTGTCATCCGCCATCTTGCATCCGAAACCTCAGTGCTGCACTCTATGTGGTGACGGCAAATTCCACGTTCTCTTGTTTGGAAACAAAGCCACGTGCAGCTGTCATCCGCCATCTTTAATCACCGTGCTGCCCTCTTTCGCTACTTACCTTTGACAGTTGTCATCCGCCATCTTGCATCGCAAACCTCAGTGCTGCGCTCTATGTAGTGGCGGCAAATTCTACGTGCTCTTGTTTGGAAACAAATTCACGTGCTATTTTTCTGACAGCTGTCATCCGCCATCTTTAATCCATAGAGCACCGTGCTGCCCTCTTTAGCTACTCACCTTTGAAATATGGTACGTCACAGCTGTCATCCGCCACCTTTAATCCAGAGAGAACAGTGCTGCAATCTATGTGGTGGCGGCAAATTCCACGTGCTTTACAAATCAACATGCTTTTTTGACAGCTGTCAACCGCCATCTTTAATCACCGTGCTGCCATCTATGTGGTGGCGGTAAATTCCACATGCTTTACAAACTTATATGCTTTTCTGACAGCTGTCATCCGCCATCTTTAATCTAGAGAGAACAGTGCTGCCCTCTATGTGGTGGCGGTAAATTCCACGTGCTCTTGTTTGGTAAACATAGCCACGTGCTTTTTTGACAGCTGTCATCCGCCATCTTTAATCAACAGAGCACCGTGCTGCGGGCAATTTCATCACCTATCACCCGCCTTTTTGACAGCCGTCATCCACCATCTTTAATCAACAGAGCACAGTGCTGCACTCTATGTGGTGGCGGCAATTTGAAAAAATCTATGTGCTCTTGTTGGGAAACAAAGCCACGTGCTTTTTTGACAGCTGTCATCCGCCATCTTTAACCAACAGAGCACTATGCTGCGGGTAATTTCGTCAGCTGTCATCCGCCATCTTTAATCCAGAGAGAACAGTGCTGCACTCTATGTGGTGGCGGTAAATTCTATGCGCTTTACAAACCTATGCGCTTTTCTGACAGCTGTCATCCGCCATCTTTGAGAACAGTGCCGCCCTCTATGTGGTGACGGCAAATTCCACGTGCTCTACAAAGCCATGTGCAGCTGTCATCCGCCATCTTTAATCACCGTGCTGCCGGGTGACGGCAAATTCCACGTGCTCTTGTTTTTAGAAACAAAGCCATGTGCTTTTTTGACAGCTGTCATCCGCCATCTTGCATCACAAACCTCGGTGCTACACTCTATGTGGTGGCGGCAAATTCTACGTGCTTTACAAACCTATATGCTTTTCTGACAGCTGTCATCTGCCATCTTTAAGCTGTAAATCCCCGATTCTCGTGTTAGACGTTGTAAAACAGATTCTTAATCCGAGTTGTCAGGAAGGGCAACCGGTCGAAACAATAGTGTATGACGTGAGAGGCTAGATACTGCCAGTTTTGCATCAGGAAGGGCGACTAGTCTTAAAACAAATTCTTTTGATTTAAAAATCTTAGTTTTGCGTCAGGAAGGGCATCCGGCCGTAAAACAATAGTTCGTGATTTAAAATCTAAGAAGTGCATCCAGCTGTAAATCCCCGATTCCCCGTGTTAGACGTTGTAAAACAGATTCTTAATCCGAGTTGCCAGGAAGGGGCAACCGGTTGAAAACTATAGTGTATGAGGTTAGATACTGCTAGTTTTGCATCAGGAAGGATAACTCAACAAATTCATGCGATTTAAACACATTTTTATTCCCAAGAGAATCGAACCCGAGACTACCGGGTGAGAGGCATGCATACTGTAGGCTATAGATTTGTTCTACAGTCCTTGAAGCATCGGCACAGTCATTCTGAGCGAGTTGTGTGGAATGCGTGTGTTAGCTGAAATTGTACACGTATCTTCCGGCTCGACCTTGAACGAGGACACTGCGTGCTTGTAACTCGCGAACGTCTTCTTAGCTGAGTCCCATGTAAGCTCTTAAAACACAGTACTAAGTAAGGTTGTAAAATATTCTGAAATAGTACTCCTCTGTGGTGTAGTAGTTAGCTGCTACCCTCGGAGGTCCGAGTTCGATTCCTGGCTCTGCCACGGAATGTGTAGCATTTAGCCTATGTAAGTTCCTAACGTAAAATATCATGATTGTACGGAGAGGTTAAAACACACACAGTGCCTACTCCTATCGAAAGAACCTGCACGGTACCGGCATGTAGGCTTCTCCTGGTGAAGGAGCCTGCACATGGTTTAACGCCTCCTATCAACAGCCCTTACTTAATGCTGGCTTTTTTGCACACCCCGCCTCACACCATAGTTTTACGACCGGCTGCCCTTCCTGACTAGGATTTTAAATCGCAGTATACGCGATAAATTTGTTGTAGCGGGTTTTATAACTAGATATCCCGGTACCGACACATAGCCTACTCCTACCAAAGAAGCCTGCACAAGGCTTATTGCCTCCATCCGACAAATGAATCACCGTCAAGTCTTGTACTCAAAAATCATTTTCGAGGGAGTCTGCACAAGGTTTAACGTCCTCACACCATAGTTTTATACGACCGGTTGCCCCTCCTGACTAGGATTTTAAATCGATATCCCGACATAGCCTACTCCTACCGAAGAAGCCAGCTTAACACCTCCATCCGACAAATGAATCACCCTCAAACACTCTTCAATCATTCTCGCTACTTCGGAAGATAGCGGGTTCGAACTGGAAGCCGTAAATGTTAGGCGAGGGACCTGTGCGATCGTCATAACATGATCTAGCTAGATGCCCTTCCCGACGGTATAAGTTGCCAGGATTTGAATCGCGTACCCCGACTAGAAGAAGCCTGCACATAGCTTAACGCCTCCATCCGACGAATGAATCACCCTCAACACTCTTCAATCATTCTCGCTACTTCGGAAGATAGCGGGTTCGAACTGGAAGCCGTAAATGTTAGGCGATGGACCTGCGCGATCGTCATTGCATGATCTAGCCGGATGCCCTTCCCGACGGTATAAGTTGCTAGGATTTGAATCGCGTACCCCGACTAGAAGAAGCCTGCACATAGCTTAACGCCCGATCCGACGAATGAATCACCCTCAACACTCTCCAATCATTCTCGCTACTTCGGGGATAGCGGGTTCGAACTAGAAGCCGTAAATGCTAGGCGAGGGGGCCTGCGCGATCGTCATTACATGATCTAGCTTTAGCTCAATACCTACAGGTAAGGAATACCACGTATGTACCCTCGAGAAGTCGAGGATCACACGCTAACTTTCCAAGGCTCGAACTCTTAAATTCTGACACCTCGGCATCAACAGGAGGTTCGAATACGTCAGCCTGCAGGACTATAGGTGGGAGCTCTTGTTGCATTCGTTCCGACTGTACCCGCAGTTTGTCAGCGATTTTTTCACATCCGCTTGGTAACAAGCAGAATATTTAGCCGCTGCAGTCTGCGCGAAGTGCTTACAGTTCTCTGTATGCGTTTATTACGTACACACACATCTCCCGTCTGCTGTGAATATTATTCTTCAGCCTTTATCTTAAGGTAAGGTAGAACTGTTAGTTACTGTTTTTATTTGCAAAGCAACTTCTACGCTAGACATCTACATTCATATATGTTTATTCTTTTTTAGGTACCGTTCGAAAGTACACAATTTTATTCATCCGAGTAACAGTCTGCAGCACGTGCATTTTTTTTAAAGGTATGTTTTCGAACTTTGAGTTGTAAAGATAATTAGGTTAGATGATGCATCCTACACTACATTCATATATGTTTCTTCTTTTTTTTAGGTACGACCAGAATATTATTATTCGAGTTTCAGGCTTGAACGCACGCATTTTATACATCCGAGTAACAGTTTGCAGCGCGAAGATTTTAAGGTATGTCTGACTTCTATTCGTTGAAACTTGGTTTCTTCTAAAACATCGTAACTTTAGTCTATTGATAAATAGTTGTTCTCTTTAATCCTCACGCGGGGTACGTACATAGCTATGTCTGCCCTCAACAGGTTGAAACTTGGTTTCTTCTAAAACATCATAACTTTAAGCAATTGATAAATAGTTGTTCTCTTCAACCCGCATACTATAGACGTGGTATAATTTCAAACACGTACACATAGCTATGTCTGACCTCAACGGGTTGAAACTTGGTTTCTTCTAAAACATCATAACTTTAGTCTATTGATAAATAGTTGTTCTCTTTAATCCTCGCGCTATAGACGTGGTATAATTTCAAACACGTACACATAGCTATGTCTGACCTCAACGGGTTGATACTTGGTTTCTTCTAAAACATCATAACTTTAGTCTATTGATAAATAGTTGTTCTCTTTAATCCTCGTGCTATAGACGTGGTATAATTTCAAACACGCGCACACATAGCTATGTCTGCCCTCAACAGGCTGAAACTTGGTTTCTTCTGTAACTTTAGAGTATTGATAAATAGTTGTTCTCTTTAATCCTCACGCTATAGACGTGGTATAATTTCAAACACGTGTACATAGCTATGTCTACCCTCAACGGGCTGAAACTTGGTTTCTTCCGAACATCGTAACTTTAGTCTATTGATAAATAGTTGTTCTTGCATACTATAGACGAGGTATAGCTATGTCTGCCCTCAACGGGCTGAAACTTGGTTTCTTCCGTAACTTTAGAGTATTGATAAATAGTTGTTCTCTTTAATCCTCACGCTATAGACGTGGTATAATTTCAAACACGCACACATAGCTATGTCTGACCTCAACGGGTTGAAACTTGGTTTCTTCCGAACATCGTAACTTTAGTCTATTGATAAATAGTTGTTCTCTTCAATCCTCATACTATAGACGTGGATTTTCTTTAATCTGCATGCCATAGAAGAGGATAATGTTATAATTTCAAACTCACAGCAATGTCTGACCTGTACAGATTCAAACTTGGTTTCTTCTGAACATCGTAAGTTTAGTCTATTGGTAAATAGTTATTCTCTTCAATCCTCATGCCATAGAAGAGGTTAATCTTATAATTTCAAACTTACAGCAATGTCTAACCTCTATAGGTTAGAACTTGGTTTCTTCCGAACACCGTAACTTTAGTCTATTGATAGAATAGTTATTTTCTTTAATCTGCATGTCATAGAAGGGGGTAATCTTATAATTTCAAACTCACAGCAATGTCTGACCTGTACAGATTCAAACTTGGTTTCTTCTGAACATCGTAAGTTTAGTCTATTGGTAAATAGTTATTCTCTTCAATCCTCATGCCATAGAAGAGGTTAATCTTATAATTTCAAACTTACAGCAATGTCTAACCTCTATAGGTTAGAACTTGGTTTCTTCCGAACACCGTAACTTTAGTCTATTGATAGAATAGTTATTTTCTTTAATCTGCATGCCATAGAAGGGGATAATCTTATAATTTCAAACTCACAGCAATGTCTAACCTGTACAGGTTCAAACTTGGTTTCTTCTGAACATCGTAACTTTAGTCTATTGGTAAATAGTTATTCTCTTCAATCCTCATGCCATAGAAGAGGTTAATCTTATAATTTCAAACTTACAGCAATGTCTAACCTCTATAGGTTGGAACTTGGTTTCTTCCGAACACCGTAACTTTAGTCTATTGATAAATAGTTATTTTCTTTAATCTGCATGCCATAGAAGAGGATAATCTTATAATTTCAAACTCACAGCAATGTCTGACCTGTACAGGTTCAAACTTGGTTTCTTCTGAACATCGTAACTTTAGTCTATTGGTAAATAGTTATTCTCTTCAATCCTCATGCCATAGAAGAGGTTAATCTTATAATTTCAAACTTACAGCAATGTCTGACCTGTACAGGTTGAAACTTGGTTTCTTCCGAACATCGTAACTTTAGTCTATTGGTAAATAGTTATTCTCTTCAATCCTCATGCCATAGAAGAGGTTAATCTTATAATTTCAATCTTACAGCAATGTCTAATCTCTATAGGTTGAAACTTGGTTTCTCCTGAACATCGTAACTTTAGACTATTGGTAAATAGTTATTCTCTTCAATCCTCATGCCATAGAAGAGGTTAATCTTATAATTTCAAACTTACAGCAATGTCTAACCTCTATAGGTTAGAACTTGGTTTCTTCCGAACACCGTAACTTTAGTCTATTGATAGAATAGTTATTTTCTTTAATCTGCATGCCATAGAAGGGGATAATCTTATAATTTCAAACTCACAGCAATGTCTAACCTGTACAGGTTCAAACTTGGTTTCTTCTGAACATCGTAACTTTAGTCTATTGGTAAATAGTTATTCTCTTCAATCCTCATGCCATAGAAGAGGTTAATCTTATAATTTCAAACTTACAGCAATGTCTAACCTCTATAGGTTGGAACTTGGTTTCTTCCGAACACCGTAACTTTAGTCTATTGATAAATAGTTATTTTCTTTAATCTGCATGCCATAGAAGAGGATAATCTTATAATTTCAAACTCACAGCAATGTCTGACCTGTACAGGTTCAAACTTGGTTTCTTCTGAACATCGTAACTTTAGTCTATTGGTAAATAGTTATTCTCTTCAATCCTCATGCCATAGAAGAGGTTAATCTTATAATTTCAAACTTACAGCAATGTCTGACCTGTACAGGTTGAAACTTGGTTTCTTCCGAACATCATAACTTTAGTCTATTGGTAAATAGTTATTCTCTTCAATCCTCATGCCATAGAAGAGGTTAATCTTATAATTTCAATCTTACAGCAATGTCTAATCTCTATAGGTTGAAACTTGGTTTCTCCTGAACGTCGTAACATTAGTCTAATGATAAATAGTTGTTCTCTTCAATCTTTCATGCTGTAGAAGAGGTTAATCTTATAGTTTCAAACTCACAGCAATGTCTAACCTGTACAGGTTCAAACTTGGTTTCTTCCGAACATAGCAACTTTAGTCTATTGATAAATAGTTGTTCTCTTTCAATCTTTCATGCTGTAGATGAGGTTAATCTTATAATTTCAAACTCACAGCAATGTCTGACCTGTACAGGTTCAAACTTGGTTTCTTCTGAACATCGTAACTTTAGTCTATTGGTAAATAGTTATTCTCTTCAATCCTCATGCCATAGAAGAGGTTAATCTTATAATTTCAAACTTACAGCAATGTCTAACCTCTATAGGTTGGAACTTGGTTTCTTCCGAACACCGTAACTTTAGTCTATTGATAAATAGTTATTTTCTTTAATGTGCATGCCATAGAAGAGGTTAATCTTATAATTTCAATCTTACAGCAATGTCTAATCTCTATAGGTTGAAACTTGGTTTCTCCTGAACGTCGTAACATTAGTCTAATGATAAATAGTTGTTCTCTTCAATCTTTCATGCTGTAGAAGAGGTTAATCTTATAGTTTCAAACTCACAGCAATGTCTAACCTGTACAGGTTCAAACTTGGTTTCTTCCGAACATAGCAACTTTAGTCTATTGATAAATAGTTGTTCTCTTTCAATCTTTCATGCTGTAGATGAGGTTAATCTTATAATTTCAAACTCACAGCAATGTCTGACCTGTACAGGTTCAAACTTGGTTTCTTCCGAACATAGCAACTTTAGTCTATAGATAAATAGTTATTCTCTTCAATCTTTCATGCTGTAGAAGAGGTTAATCTTATAATTTCAAACTCACAGCCATATCTGACCTCTATAGGTTGAAACTTGCTTTCTTCCGAACATAGCAACTTTAGTCTATAGATAAATAGTTATTCTCTTCAATCTTTCATGCTGTAGAAGAGGTTAATCTTATAATGTCAAACTCACAGCCATGTCTGACCTCTATAGGTTGAAACTTGCTTTCTTCCGAACATCGTAACTCTAGGCTAGCACACTTACCCTTTTATATCCTATTATTACTATGTGTGATGCAAGTGCTAACGCTACATTTATATATTTATTCTTTTTAGAAAAACCATGGAGAAGATTAACCAGCTAGGTCATATTTCAACTCCAACTACCAAGCCGTTAACAAGTCTACCGCTAAATGAGCAATTTAAAGTAATTTCACTACGAAGATTAAAAACGAAATTTGGAGAAAGGATTTTATGTGTCTGCGAAGACTTTCAAGTTTTTTTACCTAATAGATTTAGCGTGCTAACTGATTTAGAAATAGAAGAACTAAATCAACGTTCTATTTTCATTATATATCACGGCATAGAGAACAAATCTTGTGTTATTAGTTTTACTGATGCGTAAAAGCATGTACATACAAGAATTACATCGAGAAAGCAAAAGTATGCAAACATCACTACAAGTAAAATCATTCATGATAAAACTAGTACATACAAGATGTGAATAAATACTGTAGAATTGGCAGATTCTTTTATTTTAGATTAGGTATTACCTTCTCCTCCTACTCCTTCCTCTCGAAGAAGAATAAGAGCAAGAAAGAAGATGTTGATTAAATTCGTAAGTATGTTATCGTCTAGCACAGTAAGTATGTTGAGAAGAGATTTTTTTCCTAAACTATGCTTGATTCTAGTCTTGTAATATAGTGTACTACAACATCGCACTATAGTATGTGTATATATGTTTCTTGAACAGTGGTATGTATTCAAGTCTAAACTTGCACACTCTCGCTTTGCGATGCATGTTCGATAAAGATGTACCTTGACAGAGTAAGTAAAGGTAAAGGAAGTTATACACATCAATTAATGTTCTGATCACATGTTAAGGTTAACGACATCGAGTGCAGTGTTCGATTCTAGTCTTGATCACTTATCTAGTGTTTTGAGCACATCAATTAATGTTCTGACTACATGTTAAGGTTAACAACATCGAGTGCAATGTTCGATTCTAGTCTTGCTATGTTTTAATCTCATTTCATATTCTAATCACATGTTGAAGTTAACAACATCGAGTGCAGTGTTTGATTCTAGTCTTGTTATGTTTTACAATCTTGTTTTTTGCAATGCATGTTCGATAGAGGTGTACCTTGAAAGAGTAGGAAGAGTTCGATTCTAGTCCTGCTATGTTTGAACCTGATTTAATGTTCTAATCACATGTTGAAGTTAACATCAAGTGCAGTGTTCGATTCTAGTCTTGTTATGTTTTACAATCTTGCTTTTGCAATGCACGTTCGATAGAGATGTACCTTCACTGAGCAGGAAGAGCAGCTCAGTAAGTATGTTGAGAAGAGAATTTTTTGTTTTTCTAAACAGTGCTTGATTCTAGTCTCGCAATGCTGTGTTCTGCAACATCGAACACTAGTATGCAGTTCAAGTTGTAATAAGTTTTGAACAGTAGTATGTGTGTGTTCAAGTCTAAACATGTGTCACTGCGGGTATGCGAGCGGATAACAGCCGACGAAATTGCCCCGCATAGGGCAGCACGGTGCTCTGTTCATTAAAAGATGGCAGATGACAGCTAACGAAATTGCCTGCATGATAGCAGCATAGTGCTCTGTTGGTTAAAGATGGCAGATGACACCTGTCAAAAAGCACATGGCTTTGCTTCCAAACAAGAGCACGTGGAATTTACCGCCACAACAAAGAGGGCAGCACTGTACTCTGTTGCTTAAAGATGGCGGATGATGGCTGTCAAAAAAGCACGTGAGTTTGTTTCCAAACAAGAGCGCGTAAAATTTTTCACCACCACATTTCAAAGGTATCTAGCTAAAGAGGGTAGCACGGTGCTCAAAGATGGCGGATGATAGCTAACAGAACTTTTCAAATTGCCCGCTACTACGTGCTTAAGGTAGTAGCCATAAAGAGGGCAGCACGGTGTTCTGCGGATTAAAGATGACGAAATTACCCGCATGATAGCAGCATGGTGCTCTGTTGATTAAAGTGGCGGATGACAGCTGTCAAAAAAGCACATGGCTTTGTTTCCAAACAAGAGCACGTAGAATTTGCTGTCACCACATTTCAAACTAAAGATTGCAGCACTGTTCTCGCCACCGGGGCAGCACTGTTCTCTCTGGATTAAAAGCTTTGTTTCCAAACAAGAGCACGTAGAATTTGCCGCCACCACATAGAGTGTAGCACCGAGGTTTGTGATGCAAGATGGCGGATGACAGCTGTCAAAAAAGCACATGGCTTTGTTTCTAAAAACAAGAGCACGTGGAATTTGCCGTCACCCGGCAGCACGGTGATTAAAGATGGCGGATGACAGCTGCACATGGCTTTGTAGAGCACGTGGAATTTGCCGTCACCACATAGAGGGCGGCACTGTTCTCAAAGATGGCGGATGACAGCTGTCAGAAAAGCGCATAGGTTTGTAAAGCGCATAGAATTTACCGCCACCACATAGAGTGCAGCACTGTTCTCTCTGGATTAAAGATGGCGGATGACAGCTGACGAAATTGCCCGCAGCATAGTGCTCTGTTGGTTAAAGATGGCGGATGACAGCTGTCAAAAAAGCACGTGGCTTTGTTTCCCAACAAGAGCACATAGATTTTTTCAAATTGCCGCCACCACATAGAGTGCAGCACTGTGCTCTGTTGATTAAAGATGGTGGATGACGGCTGTCAAAAAGGCGGGTGATAGGTGATGAAATTGCCCGCAGCACGGTGCTCTGTTGATTAAAGGTGGCGGATGACAGCTGTCAAAAAAGCACGTGGCTATGTTTACCAAACAAGAGCACGTGGAATTTACCGCCACCACATAGAGGACAGCACTGTTCTCTCTAGATTAAAGATGGCGGATGACAGCTGTCAGAAAAGCATATAAGTTTGTAAAGCATGTGGAATTTACCGCCACCACATAGATGGCAGCACGGTGATTAAAGATGGCGGTTGACAGCTGTCAAAAAAGCATGTTGATTTGTAAAGCACGTGGAATTTGCCGCCACCACATAGATTGCAGCACTGTTCTCTCTGGATTAAAGATGGCGGATGACAGCTGTGACGTACCATATTTCAAAGGTAAGTAGCTAAAGAGGGCAGCACGGTGCTCTATGGATTAAAGATGGCGGATGACAGCTGTCAGAAAAATAGCACGTGAATTTGTTTCCAAACAAGAGCACGTAGAATTTGCCGCCACTACATAGAGCGCAGCACTGAGGTTTGCGATGCAAGATGGCGGATGACAACTGTCAAAGGTAAGTAGCTAAAGAGGGCAGCACGGTGATTAAAGATGGCGGATGACAGCTGCACGTGGCTTTGTTTCCAAACAAGAGAACGTGGAATTTGCCGTCACCACATAGAGTGCAGCACTGAGGTTTCGGATGCAAGATGGCGGATGACAGCTGTGACGTACCACATTTCAAAGGTAAGTAGCTAAAGAGGGCAGCACGATGCTCAAAGATGGTGGATGACAGCTGCACGTGGATTTGTTTATCTCGCGCTAGTGAGGTTAAGTTGGTAGCACTAAGGTTTAGACCCGTCAAGATGGCGGCACTGCCGATGACAGGTGATGAATTTACATCTACTACGATAAAGAGGGCAGCACGGTGCTCTCTGGATTAAAGATGGCGGATGACAGCTGTCAAAAAGGCACGTAGCTGTCAAAAAACACGTGGCTTTGTTTACCTCATGCTAGTGAGGTTAAGTTGGTATCACTAAGGTTTAGGCCCGTCAAGATGGCAGTACTGAGGTTAGCGATGCGTTGTTGTCTGTCAAAAAGCACGTGGCTTTGTTTACAAGTCTGTTGAAAAGCACGTGGCTGTCAAAAAGCACGTGGCTTTGTTTACCTCATGCTAGTGAGGTTAAGTTGGCACTACTGAGGTTTAGGTCCGTCAAGATGGCAGTACTGAGGTTAGCGATGCGTTGTTGTCTGTCAAAAAGCACGTGGCTGTCAAAAAACACGTGGCTTTGTTTACCTCATGCTAGTTAGGTTAAGCTGGCACTAGTGAGGTTTAGGCCCGTCAAGATGGCAGCAGTGAGGTTAGCGATGCGTTGTTGTCGATGACAGCTGTCAAAAAGCACGTGGCTTTGTTTACAAATTCAAATCTCGCGCCAAAATTCAAATTTCCCGCCAAAATTCAAATTTCCCGCGGGCGGCGGCGGCGGAGGCGGCGGCGGAGGAGGAGGCGGAGGAGGCGGCGGGAGGAGGAGGAGGCGGCCGAACCCGCTTATTATACTACTTGAAGAATATCATAAGAGGTGATTAAACAAATGGCTTGCTTCTTTCTCCGTATTCTCCATAAGCAGCCTAACAGCGAGGATGGTATCTGTCGTTCCAGTGCTCTTCACAAAAGCACACTGGTGAGGTGTGAATTTGATGAGGATTCAGAGGTAGTTATCGAAGATATTCTCATGGATCTGCATTTTAAGACAGAGCAGTCGATGGGATCGATAGTTTGCACACTAATTTACGTTACTCTCGTTCATCTAAATGGGAGCCATGATGCTGGTGGTCGAGGCATGTGGCACTGCGCCTTTTTCCGCAATCTCATGGAATAGTGGTTCCAGAATTTGGGCACCGTGATGGCCCCTATCATAATAATCAGCTGTTAAATTGGCGGAACTAGTCCATAGACGCTGGTGGCTCTTTGAATCTGCGGATGATGGAACTGTTAATTGCTGATCTTGGAGAAACAGCTGCTTCATCGACTCAAAATTGCTATCGAATCTTGGGGGACTTGGTAGGTTATGTCATTGATATTCATGGCGGGACCGAAGTCCTAGTTGACCGATAGTGGGAACTGGCAACATAGAAGATTGTGTTAGTCTCCTCTGGTGTGTTCAGCTGTTTATACAGCTCGGCGTAGTGATGGACTTTAGCTATTGCAGCAAATCGCTCCTCTTCAAACGCCAGGTTCTTGTACTGCTGATGGTCGGCATTGAGACTTGAGATCTGCCAGGTCTTGTAAGCCAGCTTCTTCTCTATGAGAGCTACCTGCAAAGTGTCAGTCCACCAACAGACTTGCTTGTGGATAAATCACCTGCCAGGCTTAATCTTCTAACAGTATCAGATGATGAAGCACGGACGTGATGTACAGCACTATTTCATAGGGCTGGCTTGGGTCGATGGTCAGTATGCAAAAGTAGTCTGCCAATTCGGTCTTGTTATTGCGGCTCCCACTGAATTGGTATAAGAGTCATGCGCCATGCATTACATCTTGCTTCCCCGTGGAGTAATATCATATCCATGAACTCATTACTCTATACAAGAACTATGAGTCCAATGTGCGGACAGGTCTGCCTTAGTGCAAAGCTGAGAAATCATAATTCTCTTAACACCAGATAGCTGAAACTGTTCTCTGAGCATTGAGTATGGGAACTCATCCCCCCCAAAAATGGACGCTAGCTAAAATAGAAGAATCCGCCACATTAGAGACCCACCAATCAGGATAAACCAGTACGGTAATAGCCATGAAATATAATCATACATAGCATCTGGCTTGTAAACATCACTGAGATCCAATTTGTAGACCAACGCATAACAAAAAAAAAAAAAAGCGCAGGAAATTGTTTCTAGAAGGAACAGTTATCTTTCCGATAAAGCCGTCAATAACATACCTCATCGCTAAATGGAGGTTATGCGATCAGTTTAGTTGGTAGGGGCTCTATGTACAGTATATGTGAGATTGTATAAATTTCAGTGGTTCGTATCCCTTCATTGTCTGCTACGTTTTCTTTTTTAAATCGCTAAGAACTTAGGCCCTATAAGCACAGTAGCTTTTTGGAATACACTAACAATATTAACGGGAAACAATAATAGCAGTTCCTTTATTTCGTTTCTTTTCTCTATATAGCAGTACATACGATAGTATTTCGTCCATTAATAGCTTAAATAGCTAAAAATCCATGGCCTGGACGGGAATCGAACCCGGGGACTGCGGGTAAGAGGTAGGAACGCTACCCCTAAATCGTGGGGCACACAATAATAATAATAATAATAATAATAATAATAATAATAATAATAATAATAATAATAATAATAATTCATGTGCGTGAATTCTCAGAACATGTCTACAGTGGAGGAACTAACAATATCTGGAAACAATATTTTATGGCATCCCACTTGAAACTGTTGTTCTACATGTCAAATACTGGTTACGAATTTACGCTGAGCAGATGATAGCGGTTTAATGAATCGTTCACCTCCTGTTTTGCTAATAGAAGTCGAAGTTAAAAGGCAGTGATGAATGGGAATAGGGAACTGACCAGCCATCTCAGATACTGTATCAGGATAATTGTGGTGGTCACGCTATTGCGCCATCTCAGCATGCAAACCACTTTGCTTACTCAATTACAGACACTTGTTGGTACGTTCTACGACTACTATAAAGTTCTTTCTTGGAGGCTGTGGTTGTCGGCAATTTTCTTATCCTTTGAAGGACCAAACACGCAAACGCGCTTCCGATATTTAAACTGACTGAACGAAATATATGTCACACGCATCGTGGCGGTTTTTAATACTTTATTGAGGTTCTCCGATGAATCCCGTCTCGCGTTATATCATGTCTGTCAGTCTGGACAAGACGTGGGGAGGGATTACACCTGAGAGCTGTACAGGTTACTGTTTCTTATTCAGAAGGATCTGTTATTGTGTGGGCAGGCGTAAGTCTTCACTCGGAAACCGATCTCCTGATCATTCGCAGTGGATCGTTAACTGCTCAACGATACACTCACGAGAATGTAGTGCCATATGTAATTCCCCAAGTGAGACAACTTCGAGATAACGCAGTGATCATGCATATTAATGCTAGAGCGTACAATGCCAACATCGTCTGGAGATTCCCTTAAGACCACCACATGCAACGAATGGAGTCTCCATCCGGAAGTCCTGACTTCAATCCGATTGGACAAGTCCGAGACCAACTAGAGCAACACATACGAGTAAAAAATCCACCACCCTTAACACTAGAAGCCCTTGTTGAAGCTCTCTTGGAAGAGTGGGGATATCTGCTTCAACTGAACTAGCGGCTCCTTCTTAGAAGCATAACAAGGCGTTGTGAAGCTCTTATCTATGCGAGGGTTGGCAATAATCCCCATTAAGGTGCTTAATTAGCACGTAACCATTTTGATGTGTAACTAGGGACCACTTACTTTACGACACGTTGAGCAATGCCGTCATGCACTGAGTGTCCAAAGAGCGTTGTTCATTTCAAATCTTAATTGATGTAAAGAAGAAAGTTTGATTTCAGTGCATGTCTGTTTTTATTTCTACATGTATGTGTATCATGAAAGTATACACTTGTACAGAACTGGTGTTTTCTTGAGAATTGCAGTATTATAGATATTTGTAAGTATACAACAACGCATTGCATTTCATTCTATTCAAAGAAACAAATAATGTAACTCAAAGTAATGTTATTTATTCTAGTGTCGATTTAATTTAGGAAAAATACTTCTGCACGGTTTCAAGGGATACCAGTAGGATAAGGAATCCGTCAGTTAGAAAATACAAGTATTTGAAATTCTACTGTAAGGAAAGATCGGCGTAGCTATATATTCCAATTAGAGTGCACTTTTTAATAATAATAATAATAATAATAATAATAATAATAATAATAATAATAATAATAATAATAATTAAAAAATAATAATGTCATGAAGACTCTTGGAAGAGTGGAAGGTAAAGGCTTCGACTATCTGTAACCTCAGCGCTAAGTGGGGTACAGTGATTAGGTGTTTGTCCAGCTACCTTTGCCTCTACAAATGAACGCCGCAATCTTTTTTTTTTTTTTTTTTGGAGTAGGGAGGGTGAAATTGTGGGCCATGGGCTTCGCTAGAAATGGACATTTATTTTCTAAAATTTTCGCATTCCTGATGTAAATCGCAGAAGTAGAAGAATAAGAAGAATAGGACATTTTAATTATAGGCTATTAAGTCTATAAGCGTTCAATCTACAAGCCTCTGTGGATTAGTTAAATGTCCCTATAGTCTTCTATTTGCTCCTAATATTGGGGCCACATCTGTTTCACGCTTCTTACCAATCCTCACTCTCACCCTTCTTCCCCGCTATTCGTCCCTGTATTAAAATAAATTAAAATAAATTAAAATATTTTTGCTATTTGCTTTACGTCGCACCGACACAGATAGGTACATGGCGACGATGGGATAGGGAAGGCGTAGGAGTGGGAAGGAAGCGGCCGTGTCCTTAATTAAGGTACAACCCTATCATTTGCCTGGTGTGAACATGGGAAACCACGGAAAATCATCTTCAGGACTGCCGGCAGTGGGATTCGAATGCAAGCTCACAGCTGCGTGACTCTAACCGCACGGCCAACTCGCCCGGTGTATTAAAAATAATGTGGATATTATTTCGCATAGAGGTCTCTCTCTTCTGGTATATATTAAGTGAGAGAGTATATATATTGGGTGTTCTTGAAAAAGGTTCCAATATTTACTGAGGAAGCAGCACGCAAAAAGCGAAGAAATAGGCCTAAATGTCCTATAAACATTGGCGCAATCCCAATATTTTCGGAGTTATGTTCCGCTACCTCTACCAGGATGGTGAAGAAACTGGAGATATTAAGTTCTTTAATGGGATATCGAAGAACCATGTCGTTGCACACTTCCATAATTGAAGAGCTCGGCGCAAGAAACAGACAGCACCACTTTTTGGCCCATTTCGTTGGGCTTTTTTCCTGTAAGCTATCATTTAAAAAAACCTCTATCTGCCGATGGAAGAACTGTACTGCTCCACTGATTTGGTGCGTAGTAGGAGTGTAAATGGAGCTGTCGGGGTTTTCACTGTTTCTGTCCGTGCATAAACCCAACAGATCCTGTAGCTGACAGTTTCTTGGAGCGGCTATAGTTCAATGCTCGAATGGAGACATATTTTATAAAAGGCAGTGATGGTATAACTTTTGTATACCCTCTGGAAAGAGAGGTAAATCATTATTTTATATGTACGATGAAACTGTTGATAGAAAGGGTCAATATGAGGTGATCAGCATGCTTAAGGATTTCTTACAAAGCGAGTTAAGTGATGACATCACAGCCTCAGTACAGAATAAGACCCTCGGCATTTTCCATTCTCTGTGTACACTTGTCAAAGGGCTTGGGAGACTTGAGAAAATAATATACCGGTATCCAGAGACCGGACACAGCTTCCTCCCCTGCGGCCGGATCTTTGGTGTAACTGAGAAGGAAAAACAAAAGCGAGAAAGAATACATATATTTGCCACAAGATTATCGTTTTTGAACAAATTTATTGAACTACACAACTCGCTTCGAAACGTTCTTCAAAACTTCCTGTGAACCTCGTTTCCTTGCATTGTAACGATATTTGCCTTCACAGTAATCCTGCTGTATAATACAGTATCTTACATTGATAACTCTGGTAAATAGTACTTCGCTCCAGGTTATTCGTCGACTTGTATTCGTCCCGAGTCCCCATGGCCTCGAAGTGCGAACGCTGTTTACCACAAACTAATACATTTTCTTTCTGTTCTCTAGATTCGTTTGCGTAGCTGCAACAAACGGTGAAGCTAATGTTACTGTACACGCAACTTGTAATTCCGAGCGAGGAGTGGCATGGCGTGGTGTCCTGGACTATCGCAACAACGTCGCAAGACTTCCCCGCATCGGCCGGCTACGTATCAATATTATTCTACCCAATACAAATAGTCCACAAACTGATATAAAGAAAGGGAATTAATTTACGTATTTCAAAGACAATATAACCATGGATATATAAAGATCACAACACGACCAAGAACGCAATTTTCCTAAGATCCCGACCCTGAACGATACGTTACAAAATTGATAACAACCTTTATTCTTGGGTACAAAAAAATCTTATTTTTATAAACTGAATATAACACATTCCATTGTATATTGCATTAAATTTGGGTTCGGTCAGATGGATTTTGGAGAAACAATGTCTTAAAATCGACGCATGGCTGACACACGCGTAAAAACTGGCACATTTGTTGTAACTGTTCAAATCCCGTTACAAGATAATATCTGTATTATTATTATTATTATTATTATTATTATTATTATTATTATTATTATTATTATTATTATTATGTCCGTATTATTATTATTTTATCTGTGAGATTACTATTATTTTGTTATAATTCTTATTCAATTCAATTTACAATGCTTGTCGCTTGCAGGATTGTACTTAGATGTATGCATATATACGTGTGTGTAAAATAACACTCAATACATGTACAGTGAGAATTGTTATATATCAGATGTTGGATATGGCATCGTTACATTGTGCAATAATGCTGGCGATTCTGCCAAGTCATCGCCGCGTCATGGCTACGTCATCGTGCTCACTTAGCACTGAGCCGCCCCAGGTGATTTCAACATTACATGCAACAGTTTGAGGCGTTGTGGGAGTATGTCATTGTTATTTCTGGAGATTACGTAGCTGTGTCAACCAACGTCTATAAAAGGTGGGTGCATATTGTAGCGTCAGTCATTATTTAAACGGAAGCAGTACAGTGAAGAAGCCAAAATGGATAAGTGAACAGTCATTATTTAAACGGAAGCAGTACAGTGAAGAAGCCAAAATGGATAAGTGAACAGTCATTATTTAAACGGAAGCAGTACAGTGAAGAAGTAAAAAATGGATAAGTGAACAGTCATTATTTAAACGGAAGCAGTACAGTGAAGAAGCCAAAATGGATAAGTGAACAGTCATTAGTTAAACGGAAGCAGTACAGTGAAGAAGTAAAAAATGGATAAGTGAACAGTCATTATTTAAACGGAAGCAGTACAGTGAAGAAGTAAAAAATGGATAAGTGAACAGTCATTATTTAAACGGAAGCAGTACAGTGAAGAAGTAAAAAATGGATAAGTGAACAGTCATTATTTAAATGGACGCAGTACAGTGAAGAAGTAAAAAATGGATAAGTGAACAGTCATTAGTTAAACGGAAGCCGAACAGTGAAGAAGTCTACGAGATGAAGAGGCTTCAGTCAGCCAGTCAACGAGTGTGAACGAGAGATGGAGAAGACTCAGTAAGCCATTAATTATTGGTCATTGAGAGAGTGAGGCCAAAGGTTGGTCGGTCACTTAGTTGAAGACACGGAAGCAAGGGCTTACCATGGAGTCAGAGAGGGATACCACGTGCTATGAGGTAATACGATATTGACTTACAAAGAAGTCAGATGATATAGAGAAGAAGCAGTCACACGGATGTATCACCAAGTTAGGCGTGATACATCTACAGTAAACACCAGATCAAAGGAATACGTCGTAATTACACTCAAAGTGTTGAAGCTACAGTCAAGTGAATCAGTGAGGGAAATATTTCGTATAAATTGTTAAATGTTCGGTCAATAAGAATTCAAATTCATGCCTAGTTTCTTTCAGTTGCAATGTCATAATTTCATATTCTCATCTGTTTTATCGCAACAAGACTCACAATTTTTTATATATTATTTAAAGAATATATTTTGTTCTATCAAACGAATTTATAGTTTTATTTCAATGACAGTAAAATATCTTAACCTCAAAATTAATGGGGAAACCGAACGCCAATCTCCTTTTCCCAGAACTTATATGGTATGTTGTCAAAAGTAAGCTTATTACCCCACACCCTAGAGATGGTCAAGAGTCTCATTCTATTATTGCTGCACTGAGTGGCAGCTGACGCCCTTCAAATAACGTATGTGTAAGTAAGCAGGTAACAAATAAGTGTGGGTACAAGGTCCGACGGTTGTGCATTTTATTTAATGAATGTTAATTTTCATAATTTCCATGTTAAATGCAGATATTCAGATTTTTCAAGTTAAATTCAGATTACATGTTTCAAAAGTTAGTCAGCGACTTAGGAACAAATTACACTGTGATAAAAGGATTTGAAATATAAATTTAAAATGTTAAACCTACACAAACTATCATGAAATGAAACGAGGAAAATGATAGTGTAATTAGATGTTTCGTAAGCCCACTCATTATTTCATTAAAAATCTCCAAACTAGAGTACACATCATATTTTGGTCGACAGTAGCAGCACATCTAGAGACTTATTCTTACCACACGACATATCAGACAAGTTGCTAGCAACCTCCAAACATCTTCTTTAATAGGAGCATTTTTCGTGTTCTGAAAACAACTTCCATTTTACAAATTTTACTGCACATGGTTGGCCTAAGAGTTACGCACCAGATCCTGCACCGTCATTCGGAGCAAAGAATGCACAAAATTCACAAACCCCCCCCCCTTCAATTCGGAGTATGCAAGCTACTTCCAGTGATAAAGCCATTTAAAGGGATGTCGTAGTTTCCTTTTTGTTTTGTGGAAACACAAATCTTGGAGCTGGTTCCCAGACATTGTTCGAGATATCCAATATTTTCATTGGACAAGTGAGACATACAAGAGAAAGGCAAGAGAAATACACTCGCCACTTGCAGATGATTCAAATGCACTTCAATATCGTCGAGTGTTTCAAAGCTATCGAGTGATTTCGATGTAGATTCAGTACCAGTTAATACTTCGAAATGACATACGATAATGGCCTATGAAAGAACCTCCTTAACATTGTTGATGCATTGCCACGAAGTACTTGCCAGTTGGGAAAATTTTCACGATTTTCTCGAAGGTCAATAAGCGACTTTCGGCAAAAGAAATTCGCAACAGAACTTAGCGATCGCTTAATCATCTCGATCGTCGATTAACGATATAATAAAGGTACGTATTAAGAATAATAATAATAAGAAGAAGAATATGAATTGGTGAAGTCGAATGTTCTGCAATGAATGTAAAACTCAAACTGATGTGTCAGTACCCTACGAGACATTACATACCAAAATATATTTCAAGAAACAGAGCAGGTAGTTTCGTTTCTCCCACACTCTGGCAGGGGTGTGGGAGTGGAATGGAGTAAGTTAAAGTTAAGGAATGTCTCAGAGTATAAAATCCACGGTGCACGATATTTTCACATCTGCTGACAGCTGGGCTATTCATCTACTCTTTCTTTCTTTCTTTCTTTCTTTCTTTCTTTCTTTCTTTCTTTCTTTCTTTCTTTCTTAATCAGTTTACCCTCCAGGGTTGGTTTTCCCTCGGACTCAGCGAGGGAGCCCACCTCTACCGCCTCAAGGGCAGTGTCCTGGAGCTTCAGACTCTGGGTCGGGGATACAACTGCGGAGGATGACCAGTACCTCGACCAGGCGGCTTCACCTGCTATGCTGAACAGGGGCCTTGTGGAGGGATGGGAAGATTGGAAGGGATAGGCAAGGAAGAGGGAAGGAAGCGGTCGTGGCCTTAAGTTAGGTACCATCCCGGCATTTGCCTGGAGGTAAAATGGGAAACCACGGAAAACCACTTTCAGGATGGCTGAGGTGGGAATCGAACCCACCTATACTCAGTTGACCTCCCGAGAGTGAGTGGACCCCGTTCCAGCCCTCGTACCACATTTAGAATTTCGTGGCAGAGTCAGGAATCGAACCCAGGCCTCCGGGGGTGGCGGCTAATCACACTAAGTAGTACACCACAGAGGCGGACCTCTTACGGTCTTACATATATTAACAATGTGTTACATAATCGATTGTATTTCATTTTACAATAATTGCATTTTACAATATGCTTTAATATTTCCCAAACTCGAACGCGACGTAGTACCAGGTAGGGGAATTATTTTGAGGGTAGGAGGCAGACTAATCCCGTGGGCAGTATCTGTATTGTATTCCTGATGGACGGTACCAGGGATAGCTGCAACCTTTGATTGCAATATCTCAGCAGCAATTCTCAGCAAGAATAATATATTTATTGATTGATATCTATAAAGTAGATACATTATTATTTATTTATCGTATGATGTGCACAGATAGATTATATAAATAAGTATACAATATCACTATCACTATCAGCCATATTCAATCGTTTTTACGATGTGGCCTCTTTAAGTCCGAAGAAAGGTAGGTTTTCATGAGGTCTCTCCATCTGGGACGGTCTTGAGCGATGTTCTGCCAATTGATCCCAGTAGTCTTCCGGATGTCTTTATCCCATCTGTCCGGTGGTCTTCCCCTTGGTCTGAGATGATCTTTCGGACACCACTCAAGCACAAGCTTTGTCCACCTACCATCAGTTCTCCGAGCAACATGGCTTGCCCACTGCCATTTTAGGGTAAACACCCTTTCTAAAATGTCACTGACCTTTGTGACTGACCTGATGTAATCTGCTCTCTTCCTGTCTTTCTTCGTCAAGCCTAGCATGAACCGTTCCATAGCTCTTTGGGTTGTTCTGAGTTTTTGCTTAACAAACTCGCTCAATGTCCAGGTTTCACAACCGTAAGTCAGTACGGGGAGAACACTCTGGTCAAAGACTATCTTCTTTAGGTGGGGTGGCATGTTGGATTTGAAGATTGAAGAATTTCTTCCGTAGGCTTGCCATCCTAGTTTGATACGTCGGAAGATTTCCGGTCTTAAGTCCCCTTTCATGTTTACAAGTTGCCCAAGATAGACAAATTCATTGACCTGTTGTAATATGGTGTTTCCCACATGCAGCTTTCCTGCTGGGGCCCATTTGTTAAGCATCACTTTGGTTTTGGAAAGGTTCATGGATAGTCCCACTTTTTGACAGGTTGAGACAAGATCTTGTATTAGAGTTTGTAGTTCATCGATGTCGTTGGCCAAAAGTGTAATGTCGTCTGCAAACCTTAAATTGTTCAGCCTTTTCCCATCGATTTTGATTCCTGTGCTTTACCAGTTGATTTTTGACATGGCCATTTCTAATACGGCTGAGAACAGCTTGGGAGATATGGGGTCCCCTTGCTTAACACCTCTTTGAATGGAAAAATTCGTGGTTGGCACACTGATGTTCACGAAGGCTGAAGAGGTTTCGTAGATATGCTGGAGAACTCTTATGTAGGCAGCATCGACGCCGTGTTCAGCTAAGGCTTGCAAAACAGCAGCGTGGCTCACCGAGTCAAAAGCCTTTTCAAAGTCCACAAAGGCTAGACAGAGCGGTATTTGATATTCATTACTTCTGCTGATAACTTCACGAAGGGTGAGTATATGGTCGATTGTTCCAAAACCTCGGCGGAAACCTGCTTGTTCAATTGGTTGGGCAAAATCAAGCGTTGAACTGATTCTATTTGTCAGTACCTTGGTGAAAACCTTGTAAATGACAGAAAGCAAGCTAATAGGACGATAGTTTCTGATGTCATGTATGTTCCCTTATTTGTGCAGGAGAATTATCATTGCTCTGTTCCAAGATGGAGGGATGAATGCATTGTGTAGACAAGACGTGAATATTTTTGCCAAGTGGCTTAAAGTTTCATCACCAGCAAGTTTGAGAACGCTAACTGAAAGGTTATCGCTACCTGCGACTGATTCTTTTTTCATACTGTTTATAGCATGTCTGATCTCAGATGGGAGAACTTCCGGGACTTGGGAAATGTTGGATAAGTCAGGCAAGGACAGGTTATCATCAGCCTTCTCGTACAACTTGCTATAAAAGTTCCTGATGAACTCAAGAAGTTCTTCCCTATCAGTAATTCGTCCGTTGTCCCCATCTAATGCAATTAATTGCTTCTTCCCGATCTGTAGCTTCCTTTTAGCAGATTTCAAACTTGTTTTTCCAGATAAGCAAGTTCTCAGAGTATCTTCGTTGAATTTCTTTAAGTCGGTTTTAATTCTCTTTCTTATGGTTTTGCACAGCTCGGAGTACTGTATTTTGTCACAGTCAGACTGAATTTTCATTTCTCTCCTCCTCTTTAGCAGGTTCCTGGTATCGTCACTGAGTTTCTTATCACGAGTGTTATTCTTTTTCAACCCTCCAATTACAATACAATATATACACAATATATACAAGCAGAAGACTATAGTTCCAAATCAAGTCCATTGATCCATTTCAAGGCCTCCTCAGTTGCGTTATGAATGTCCTCCAAAGGACCTTGAAATGCTCTCCGTGGACACTCGGCAATTACGTGGTGGATGGTCTGTGAGGTAGCTCCACAATCACACCCAGAAGACATCTGCCAGCCCCATTTATAAAGCGTATAGCCGCATCTTCCTTGATTGACTCTTATCCCGTTTAGAGTCCTCCATTGACGTCTGGGTAGATGGAATCCAGGAGGTTGAACATGAGGTAGAGTCACAAGATGTTGATTAGGAACAGAAGACTGCTGCCATTGGTGTAACCAGGCGTTCGTGATGGAGAACCCAGATTCTTCCAGTGTAAGTGCAGTGCGCCAGGGTGGAGATCTAGACTTAAGTCGAGGAGGGACAGGTTGAGTAATATCCTGGTGAACGGGGAGGTTGGAGTCCTGGCTGGTCTTCTCCCACAGTTTTAGAAGAGCTTCAGACCTTCTTAAGCAAGGCGGAGGAATATTACTGAGTGTAGGCAGCCAGGCCACGTTTGTAGAGCGAATACAACCGGTTATGATGCGCATTGTTTGATTTAGTTGAGCATCAATCTTCGCAGTATGAGCACTGTTCAGCCAAGTTGAAGGGCAGTATTCGGCAACTGAATAGCAAAGAGCTAGAGCAGTAGATCTCAACACTTGATTATTATTATTATTATTATTATTATTATTATTATTATTATTATTATTATTATTATTATTATTAATTATTTATTTACCACAAATCGTAACATTTTATGATGGTCTAGTGAAAAAGGGCAAGCTCCATTTACATTAGCTGCCTCACAGACCAAGTTAATTTTATTATTATTATTATTATTATTATTATTATTAGTAGTAGTAGTAGTAGTAGTAGTAGTAGTAGTAGTAGTACACTACTATTAATATTAGGCTGTTATTATTATTTCTGGTCGCAGGTATTACATTCATTGCAAGAAACTAGCGAAGAAATTCAATAGTAATATTTATTTTGTATTAAATTTATTTATTTAGGATCAGTAACAACATAACGCCGAATTGCAAGTATCCGTAGTATATTCAATAGTTATTAATGTAAAAGGAAAAATTTCAAAACATTTACCAAGGACCCGAGTATACATAATATAAACTGTATAATACTATAATTTACAGATTTACATGAACAACGACATATACAAAGGAAAATTCACTTAGATACAAGAAAGGTAATATGAAATAACCAGAGGGAAAATTAAGTAATGTGAGAAATATAACAACGGAATGAAGGATACGATAGGAAAATATCTAGGTTCCTGTTGATAGATAACACGGCTGGGAAATGTATATATATGGACCTTTGGGCAAGGGAAAGCCGGAGTATAGAATAAGGTAGAGAGTCTTCATTCTGGCACTACGTGAAGGTATGTGGAAGGGAATAAAGAAACTGATTCTGGTAACCTAAGTAAAGAATTAGCTGCTTTGTTTCAAATAATAAAAGAAGTTCAAATATCTCGGGGTCCGGGGGGGGGCTTCTTAAATCCGATCTCACCCCTGTCTTTGCGTACGCCACTGCTCTGCGTTAAGTATGTTTACGGAGATGAGAAATGGTGACTTTGGCAGCCGTTGAACAAGTCAATTTTTTTCGTATAGCTATTCCGAGCTGCTAGCACCACATAGTATATAATACTGAGAATTCTCAAGTTGAATATAGGTCTCTAGAGCAACGCCGTAGTATCTCTTTCAGTTTCGATTCACTTGGCTTTGAATATTGCCTCTTTAGCAAGTTTTGAAGTTAAAAACTCCAGTTGAAGATATGGTTAATGTAAATGGTTACGTTGTTTGAAAATGATGAGAGAAGATACCATGGAAGGTATATGAAAATAGTAGAATGGACGCAATGGTATTACGAACTGTAAAGCACCTTCGAAAAAAGGAAGGGATGTTTTGAGCGTCGTCGATACGGACTTGCATCTCATTGTTTTTTATTAGAATGAACTGCATCTCAACAGAATATTAGACACAAGGAACAGGCGCTAGCTTTCCGGACTGGTGTGTCGGGCAGAGTGAATGGCATCTATGCACAGTGTGTAATCCCGCGTACTAAAGCAAATGTTGAGATAAAACTTGGAACAGTTAACGGAAGTCCACCTCTGTGGTGTAGTGGTTAGTGTGATTAGCTGCCACCCCCGGAGGCCCGGGTTCGATTCCCGGCTCTACCACGAAATTTGAAAAGTGGTACGAGGGCTGGAACGGGGTCAACTCAGCCTCGGGATGTTAACTGAGTAGAGGTGGGTTTGATTCCCACCTCAGCCATCCTGGAAGTGATTTTCCGTGGTTTCCCACTTCTCCTCCAGGCAAATGCCGGGATGGTACCTAACTTAGCTGCAGTCGCTTAAATGCGGCCAGTATCCAGTATTCGGGAGATAGTGGGATCGAGCCCCACTGTCGGCAGCCCTGAAGATGGTCTTCCGTGGTTTCCCATTTTCACACCAGGAAAATGTATCTTAATTAAGGCCTTTCCTGTCCCACCGTCGCCATAAGACCTATCTCTGTCGGTGCGACGTAAAGCAAATAGCATAAAAGGTACCTAAGTAAAGGCCACGGCCGCTTCCTTCCCTCTTCCTTGTCTATCCCTTCCAATATTCCCACCCACCAACAAGGCTCCAGTTCAGCATAGCAGGTGAGGCCGCCTGGGCGAGGTACTGATCATCCTCCCCAGTTTTATCCCCGAACCAATGCCTCACACTCCAGGACACTGCCCTTGAGGCGGTAGATGTGGGATCCCTCGCTGAGTCCGAGGGAAAAACCAACCCTGGAGGGTAAGCAGATTAAGAAAGAAAGAAAGAAAGAAAGAAAGAAAGAAATTTAACTAAAATGTTCGAAACAAGACCATGGGGAATTTATAAAGCTATCCTAAGTGTGGATTTCTTCATTAGTTACTTGCACAAGTTTCAAGAATTTTAAGAACTTTTTTTATTGCTAGTGGCTTTACGTCTCACTGGCACAGGTAGGGCTTATGGCGGCGATATTTTAAGAACTAACAGTCGGGTTGAGTGGCTCAGAAGGTTGAGGCGCTGGCCTTCTGACCCAGCCTGGCAGGTCATATCCTGGCTGAATCCAATGGTAGGTGAAGGTGCTCAAATGCGTCAGCCTCGTGTCGGTAGATTGTTTTTATTTATAAAAATAAGTGAAATGCGCACAAATGTGCAAAGAGTTTAATAGTTATTTGTCTCTACTGTACTCGTTGATCGATCTTGTTCTTTTATTGCACTTAAGTATGTGGTAGCGATCACACACTTCCTCACATAGACAGCACACACACTCGTCGTTCACCTCAGGGAATCGCTTAGTCGCAAGCTTATGGTGGAAGCCATGGACTGTCGCTGTTCGTAGTTCACTTCTGTCCATTTTCGCTCCAGCATGGCGTCGATGGCATAGAATTCGAGCTCGATTTGGGCTCGTTTCATTCTTCAGCCTTCAATTATCTTTGCGCTTTGTCTTTTGAATGGCAGAACCAGATTGATTCTTAGATCTTCAATATAGAATGGCTTTTTACAAAATTCATACATTAACCTGGACTTTGTGTTCGTAGGCACACCTAATACTCGCTTTAGAAATCGGGCTTTTAGTTTCTCTAGAGCCCTAGTGTCAGCCATAGGTAACTTTTCCCAAATAATTTCATTGGAATAGGTGGCAATTGGGCTTTGTTGCAGCATGCTGTTTTTAAATAAAGTTTTTGGAGGTCTTTAATTCTGTATATCGCTTTGATGGTTGTTGTTGCCCTTTCCTTTATGTGCATTCCGTAAGAGTTGATTGTAGTTTGTAATATTATTTAGATTTACTGGCACGTAAAAGAACTCCTACGGGACTGAATTCCGGCACTTCGGCGTCTCCGAAAACCGTAAAATTAGTTCGTGGGACATAAAGCAAATAACTTTATTAAGAACTAACACCAAAAACTAAAACCAAACCAAACCCCATGGCACTACAGCCCTTGAAGGGCCTTGGCCAACCAAGCGACCGCTGCTTAGCCCGAAGGCCTGCAGATTACGAGGTGTCGTGTGGTCAGCACGACGAATCCTCTCGGTCATTATTCTTGGCTTTGTAGACCGGGAAGGAATAACACAGCTAACATAATCGTAAGTAAAAATAAATTGCTGTCCTTGATATCTCAATGCGACGTATGAGCGAAGGCAAGGATACAGAGCAATACTTGTTAACTACTCCCATTAGTGCAACTATGGTAAATCGGATGAGACAACGACACCTGACTTATGTTGAATGGTAATTGGTAGCAGCTGTTGATCATTTTATCAGTACCTGTTTAGGCAGTGGTCTATTGAAGTCTTAAGGATGTCACGTTTGGATAGAACAATGCCATACTTTACATTTCGTAAATTTAACGATTTTGCAGAAGTTACATTCTTGGTTTGTGCGGGTGTAATGCGCCACTCCGAGAAATGTTACGGTAGGTTTGACACATTGTTTCTACTTTTCAGAGAGTTGATAGAGAATGGTTTGAAGAGGGATATAGGCCTACTATCCGGAGAGAAATTTCTGTACATCCGATATAGATAAATGTTCGAGGAATTCCTTACCTTATAAGGTTGTCATAGAGTGACTGTTCTGATACATCTCCAGAGTGCGTGAAGCATTAGTGACCAGTAACACGTTAATCCATGTCTTCTGTAACAGTTTGTTGTTGTTTACATCAGCTTAACTGCTAGTTCTTCACCATCCCCAAAAGCTTCCGTTGACAAATCGTTACAGTACTGCTAAATTACAATGGTTTATCGAACAACGTGACTTGAAGGAGAGATAGCAAAGTACGAGGGCGAATCAAAACGCAAGTTACTCTAGCTCGCTGCGAGAGCACGCTGTGTGTTGTGACCGTGGCCAATGGGGAGCAAGCAACAGTAACTGCTGACACATTCGATAGGAAGGTTGGTGTGGTATCCCGTTGTATTATGTGTGCAGAGCGGGCTAGGCTCAATGGCGCGTCAATTGGATTTTCACTCCAAATTGGAGGTGCGTGCAACGATCAGATTTCTATGGGCCAAACGGCTCAATTGCACGGACATTCGCCGTGAAACCACGGCTGTATATAGTGAGCGTGGAATTTCTCGCCCAGGTATTGTAAAGTGGTGTAAGCAATTTGACGCCGGACGCACGGATCTCACGGACGAATATAGCGAAGGCAGGCCCGCAACGTTTAGTACCGTTGCAAATGGTGACCGTGTGGATGGGATTATTGGAGAGAATCGGCGCGTAACACTGCAGGAAATTGCCAACAAACTGAACATTTCGTAGGGCAATATGTTCTCCGTTGTTCACCAGCACCTTGGATTTCGTAAACTGCGTCAAAGATGGGACCGACCTCTGCTCACCGATGTTCACAAGGGACAATGTTTCCAATCGTCAATGGCATTTTTGCAACTGTATTCCGTGGAGGGCAACGAGTTATTGCGACAAATAATCACAGGGGATGAAACATGGGTCCACCAGTTCAACCCCGAAGCAAAGAGAACATCGATGGGGAGGGTGCACACCACATCACCACCACGAAAGGAGGCCAAGGTCCAAACTTCAGCAGGAAAGGTAATGGCGACAATGTATTTGACATGGAGGGTGTGGTACACGGGGAATTTATGCCGAAAGGCACGACAATCAACTCGGCTTCGTATTGTCAAACGTTGAACCGGCTGCGTAAGGCAATTAAAGAAACGCGGCGGAGGAAATTGAGCGCCGGTTTGATTTTGTTACACGATAACACAACACCTCGCACGGCCCGCCAAACGGCCGAACTGCTGCAGCGATTCAAGTGGGAGGTATGGCAATATCCCCCATACAGTCCAGACTTAGCACGATACGATTATTTTTACAATGTGTTTTACGTCGCACCGACACAGGTACAGTAGGTCTTATGGCGACGATGGCATAGGAAAAGCCTAGGAGTGGGAAAGAAGCGGCCGTGGCCTTAATTAAGATACAGCCCCAGCATTTTCCTGGTGTGAAAATGGGAAACCACGAAGAACCATTTTCAGGGCTGCCGACCGTGGAGTTCGAACCCACTATCTCCCGGATGAAAGCTCACACCTGCGAGGCCCTAACCGCACGGCCACCTCGCCCAGTTATATGATTGTCATGTGTTTGGTTAGGTGAAAAAGGATCTCGGTGCACGACGATTCCAAAACGGTGAGGAAGTGAAAGCAGCTGCGCTGGAGGTGATTTCTACGTAGGCCCATCCGGAATCGGAAAGTTGTTTGACCGTTCCGAGAAATGTTTACAGTCTCTTGGGGACTTGTGGAATAGTGAACTTACATTGTAGTGTATGCTCTCATAGCCGTGTTGCCTATGTGAAGGTGGTTTCATAAATGGTCATAACATGGAAGTGTAACTTACTTTTTGATTCGCCCTCGTATTGTGAGTTTACCGAATAGTGACAGTTCTGTTTAAGCGAGGAAGACGGAGTACGACATGCTGTGAGGCGCATTCCTGTACTGGCTCTGTGGATCAGAGGTAGAGTGTCACCCTCCTGATCCCAAGATCGGGGTTTCAAAGCTAGCAAATGTAGTCGGTTTTTTGAAGAGTGGGAAGAAGTCTATTCGTCACTCCATATCGTACGATGTCTCCAAGTCCGGTAGACTAAAACGGAACGTCAAAATTGACACGTATTCAAACGAGATGGTGTCCGACTCGTTGTCTGAATGGTCAGCGTACTGGCCTTCGGTTCAGAGGGTCCCGGGTTCAATTCCCGGCCGGGTCGGGGATTTTAACCTCCATTGGTTAATTCCAATGGCCCGGGAGCTGGGTGTTTGTGCTGTCCCCAACATCCCTGCAACTCACACACCACACATAACACTATCCTCCACCACAATAACACGCAGTTACCTACACATGGCAGATGCCTCCCACCCTCACCGGAGGGTCTGCCTTAGAAGGGCTGCACCCGGCTAGAAATAGCCACACGAAATTATAATTATTATTACCAGATGGTGTCAAATTAAAATTCCTGCGCACGGTAGCTGAAGCATTATCATTTTTATTATTATTATTATTAAATTATTATTATTATTATTATTATTATTATTATTATTATTATTATTATTATTATTATTATTATTATTATTATTATGATTATTGTCTGAGGTGCTATTGGATTAGGCAGAAAATCGTCTATCTCTAATTTTTATCAGGACCCTGTCCGGCTCCACGGCGAAATGGTTAGCAAGCTGGCCTTTGGTCACTGGGTTCCCGAGTTCGATTCCCGGCAGGGTCGGGAAGTTTAACCATCATTGGTTAATTTTGCTGGCACGGGGGCTCCTCATCACGACGCGCAGGTCACCTACATGCGTTAAGTCAAAAGACCTGCACCAGGCGAGCCAAACATGTCCTCGGACACTCGCGGCACTAAAAGCCATACGCCATTTCATTTCATCAGGACCCTCCTTATGAATGGTCCTCATATCAATAATAATAATAATAATATTAATAATAATAATAATAATAATAATAATAATAATAATAATAATAATAATAATAATAATAATAATAATAATAATAATAATAATAATAATAATGTTATTGGCTTTACGTCCCACTAACTACAGTACTCGAACCGTGCGAGCCACTCATCCCGGCCCATCTCATATCGGGGACGTTCTTGGACTAATAGAGCTTGCGTTCTTGCAGACCGAATTCAGGTCTTACTTAATAATAATGTTACTGACTTTACGTCCCACTAACTACTTCTTACGGATTTCGGAGACGTCGAAGTGCCGGAATGTTGTCCCACAGAAGTTCTTTTACGTGCTAGTAAATCTACCGACACGAGGCTAAATTATTTGAGCATCTTCAAATACCAACGGACTGAGCCAGGATCGAACCTGCCAAGTTGGGGTCAGAAAGCCAGAGCTTCAACCGTCTGAGCCACTAATCGCGGCGGTCCCCATTGTTATGTATGCTCTTCGGTATAATGTATACCATATGGGGTGGAGAAAACATCGTTAACAATTTTACGACAGCGTACACCACTAAGGCTGCATACATGCCGTTTTCAGAGGCCGCCATGTAGCCGACCACCTATGGTACTTCAGGAGTCATAGTGTAGGGCCTAACTCGGAATTATTAGCCGCACCAGGTTGCAATAATATGGGCCGTACAACGACGAGAACTAACTCCAGAAACCATCAATAATGGTAGGAAATCTTGACGAGTGCACAAATCTCTGCAGTTTTACCAACTATTTTGATGATTACCAGATGAATTAATGCTCCTAGAGAGAGCTGCACTCTGTTTCTACAGGATGATGAAAATAAAAAGGTCTCGCAAAACATTTGTAAGACTCACCCGGAATTGACCCTTGTTAATGAACAATAGAACTGCCCATAACAGGAAATGCTGGAAGCCGCGATTTTGATGCACTAACCGGTTGCTGTCAGATGTCTGTACGTACGCTATCTCCCGAGTACGTCGCGGTGTCATTACGTGTGAGTGAGGGGAGCAGACTGTTTAGTCACCAGTGGAATGCAACACAAAATAGTGTTCATGATAAAAGTGGGCCTTCATTGTCGAGTGTATGAATTGTTTGTGCAGGAGTTTAACACAGGAAGTGTTTTAGCAAACGCTCCAGCAAATTCTGCAATGCAAAACTTAGTGGCAAAATGGCGTGAAACGGGCTCTGTAGCGAATGAAAACTGTAACTATTCGAAAAGAGTTCGAACACCGGAAAACATAGCTCGAGTGAAGGAAAGCATGGAACGAATTCCAAAGAAATCTCAACGCAGTTTATCTGTGCAAATGGGAATTAAGTGATCGTCGTGTCGAAACATTACCAAGGTTTTCCGTGGTTTCCCATTTTCACACCAGGCAAATGCTCGGGCTGTACCTTAATTAAGGCCACGGCCGCTTCCTTCCAACTCCTAGGCCTTTCCTATCCCATCGTCGCCATAAGACCTATCTGTGTCGGTGCGACGTAAAGCCCCTAGCAAAAAAAAAATTACCAAAAAGTGCCTGCATCTGTATCCGTACAAATTTATCGTTGCGCATGCGTTAAGGTGTCCAAACAAACCTTGGCAGTGTTGAGTTATGCCGGTGGTTTCGGAGTGAAGCGGAGTCAAGATTTCTGGATCCTCACTTTTTCATTTCAAGCATCTTCTGTGGTGTTCAATTCCGCATCATCCCTGTTGGAAATATTTTCCTGGCCAGTTTAATTTAGCCCACTAGGTATTTCTTGACGGGTGTTGTATTTTTGCATATGTAGTCTCTATCTCACCTATGACTTAGACGGGTGTGGAAGTATATTAACGCTAAATAATGAAATTCGAAGCGCAAGTAATGAATCTTAACGTTGCGAAATGTACTCCTCATACGGCCGGTCATGCAGCGATAACACATTCTGGCGCAGTGTGGAAAGTAATGGCAAACTATATTACACATCATCATGCTTTGTGCATCTCATTATGGTACGGCCATCGACTTTTGTTTCCGTATAATTGCATAATATTTGGTGGTGTTTCCGGAGGGTCCAAGCAGCCTCCGAGATAAAGATTTAGCAGACAAAGAGAACTGGATTATAGTCGAGGTGGCCTCGGTGCGAAAAGAGACAAGTTTCGTGTGTAGCGACGGCTTTCTTGTGAGCCGTCGTGTTCCACAAGTACAAGTACTTGCCTGAGCCGGCAAGTTTTCAAATCAAGATTTTTATTATAACAAGTAAGAAATGTATAAATTTAGCACTCGCGCTCATGACACAAACTCTTATATTGTCGTCCGGCTCGTTGGCTGAATAGTCAACGTACAGGCTTTCGGTTCAGAGGGTCCCGGGTTCGATTCCCTGCCGGGTCGGAGATTTTAATCGCTTCTGATTAATTCTTCTGGCTCGGGGACTGGGTGTATGTGTCCGTCCCAACACTCTCCTCATCATATTCTGACAACATAAACACTACCAACCACGAGAGAAACACGCAATAGTGATCACATCCCTCCGTATAGGGTTTGCTTCAAGAAGGGCTTCCGGCAGTAAAACAGGGCCAAATTCACATGTACGACGCAGTTTGCACCTGCGACCCCACAGGTGTGGGTAAAAGCGGTAGCAACACAAGAAAGAAGATTAGACTATATTCCCGTCTCTAAAGGCATAACCCCTGTTTCACGCAGTTTAGTTCGACAAAGGTAAGGGTGTATTCTGCCCGAAGGCAGGTCCGAACCTCCGCAGAGGTGTCCTGAGCCGGAGTTTACGTGCGGTAGGGTGGCCAGTTCCTTTCCGAACCTCCTTTCCCTTAACCCCCACCAACAGCGCGTGGCAACCCATCCAAATCTTCACCACGCCCAATGTTCCTTAACTTCGGAGATCTCACGGGATCCTGTGTTTCAACACGGCTACGGCCGTTGGATGTTCGACAAAAATGTGTGTAAAATGTATACTCAAATGGCAACGTAAGTTTGCGTTCGTGCCTGTGCACCCCTGTATCGAACAGTTTGAGCCGAACGTTCACTTCTTCATTGCGACGAATCAATACATACAGTATCTTCTTTCTTATCTTTATAATGGAAACTTACAGAACTTTTCTGTTCTGCGCATTGAGAGTGAGCTCTTAAAATCCATAGACTATGATATAGTCGATGCTTTGCCCAACAGAATGTTCGAAGAAAATCTCTTCAGCAGTCAATGTAATTTAAATGCTTTTCAGTCTTTCGAACACAATAGTTCAAAACGTACCACATAACACTATACCATACCTGCAAAATATGCACAATATTAAACAAAGAATGAGATGTTTCGTTCTACAAGAAAATCCTCAAATTCTATCAAATCATTTTAGATCATGCGAACATATGTACAATATTGTTTACCTTGCGAAAGCAGTCAATGGTCATGAATTGGTGATGGTATAAAGAGATGGACAAATAATGAATGTATTAGTCCTCTACTGTCACTTTAGTAAGCTATGGAAATTTCTCTGTATTTACCTTAGCTGCTGTCGTGCATTACCTTCAGCAACAAACTCGCATTAGTCAGTGAAGTAAACCACAGCTTTACCGAAGTTATATTTATGTGTTCTTATTCCTCTCTCACGTTTTTAATGTGTGTATTGGTTATCCATTTCATTCGATTATTTTCACATATGAGGCCTCGAGAGGTCAACTGAGTAGAGGGGTGTTCGATTCCCACCCCGGACATCCTCGAAAAAGTTTTCCGTGGTTTCCCACTTCTCCTCCAGGCAAATTCCGGGATCGTATCTAACTTATGGCCACGGCCGCTTCCTTTCCTCTTCCTTGTCCACCTATTCCGATCTTCCCATCCCCCGCAAGGGTGGCATATTGTTAATGGCCCGGTGTTGCAAAATGGTTACATATGGCCCTGGACGGGAAATTTACCGAAAATACACTATCCTTGCTGTTAAAAGGGCGTGCCTTATACCTACTACAACAATACGGGAGACAGAAAAAGAAATACTTACGGCAGGAAAGAGGAAGTCCGCCCCTGTGGTGTAGTAGTTAGTGTGAGTCCCGGGTTTGATTCCCGGCTCTGCCACGAAATTTGAAAAGTGGTACGGGGCCTGGAACTGGGTCCACTCTGCCTCAGGAGGTCAACTGAGTAGAGGGGTGTTCGATTCCTACCTCAGCCACCCTTGAAGAGATCTACCGTGGTTTCCCACTTCTCCTCCAGGTTTTTTTTTTTGCTAGTTGCTTTACGTCGCACCGACACAGATATATCTTATGGCAACGATGGGACAGGAAAGGGCTAGGAGTGGGAAGGAAGCGGCCGTGGCCTTAATTAAGGTACAGCCCCAGCATTTGCCCCAGCATTTGACTGGTGTGAAAATGGGAAACCACGGAAAACCATTTTCAGGGCTGCCGACAGTGGGGTTCGAACCTACTATCTTCCGAATACTGGATACTGGTCGCATTTAAGCGACTGCAGCTATCGAGCTCGGTCTCCAGGCAAATGCCGGGACAGTACCTAACTTAAGGCCACGGCCGCTTCCTTTCCTCTTCATTGTCTACCTATTCCGATCTTCCCCCCCCCCCACAAGGACCATGTTCAGCATATAGGTTAGGACACCTGGGCGAGATACTGGTTCTCCTTCCCCAGTTGTATACCCCCGACCCAAAATCTCACGCTCCCTTGGGTGTCGTCCCATTTGCGATCAGTCTCATTTGCGATCAGTCCCATTTGCCATCACTCAGGTAAATACAAAACTAGTTTATTTTTGACGGGTGAAGCATTGTCCCATTTGCGATCATTCTTATCAGCGACATACAGTCAGGTTGCTGTGAGGGAATTTCCTACTGATGGACTGGTACAGGAAGACATCCCTCAAATAACTGGCGAAACTACATACTAGGATTCTTACGAATCGTATGTTGAAACTCATTAACTTGCTTATATTTACCGTTTGAGACGGATGCGTTAATACCGGGACTGACAGAGAATAAAAAAGACTCAAATGAACCTTTTATTTAGAGTTACTAGATGGTTGTGGGTGTAAAGGCGGTTAAATGAGTTTTAAGAAATAGGTCAAAAGATGGCCGTATTAAAACCGTTGAATTTTACACTTTTCAATTTCAAAACAAAGGTTTTTGTTGTAACACTTTGCTTCTTCGGCAGTGCTACCCTTTTTTTAAGCAAATATATCTCATTTTAAACTTAGCAGTTAACTTACACTATCTTGTACAGTAGGGGACTCTATTAAATTACTGTTTAAATAATGCTCAAACTGTTCAAATATTCATACTGACACGTTAAGTAAACCAAAACCAAACCCCATGGCACTACAGCCCTTGAAAAGCCTTGGCATACCAAGCGACCGCTGCTCAGCCCGAAGGCCTGCAGATTACGAGGTGTCGTGTGGTCAGCACGACGAATCATCTCGGCCGTTATTCTTGGCTTCCTAGAACGGGGCCGATATCTCACCGTCAGATAGCTCCTAAATTCTAATCACGTAGGCTGAATGGACCTCGAACCAGCCCTCAGGTCCAGGTAAAACTCCTGACCTGGCCGGGAATCGAACCCGGGGCCTCAAGGTAAGAGGCAGGCACGCTACCCCTATACCACGGGGCCGGCTAACTAAACAGCTGCTCAAAATATAATTTGCCTACTTTCATCTATATGTATGTATGTCTACCCCTTAGTCTCGTTTCTTGATACCGGGTCGGGGATGAGATGAGATTAATTTATACGGCATGTTTCTACGGTCGGATGCCCTTCCTGACACTAACATCAGTTGAAGAGCTAATGAAAATGAAAGGTGTTATGGTGAATGAAATTGGGTAAGGGGGTGGGAGGACTCAGCTCTGGCCTGTGGACAGGAATTGTCCCGGCATTTTCCTGGAATTGAAAATATTAAACCACACAAAACCATTCTGAGAACAGCCGACGGTGGGGTTCGAACCCACGCGTTTCCCGAATGCAGAGCTTGGCTCCTTAGCCGTAGCGCGTTAAAACACGCAGCCACTCAGCCTTTTTTCAACTATATGAGTAAAATGATAATTTTTGTCTGTACGTTCGGATTAGATGTACAAGATTCCAGAACTTAATATTAAGGACATGTTTAGATTAAAATAAATTGAAGAAATTATAATTCTATAATAATAGGGCGAAAAGATGAGATTGCATTCGGGAAATAATGGGTGCGAACCACATTATCGGCACCCCTGAAGATGATTTTCCGTGGTTTCCTATTTTCACAACAAGCAAGTGTAACTTAATTAAGGCTACGGCCGCTTCCTTCCCACTCCTAGCCCTTTCCTATCTCACTGTCGCCATAACACCCAACTGCGTCGGTGCGACGTAAAGCCAGCGGTAAAAAGAACAACACCCATGTCACCATACATCCCTGACATTTCCGTAAATTTCTGTAAGAGAGTCATAAAGGAGAGATTGGCTCTCTTCGTCTCAATGACCTGCATGTCGTAAGTAAGCACGCAGATAACAACAAAAGCTACATCAACGATGGATGTTTACAGCTGGAATAATTACAGTATGTTAAAAACTGTATGTATGTTGGGTATTCAGCCCGAAGGCTGGTTTGATCCTCTGCAGCTCCGCCAACAGCTGTCATAAATAGCCTAGGCGTCACTGAAGAGGCGTACTAGGGAAATGAGGAGTGAGGTAGTTTCCCGTTGCTTTCCTCACTGAGCCAGCCGTTGCTATTACATATCAGTCTGCCAGGCCCACTGAAATGCATGCACCAACCGACCCTATGAGCGATATTTTCACACCATTCATAACGGGGACTGGCTGCATAAGGAATGGTATTACTAGCATCACTCATACCTCAGTCACTTTCATATTATCAAAGCCATGGATGAGACTGAGACAGGTCAATGAAAGTAAGAAATTTGATATAGCCCATGCCAGAAGACATAGTGCACTGTAAACACTACATCTCGCCAGCAAAGGCATGTTAAAAACTATAGATTAATATTACCTCAAAGAACGTTCAGGAGAGTGGGGACGGATTGGGAGAATCCTTATCACACGGTTGCGCGGAGTACGCCCTAATTAGCATTCCACCTGCTGCATGGACGTTGGAAAATCCTGGTAGGCTTCTGATAATTTTACAGTGATCGCAAATGGGACACGAACTGGTCTTTCTTCGTATTTGTTTTTCCACTCTAATGGGAGTGATCGCAAATGGGACAGATTTTGTTGTGATCGCAAATGGGACTGATCGCAAATAGGACACAACCCTCCCTTGAGGCGGTAGAGGTGGGATCCCTCGCTGAGCCCGAGGGAAAAACCAACCCTGGAGGGTAAACGGATTAAGAAAGAAAGGAAGGAGGAAAATTAACACCGAACTCCGTTGTGTTAAATAATAAAACAGGGACGGTAATTAGCTGGATGGCTCTGAAATGATTCTGAGTGGGAGGAGTGTTGTCGGACTGTGAGGTCTATGGAAATTGTCATGGTAATAGCTCTCCTCTGAGCAGTGTAATTACTACCCGTGTTCAAGAACTTACGTCAACCAATTTGCTCTTAGACACACTGTACGTCAAACTAGTTTATTACGCGGTGTGCCCTGCTACTTCATAAACATACCTACAAATCATTGCTATTGACTTCAAAGGAGTCATATTGTGTACACAATACACACCAAGTGACTTCTACATCCCATGTTTACACACGTTTCTTTAAGGCTGACATTTATGATTGAGAAGCTGATGTAAGCAAAAAAGAAACTCGCATTTCATGTTCGCGTTTCGGAGAAAAACTGTTCATCAACTTTAAAACTGTGGATTCACCTTGAAGTTAAACTTCCACAATGAGCCATCTTCCTAAGAGATGAAAACCGAATAAGTGGCGGCGCGGTTTGAGTCTCGTAGCTATCAGCTTGTATTCGGGAGATAGTGGGTTCAAATCCACTGTCGGCAGCTTTGACAATAGTTTTTCGTGGTTTAAAATTTTCACACCAGGTAAATTAAGGCCACGGTCACTTTCTTCCCATTCTTAGCCCATTCCTCTCCCATCGTCGCCATAAGACCTATCTGTGTCGATGCGAATAAAGCAAACTGTAAAATAGGAAAAATAAAAAAATGCGATAAACAATGGCTTGTCTTTCTGTCTATCGAATTTCTTGTTCACGCAAATGTCCGTCACTACTTGAGTTTTGTCCTTGTTATCTCTTTAATTTAGGGGACCGGGCGAGTTGGTCGTGTGGTTAGGGGCGCGCGGCTGTGAGCTTGCATCCGGGAGATAGTGAGTTCGAACCCCACTGTCGGCAGCCCTGAAAATGGTTTTCCGTGGTTTCCCATTTTCACACCAGGCAAATGCTGGGGATGTGCCTTATTTAAGGCTACGGCCGCTTCCTTCCCACTCCTAGGCCTTTCCTATCCCTTCGTTGCCATAAGACGTATCTGTGTCGGTGCGACGTAAAATAAACAGCAAAAAATAAAAATTAGAGGAGCCGTATAGCCGGAGTATTGCCATAAAAAGGTATTCATTAACGTGTCAGTATTTTAGTCCCTCGCATATAAGCACTATGATATGTCAACCGACTGCACTAAGATTCGACCCGTAACCTTCAGCATAGATTGCGATCACCTAACTGTCGGTCTGAAATGGATATGGGGCCTGCTATTGAGAATTTTCGTCTGCAGCAGGTCATATCAATTCCACGGATGGAACTAATTACTGCATTCTCCACGACCGGAGACTAAACTCACTGAACAGTAATTGGAAACTGATATTATAATGTATGCTGGAATGTGTTTGAAAGATCACGAAGCTTCGCAGTAGGCCTATCTACAGAACTGTACGGTGCGTTCTCCAGAACGAATGTAGAAGGAATCTTACGTAGTATACTTGTAGGCCGTGGTCCAATTGTGAACGTTTCACCGGAAACTGTGATTGGGATTCTTAACTGCCCTCTTTCTCCGTAGGTCAGTGGTGGACTGACGTTGGGAACTACGAAGTCAGTAGTACTTCGGTCTACAAGTGCCGAAGATTTCTTCTATATTCGTCGTGATATCGGACTTGGATGTATAAGCTGTTATGCTTTTTATCCATAAATACGACTTATTAAGCAGTCTAGGGCCATGGTGGATACAATCACTCAGAACAGATCCATCACACGAGAATTTTACCAGATAACTCGTGATATAAACTGTCGGATGTGGTATAAATGTACTTATTTGGGGTTCAGATTACGAAAGACATCATCGGGCGAGTTGGCCGTGCGGTTAGCAGCGCGCAGCTGTGAGCTCGCATCCGGGAGTTAGTGAGTTTGAACCCCACTGTCGGCAGCCCTGAGGAAAGTTTTCCGTGGTTTTCCATTTTCACACCAGGAAAATGTCGGGTCTGTACCTTAATTAAGGCCACGGCCGCTTCCTTCCCATACCTAGGCCCTTTTTGTCCCATCGTCGCCATCAGACCTATCTGTGTCGGTGCGACGTAAAGCAAATACAAAAAAAAAAAGATACATTGGAATCATCCTAGTTTCAGCTTGGAGAGAGACTGAAAAATGCATAGGAATACCGTGCTTCTCGCAAGAAGGGAATAGTGGATTATAAGCAACATTCTTATATTCAAGTTATACATTGTCTTGTACAGAAAGAGACGTATTTTTCTACCTGCCTTACGTCGCATGACACAGATAGAACTTATTGCAACCGCGGGTTAGGAAGGAAGGAAGGAAGGAAGGAAGGAAGGAAGTAGGTAAGGAAGTGGCCGTGGTCTTAATTAAGGTACAGCTGGTGTGCCAGGTGTGGAAAATGGAAAACCACGGAAAACCACCTTCAGGGCAGCCATCAGTGGAAATCGAACCCACTATCTCCCGAAAGCAAGCTCACAGTTACGTGATCCGAATGACGTAGCAAACTCGCCCGATGTAAGGCGATTTATTTATCCTGGAAAACTTAGATATACATTTCATTTTCCTACACTTAAACAGTCCTAACCTAATACACTATCTCTAGTAACAAATGCACTTAAATAATAATAATAATAATAATAATAATAATAATAATAATAATAATAATAATAATAATAATAATAATTGTTTCGGAGTTCTCCGTGGTAGTTAGAGGTGAAAGAAGGTGCTGGGATGAACAGGTCTCAACTTACGAAATTAAAGTTAATTTAAAATTCAACAAGGTTATATTTCCTTTTCGAGATCCAGAAATAACAAGTACAACAGGAACTTAGTTATATAGCAACAAAATAGGAATGTACAATTACAGTTTATTAATGTATTTTGGGCTTCGAGTTCCAGAAACACAATCCCTGAGCAATGAGCCCAACTTTACTTATACACAAGGTTTAACAAAGGGGCAGAAACCCCCAATCATGCCCAGGAGCACTCGCTCCCTATTGCTCAGTAAAGCCTGCTCGAGGCACACAGAAACCAAATTTCAGAAAGAGCTACCCGCTCTCAATGTTCAAGCCTATCAAAGGCCACACCAAACTCCACCTTCAAGCTGTCCTCCAAGCACATGAAAACAGGGGTAAAAATACCCAACCTACTGAGGCCTATTCAATAAAGAAACAGGACAATTACATGGCCCCCAAAATACCAACTTGAGAGGAGGCGTAACTGCACTCGTAATACACTTCTATAAGACCTATTTGGCACTAGGCCACTTATGCAAGGGCTAATCCCATACTACGGAGGTGACACGATTGAAAAATGTTATGACATTACGAGTATAAGGGAAACTGTTATAAAAACGTAGTCACCTCAAAACAAAATGAATGGGAGCTCGAGAGGGTTAGGCACTCTCTATCCCAATTTGTAGTTAAAGAAACAGAATTTATACCAAGTTTCTTTTACATGGTTGGATCCAGTTTCAAAATTCTTTGTAGTAACTTTGATGTGAAGTTTTTATGCTTGTAGTAGTTGAATTCAGAAGGAAAACTTTTAATTCTTGAAAGGAAAAAAAAATATCTTTTAAGTCCACCAAATATTGCAATTGAATTCCAAAAATGTAGTAATTGTTGATATGAAATGTCCATGTTGCTGATTAAGTACATTCAGTGTTGATTAAGTTTGACGGCCAGACCAGCCGCCGCTGCTTGTGTCCAGAGGAGGCCGCTCGGACCCCTCAAGTACCCTGAGATACCGCTCGCCCGCACCATGAGAGGGGTAGAGGTGATGAAGCACGCCGCACACGCGGCGAATGTTTACAGACCGCGGGCAAGAAGCAGGTGGTGCGCCGCACATCAGCCTTGGCCGGGAGGAGGGCTCCGGCTCGCCGTACACTGGTTGCCCTCACTGAAGTAGATCGGGCCCGTGCTCTACACCAGGAGAGGCACAGCGCTGCGGGGGCACTGAAACATTAAGATCTCGGCGGCAGAATTTGTTGGACCATAATGATTTTCGGGTACAGTACTTGTGGTGGAGCTGAGGGGCCAGCGGCGTGGAAATATTTATTTCATTTTAAATAGCCACTGTGTGTTGTTGAGCAGGAGACGGGAGCGTGGTAATAGCCATGGTAAGGACAGGTTAGCAGTTTAGCTGGTCGGGGCAGGTTGTACAATGAACATTAGGAAACAAAGAACATAATTCCAAGGGCAGAAGGCCTCAAACTGAAACCAAAATATAACCTTCAGATTTCTTTCCAAATGGAAATAAAAAATAAAAAAGAGCTTATTTAGTGCGGAAATTACACAGGTTTCACCTGGGACAGGTGAACGCTTAATATCCTCTCGGGGGCTGGATTGCTTAATAACAACGTAACCGGCGTAAGAAAATCTAGGATTATGCACGGCCCATGAAATCTGGGGGCAAGCTTGCCCGCCGGAACAAAATTTTTGACCATCACCTGGTCACCTACCTTCAAATTGGTGGGTCTCCGTCCACGATCATATCTTTCCCTAACTTTTTCATGAGACACTTTAAGATTGGCTTTAGCCTTCGTCCAAAGATCTTTAATATTATCTGGATCTATTGTCTCAGGTAGAATATCACTAAGAGACCAAAGGTTAGAGAGCGGCGTGTTGGAAACAAATTTGAACATCAAAGAAGCTGGAGTAAACTTATGAGATTCATGAACCGCCGAATTCAAAGCAAAAGCTAACCAATGCAGGGACGTGTCCCACCTATAATGATCTTCATGATGATAGGCAATCAGTGCCGACCTCAAATTACGATTAACCCGTTCAGCCAGAGATGGTTGAGGATATTAAGCAGAAGTAGTCACATGCGAGATGGCTAGATCAAAACAAAATTTACGGATAAGATTTGAAGTGAAAGCTTTAGCATTGTCGAACACGATGTATTGACAAGGACCAAAGTAATTTAAACAGGAAATGGTGGATTGAGCGGCAGCCAGCTTAGTGGGAAATAACCAAGAAAATCTTGTAAAACCATCTACACATACAAGGATGAACTTGTTGGCATTCCCCTTTGACTAGGGAAAGGGTCCTACGTAATCGATGTAGAGACGTTCCATGGGGCGCGACGCTTGATGAGAAGACAAAAGGCCTACCTTGGTGGACATGGTTGGTTTACTAAGCAAACAAGATTTACAAGCTTTAACTAGTTCACGAATTTCACCGTCCATACCCTTCCAGATAAACATTTCACGGATCTTTTCCCGGGTTTTGAACATGCCTAAATGCCCCCCTAATGGGGTCTCATGATAGTACTTGAAGATCATTGGCACGAGAACAGCTGGAACTACTACCTTAATCTTCTTATCATGCCTTGATGGGCAACATAGAACATCATTCCTCAGCACATAAGGGACAACATGTTCCCCAGAAGAAAGGGTTTCCATAATGGGAGCCAGCGTAGGATCTTCCCGTTGATATTTCTCAAGATCCCTAAACAACATGGGAGCATCAGTTAAAATGGCATTAACCTCAGGCCGTATAGACTCAGGAGATGAAGAACTATCAACCAGTTCATGGGTTTCTACATTATTGGAAAACATACGGCTCAGTCCGTCTGCCACAACATTTTCAGTACCTCGAATATGCCTCACGTCGAATTGCAAGGCAGAAATTCTGATGGCCCACCCGGCTATGCGACCAGTACGACGCGGCCTACCTAATACCCAACTTAAGGCTTGGTTATCTGTCTCCAAGTCAAATTTGACATGTTCCAGATAAAGACGGAACTTTACTAAGGCAAATAAGACTGCCAAACTTTCGAGCTCATAGATGGAATACTTGTCTTCTTGAGCAAATAGAGTCCCAGAGGCATAGGCGATGGGGCGCCTCCCTAGTTCAGTCACTTGAAGAAGGACTGCAGCTACCGCCGACGACGACGCGTCGATTTGGACGATGCATTTCTTGGAGAAATCGGGCATGGCCAGAACAGGGGCGTTACACAGAGCTAATTTGAGATCTTCAAAAGCGGCTTGTTGAGAAGGTCCCCACTCAAATTTGACGCCTTTCCTACGGAGTAAGTTCAAGGGCGCCGCTCTATTGGCGAAATTTGGAATAAATTTCCTGAAGAAATTCACCATACCAATGAACCTAGCAATACCTTTGATGTCCTTGGGAGGCTTGAAATCACGGATGGCCTGTGTTCTAGAGTGATCGACGGCGACACCATCGGGCGACACAATATGCCCTAGGAATGACATGGAGGGCTTAGCGAAGGCAACCTTGGACAACTTCACACTTAACCCAGCCTTACGGAGGCGATTGAGAACTTCTTTCAGATGATCTAGATGTTCTTGGAAGGTCTCCGAAAATACGACGACATCATCCAGGTAATGATACAAGTACTTAAATTTGATGTCGGAGAAGACCTTGTCTAGCAGTCTCGTAAGCACAGCTGCTCCTGTGGGGAGTCCGAAAGGCACGTGGTTGTATTCATACAAATTCCAATCCGTGGCAAACGCCGTCAGGTGTTTAGATTCCTCTGCTAACGGTATCTGATTATAAGCCTGGTTAAGATCTAGGATAGTAAAGAACTTAGCCTTACGAAACCATGAAAAACACGAGTGAAGGTCTGGAAGGGGCACAGAATGTAACACCACCTTCCGATTGAGAGCCCTATAATCAATCACAGGCCTCAAGCCACCTTGGGGTTTCGGGACTAGAAAAATAGGCGAAGAATACGCCGACTTAGAGGGCCGAATAATACCGTCCGTCAGCATCTGATCAATGATCTCTTTCAGCGCCTTCATTTTAGGTGGAGATAGCCTATAAGGTAGAAAACGGATAGGAATCGAATCCGTAACCTCAATCTTGTATTCGATAAGGTCAGTAACACCAAGAGTATCAGAGAACACCTCTGGAAACGAGTGACACAGCTTACGAATACTATCAGCCTGCTCCTCAGGTAGATGTCGAAGATCTAACAACATCTCATCCTGGGTAGGCGAAACAGATGAACATGACACAGAACTACATTTATGTAAAGGGATTTTACAATTAGAAGCAAATTTGAATGTGCACGACTTGCTCTGAAGAACGAGCACTAGACCAGTATGGGACATGAAGTCGGCTCCCAATATAATGGGGCAAGACAAGTGCTTTGCCACAAACAGTTTAACTTTCCAAGTAAATTTCGAAACGCGAATTTTGGCGTTTAAGGAGCCTAAAATTTCTAATGGAGAAGAATTAGCCGAAACATATTGAACCGAAGACGAGCAAAAATCAGGAAATTTGCAAACTGTTTTCAATTTAGAGTACCATTCAGCTGAAATAATAGAACAAACACTGCCAGAATCTAATAGAGCCGATACAGGCTCATTATTCAATTCAATCTTAAGAAATGGAACAGGTGCGGGGGTATCCACCGCAATCCTAAGACATTCTTTGGAACCTTCAAAAGATAAATTTGAAGACTGAGCTTTCCCTGAAATTTCGCCAGTTTTACATGGGGCTGAGCCTCGGAATGAAGAGTGGGTTGACTCAGCCGAAGCCACTAGTCACTTTTAATTGTTGTTGGAAGTTGCACCAGAAGTTGAGCAGGAGGGGCTGCTGTTAGCATTAGGGCAATTCTTGGCGATATGGGAACACGCGCCGCATTTAAAACAACCTTGAGACGACCCTGCTCCATTCATTGTCTTACTAGCTTTAATTAAAGGACACTTATCCCGAAGATGGTCGGGCGACCCACAAGCATAACATTTACGGGCAGTGACGGTTCGGCGAGGTGGAGGCCGAAAATTACTAGAGTATGGAGGGGGTTCTTTCGCGACACGCAAGGTATCGGCGTATCTAACTCCTTCGGCTGAGACAGCCATGGCCTCTAACTCAACGAAAGTTTGCGGACGCGACGCAAAACACAAGTATGATCTGTACGATGGGGAAATGCCTTCCACAATGGCTTGTACAATTTGATCTTCGGGAAAATGAAGGGAAAATATCCTGGTATAAAACTTAATGTCTTGGATGAAGTCTGCCAAATTTTCATCCAGTCGCTGCACTCTATAATCGTACTTCTGAATCAGAAATGACCTATCTCGAGCTGGAATAAAATTTGCAAGAAGGTGTGCATGAAAGTCTTCAATCGATGACTGTTCAGCTATTGCCCTAACAATTTTGTCCGAGAGGACACCTATGGCATACGGATATATAATTTGAAGAATTTGCGAAGCAGAGAGGGAGAACACTAGAGCATGATCTTGAAATTCAACTAAAAACCTTAAGAAAGAAATTACGTCGCTGGTAGAGTTAACAGAAAACTTAGAAATAGCTCTGAGCAACATTGCTAAAGGATGGGGCAAACTGCTGAAACCCGGAGACGTAGTAGGAAGGGGCCTAAGTGGCGGAGAAGCAGATTCGGAAGGAGCATTATTTAACACGAAGGGTGGAATGGACTTGCGACGATCGGACATAGTTTCTGATGGGGCAGATGTACGTTGGGTAGTACCTCCTTCCTCTTTAGAGGAATCCTCCCCACTAACAATATTTACTACCATAGGTTGGTCGACTTTAGGGATGGCAGGTCCAGATAACAACTGACTAACTTTACCAGACATTTGGGACAAGTTTTCGGCAAGGGCGCTAGCTTCCTTACCCTGAACGTCATTTAACTTCAGAGACAATAGATGACATACCCTATTATAAAAGTGGTACAACCTAGCCTGTACTCTTTTGAGTTGATTAGGTGATGGATCACTTACTTCAAAAAAACTAACTACAGATGCTAGCTCAGTAGTTTTGTCATTGATCGTGGAGAGAGCATCGTCAATCTCTTTTTCTCCCAAAGTCGGGATGGTAATAGGTAAATCAAGGGAATCTTTTAGCTTATTGGAGTCGAGTGCAACCGTGCCTCCAGACTGAACGTTTCTGAGAGATAGTTCATAAATTAATTCCTCTTTACGCAAATAGAAAGGATGAACCTCGCGAGGGCCGGACATGATGAGAGAAAATTTTTGATAAAGAAAAATAAACAAAAAATTCCAGCAACTGAGAAAATTGTTAGAGTTCGAATCAAAGCAATGTTTAGCCGTCAAAAGGGGCTAAATTGAGACCCATTCAACCACGCTCTGCTACCACTTGTTACGGAGTTCTCCGTGGTAGTTAGAGGTGAAAGAAGGTGCTGGGATGAACAGGTCTCAACTTACGAAATTAAAGTTAATTTAAAATTCAACAAGGTTATATTTCCTTTTCGAGATCAAGAAATAACAAGTACAACAGGAACTTAGTTATATAGCAACAAAATAGGAATGTACAATTACAGTTTATTAATGTATTTTGGGCTTCGAGTTCCAGAAACACAATCCCTGAGCAATGAGCCCAACTTTACTTATACACAAGGTTTAACAAAGGGGCAGAAACCCCCAATCATGCCTAGGAGCACTCGCTCCCTATTGCTCAGTAAAGCCTGCTCGAGGCACACAGAAACCAAATTTCAGAAAGAGCAACCCGCTCTCAAAGTTCAAGCCTATCAAAGGCCACACATAACTCCACCTTCAAGCTGTCCTCCAAGCACATGGAAACAGGGGTAAAAATACCCAACCTACTGAGGCCTATTCAATAAAGAAACAGGACAATTACATGGCCCCCAAAATACCAACTTGAGAGGAGGCGTAACTGCACTCGTAATACACTTCTTTAAAACCTATTTGGCACTAGGCCACTTATGCAAGGGCTAATCCCATACTACGGAGGTGACACGATTGAAAAATGTTATGACATTACGAGTATAAGGGTAACTGTTATAAAAACGTAGTCACCTCAAAACAAAATGAATGGGAGCTCGAGAGGCTTAGGCACTTTCTATCCCAATTTGTAGTTAAAGAAACAGAATTTATACCAAGTTTCTTTTACATTTTAAATATAGGTTACATGAGGAAAGTTTCGAACCCGCCCCGAGGGTTAAACTGCTGAGCTAGCAAGAAAGTAAGTTATTAAACGGCCATTACCTGATGGTTGAACTGCTGCCCGACGAAAGAGGCGCTTCCCGCCCCCTGCTACATAATCACACAAAGAAAGATGATACTGAAGTGGCGAGGCGACCAGAAAATCAGCAGTTTATATACCCTCACGGAAGATTCGAGACGTTTCATGAATGATTACACCCGCCCACAAGCTTTTTATTGGACGACCAAAAGATTACATGTCAAAACTGGAGAAGAAAACCAGGATTGGTGGAAAATTAATTACAGAAATTTGCGATTGGTCAATTTCAAAACTGGCGGAAGGAAAGGATTAACATTGCCAACTTAAACAATGGCTGAAAGAAATTTAATAGAGAACAAACTTATAAATACTAAATTTCTTCAAGAAAAAGGTTCCTTCACTTCGCACTAGGGTGCACAATTGTAGTTCTTAAGAGGTGCCATCTAGATGAGAATGTTCACACTTCTTACTGCAGAGCAAACAAATACACATCGAAACTGACATAGTTCAGAACACTTCAAAATTTACCGTAGAGACATCTTCTGAGAACTCAGAGAATTAAAGTGGAAGTTAAAGTTCCGGCTTCCTCCAGTAGAGGAGTTTCAACTGGCGCAATGTTTGAATTAGCGGAGCGGAGGTGTACCGCCCGGTACAATAATAATAATAATAATAATAATAATAATAATAATAATAATAATAATAATAATAATAATAATAATGTCCGCGTGTGAGGTATAGTGGTTAGTGTGATTAGCTGCCACCTCCGTAGGCCCGGGTAAGATTCCAGACTCTGCCACGAAATTTGAAAAGTGATACGAGGGCTCTAAAGGGATCCACTCAGCCTCGGGGTGTCGACTGAGTAGAGTGGGATTTGAATCCCTCCTCATCCATCTTCGAAGTGGCTTTCCGTGTTTTCCCAATTCTCCTCCAGGCAAATGCCGGGATGGGACCTAACTTAAGGCCGCGTCCCCTTCCTTCCCTCTTCCTTGTCTGTCCATTCCAATCGTCCCGACCCAAAGTCTCACGCTCCAGGACACTGCCCTTGAGGCGGTAGAAGTGAGATCCCTGGAGAGTAAACAGATTAAGAAAGAAAGAAGGAATATAGAAGCAGCAATAATAATAATAATAATAATAATAACTTTACTCATTAAAGAAACATACCGACATAAGAAACAGATGTGAATTTCATGTACCTAAATATCGCCTCCAACGTAGAAAAGTAAAGGAATATTGAGACGTATAAGAAAATAGTGCGTAAATATAGGAGGGAAATGAAGTGTTTTTCCTTTTAACATAGGTTTACTTTAGGGACACAATGTACTGTTGGTGGTCTTCAGCCATGTGTGGTGATCAGCAATTGTGTTTATATTATTTTAGGTCTGACATTAGAACGGGAGCCTCAATATTTAAAATAAAATAGCATCGTTGCTATTTCACGGAGTGAATATGGAAAACTCGGGGTGAAGGTGTACTCAAGGCTATCACTGATAGAACAGCAATTTGAATGAGAGTTTACCGAGCTCGATAGCTGCAGTCGCTTAAGTGCGGCCAGTATCCAGTATTCGGGAGATAGTAGGTTCGAACCCCACTGTCGGCAGCCCTGAAAATGGTTTTCCATTTTCACACCAGGCAAATGCTTGGGCTGTACCTTAATTAAGGCCACGGCCACTTCCTTCCCACTCCTAGCCCTTTCCTGTCCTATCGTCGCCATAAGACCTTTCTGTGTCGGTGCGACGTAAAGCAACTAGCAAAAAATAAATGAGAGTTTTATGAACACTGAAGTTTCCCATTTTCAGTATTGGTACTAAACCTCATGGTGCAACATCCCCACCTGCAGATTGCGACGTACTGTATACTGTCAACATCCCCACCTGCAGATTGCGACGTACTGTATACTGTCAACATCCCCACCTGCAGATTGCGACGTACTGTATACTGTCAACATCCCCACCTGCAGATTGCGACGTACTGTATACTGTCAACATCCCCACCTGCAGATTGCGACGTACTGTATACTGTCAACATCCCCACCTGCAGATTGCGACGTACTGTATACTGTCAACATCCCCACCTACAGATTGCGACGTACTGTATACTGTCAACATCCCCACCTGCAGATTGCGACGTACTGTACACTGTCGGCACGACGAATCCTCTCTGCCGCTTTCTGGACCAGGGCCGCTCTCATCTGAAACAAGTAGTCTACTGAAGTAAGCTGTTGAAGTTGATTGATCCATTTTCGACCTGTGTGGCTTTCTAATCTGGTGATACGAAAAGTAAAATTGCGTCAAACATATCTGCTTTTGTCTCGAATAAAATGAAACATAAAATTAATAAGATGATGTTTAATGGAAGAACTCGATTTCAAAATGTAATATTTCTTCCAGCGTGGATCGCGTTATCTTATTAACAGTATTTACAGTATAAGAGCCGCCTCTGTGGTGTAGTGGTTAGCGTGATTAGCTGCCACCCTCGGAGGTCCGGGTTCGATTCCCGGCTCTGCCACGAAATTTGAAAAGTGGTACGAGGGCTGGAACGGGGTCCACTCAGCCTCGGGAGGTCAACTGAGTAGAGGTGGGTTCGATTCCCACCTCAGCCATCCTCGAAGTGGTTTTCCGTGGTTTCCCACTTCACCTCCAGGCGAATGCCGGGATGGTACCTAACTTAAGGCTTCCTTCCCTCATCCTTGCCTATCCCTTCCAATCTTCCCATCCCCCTACAAGGCTCCTGTTCACCATAGCAGGTGAGGCCGCCTGGGCGAGGTACTGGTCATACTCCCCAGTTGTATCCCCCGACCAAGAGTCTGAAGCTCCAGGACACTGCCCTTGAGGCGGTAGAGGTGGGATCCCTCCCTGAGTCCGAGGGAAAAGCCGAACCTGGAGGGCAAACAGATGATGATGATGATGACAGTATAAGATGTTTCAACCGAAATATGATGTGATAAAAATGATAGTTATATAATACTAGCAAGATACCCGTGCTTCGCTACGGTATTATATTGAAATTTATAATTGAATGCTTATTGTTTTAGATATATAATCCGCCGAAATTCACGATCTGACTTTTTTCTGCGAGAATCCGCCAAAATTCGCGATCTGACTCGTTTTCTAATAGATTACGGCAAGTTTCCTCCCATTTTTCAATCTTTCTTTCCAGCAATCGATTTCGTACTTCCCGGGCTAGGTCCAGGTATTCCACCCGGTCAGTTGGATCCGTAAATCTTTGCCATCTTTCCCTATAAGCATTTTTAATATGGATCAAATCCTTCAGGAGATCCGGCGTAGTGTCGTCTTGGGTGCCTTGGCTGTACTGAACCCGCGACCGGACTGCATTCTTAGTCATTACCCGTCCAAGACCCGTTTCCTGCGCGGTCCGCACATTTGACGACGGTCCAGAACATTATTATTATTATTATTATTATTATTATTATTATTATTATTATTATTATTATTATTATTATCTTGCTAGGGGCTTTACGTCGCACCGACACAGATAGGTCTTATGGCGACGATGGGATAGGAAAGGCCTAGGAGTTGGAAGGAAGCGGCCGTGGCCTTAATTAAGGTACAGCCCCAGCATTTGCCTGGTGTGAAAATGGGAAACCACGGAAAACCATCTTCAGGGCTGCCGATAGTGGGATTCGAACCTACTATCTCCCGGATGCAAGCTCACAGCCGCGCGCCTCTACGCGCACGGCCAACTCGCCCGGTATTATTATTATTATTATTATTATTATTATTATTATTATTATTATTATTATTATTATTATTATTATTATTATTATTATTATTATTATTATTATTATTATTATTATTATAGATGTTCCGGTCCCCACAGCAAGATGCAAGACCGCTACTTGGTGGTAAATTACATCTGCTGACATTGTCATTGTTGACAATATGACCAGCACCATTGTCGCGCGTAGGCAAGTGTGCGGGATTTCTGGCGATACGAATGACATACTTCCGTGCATTATTGACCTTATTATAGAGGTGAACAATTGGACGGTCAATCTCATTCCAATCGTTTATTTCAAATGTGTTTACATTTTTATTTATATGCCAGGAGAATCTACTGTAATCTAAGAACGTTCACCGAAGGAAAAGATGGCTGTTGAAAACGAACCCAGGAAAGATTAAAAATGAGCGGTTTATGATCAGAATAAGTACATCGAAAATCTACAGCCTATTACAGTCATTCGATAGGGTCAGGAATGGAATGAATAAAGCCCCATCTTGCAGCGACAATAGGAATTGTACCGGCTGCCGAAGCACTCCTCTGGGGCAATGATCGGTGAATGACAAATGAAATGAAATATTGGGCAGTGTTGCTGGAATGAATGATGACAGGGAAAACCTGAGCATCCGGAGAAAAACCTGTCCCGCCTCCGTTTTGTCCAGCACGAATGTCACATGGAGTGACCGTTATTTAAACCACTGAACCCAGCTCTGAGAGGCCGGCGTGCTGCCGCCTGAGCAACAGAGGCTCCTTATAAGTACATTATGAACAGTAAAATCAATTGGTCTCACCTCCTTTTGCACCCTACCGCCGTTAAGTTTATTTACCCCTCCCCACCCAAAAAAATTAAAAGAAGGCGTCTTTCTTTATGTTTAAAGGAGATTCCAAACACCAATGTTCACGTCTATTACCTTCAGTTTTGAGATCTAAGTATCCCCATAACAATAATTCACAATTTTGCACTTCCCTTCACACTCCCCCCCCCCCCGGTGAATTTTCCAGCAAAAAATACTTGTTTCTTTAATAGTAAAGGATCTTCTAAATACCAATTATCACGACTCTAACTTTTTCAGTTTTTGATTTATGTGCCCTCATGAAAGGAATTCGCCTCCTTTTCACTCCCGCCCCCCAAGATGGTTTCCCCCCAAAACGTGCTTTCCTTTGTTTTTAAAGGAGATCAAAATACCAATTTTCACGTCTGTAACAACTTGAGTTTTTATTAGATGTATGTATTCTCATACAATTAAGTCAATTAATTTTTGAATTCTTTCACACCCCCCCCCCCTTCCCTTCATTGGATTTTCCGAGAATACGTGTTTCTTTACCTTTAAAGCAGATTCCAAATATCAAATTTCACGCCTGTAACATCTTCATTTTTGAGATATCAGTAGCCTAATTAAAATAATTCAACACCATTTTGAGTCATTTTCACCCCCCTTCCTCCACCTAAGTGGTATTTCCGAAAACTAAAAATACACGTTACTTTATTTTTAATAGAGATAAAAAATACCATTTTTCACTCTGTAACATGTTAAGTTTTTTGAGATATACTGTAGAAATTCTCATTTAAAAATTTCACCCCTTTTTAGTTCCCCTTAAGTGGAGTTTCCAAAAACAAATCACCTATGTTTCTTTACATCTACAGGAGATTCCAAATAGCTACTTTTTACGTCTGTAACATTTTACGTTTCTCAGATATTCTGTAGATATAGTCTTTCAAAAAATTCACCCCAATTTGTCTCTCCTGTTTAACCGCCATTAATTGGATTTTCCAAAAGCAAAAAAATACGTGTTTCTTTATTTTTAAAGGAGATCCCGAATACAAATGTTCAGTTCTGTAATATTTTCAGTTTCTGAGATATAAGTATCCTCATTAAAGGCATTCAACCCATTATTCACCCTTTACACCCCTCCTATTGGGATTTACAGAAAACAAAAAATACATGTTCCTTTATTTCTAAATACCAATTTTTTTACATCTGTAAACTTTTAAAGTTTTGAGATGTAGACACACTCATTTTAAAAATTCACCCCCTTTTCACCCCCCCATTATTTGGATTTTCCAAAAACGAAAAAATACCTCTTTCTTTTTTTTAAAGTAGATCCCAAATACCAATTTTCAGGTCTGTAATATCTTCAGATTCTGAAATATAAGTAGCCTCATTAAAGGCATTCAACCTCTTTTTCACCCTTTTCCACCCTTTCTATTGGCATTTTCCAAAAACAAAAAATACGTGTTTCTTTATTCTTAAAGGATATTCTAAATACCAATTCTTACATCTATAAACTTTAAAAGTTTTGAGATATAGATACACTCATTTTAAAATTTCGCCCCCTTTTCAGCCCCGCCTCCCATTAATGGGATTCTCCAAAAACAAAAAATACGCGTTTCTTTATTTTTAAAGGAGATCCCAAACACCAATTTTCAGGTCTGTAATATCTTCAGGTTCTGAAATATAAGTAGACTCATGAAAGGCATTCGACCCCCTTTTCAACCTTTTCCACCCTTCCTATTAGGATTTTCCGAAAACAAAATATACGTGTTTCTTTATTTTTAAAGGAAATTCTAAATACCAATTTTCACACGTATAACCTTTAACAGTTTTGAGATATAGATACACACCTTTTAAAATATTACCCCCTTTTCACCCCCTTAATTGGATTTTCCAGAAACAAAAAAATAGGTGTTTCTTTATTTTTAAAGGAGATCCCAAACACCAATTTTCAGGTCTGTAATATCTCCAGTTTCTGAGATATAAGTAGCCTCATTAAAGGCATTCAACCCCCTTTTCACCCCTTTTCACTCCCCCTATTGCGATTTTCCGAAAACAAAAAAATACGTATTTCTTTATTTTTAATGAAGATTCTAAATACCAATTTTTACATTTGCACACTTTAAAAGTTTGGAGATATAGATTCACTCATTTTAAAAATTCACCCCCTTTTCACCCTCCGATTAATTGGATTTTCCAAAAACAAAAATATACGTGTTTCTTTATTTTTTAAAGAGATCAAATGTACCAATTTTCAGGTCTGTAATATCTTCAGTTTCTGAGATATAAGTACCGGTATCCTGATTAAAGGCATTCAACCCATTTTTCTCGATTTTCACCCTTTTTCACCCCTCCTGTTGGGATTTTCTGAAAACAAAAAATACGTGTTTCGTTATTTTTAAAGAAGATTCTAAATACCAATTTTTACATCTGTACACTTTTAAAGTTTTGAGATATAGGTATACTCAGTTTAAAAAATCACCCCCCTTTTCACCCCCTTAATGACGGAATATCCAAAAATCCTCTCTTAGCGAGCACCTACATCTTAATATCAATGTATCCACAAAATTTCATTCCTTTATGTCCAGTAGTTTTGGCTCGGCGATGATGAATCAGTCAGTCAGTCAGGACAAGTTATTTTATATATATAGATGTTCTCGCAATGAGGTCATGGTAGCTGAGTTGCGATGCGTGACTTCTCACCAAGGCGACCGTGTATCGAATCCCGGCCAATATCTATGGGAATTTTTAAAACGAGAAATCACATTCTGTAGTTCGGATTCCATGTACAAATGGAGATTCCGTGACTGTAATAACAATATTAAGTCACGTAAACCTACAAGCTTTTTTGGAGCAGGTTGCACGTAAGTTTATATTTACTTTGAGGAGTACAATGTGGAAATATATGTCAATGTAAAAAAATATGTCTGCGTCTGTGGTGTAGTGGTTAGCGTGATTAGCTGACATCCCCGCACGCCCGCGTTCGATTCCCGGATCTGCCACGAACATTTGAAAAGTGGTACGAGGGCTGGAACGGGGTCCACTCAGCCTCGGGAGGTCAACTGAGTAGAGGTGGGTTCGATTCCCACCTCAGCCATCCTAGAAGTGGTTTTCCGCGGTTTCCCAATTCTCCTCGAGGCAAATGCCTGAATGGTACTTAAGGCCACGGCCTCTTCCTTGTCTATTCCTTCCAATCTTCCCAAGCCCCACCAACGCCCCTGTTCAGCATAACAGGTGAGGCCGCCTGGGCGAGGTACTGTTGTACCTCCCAGTTGTATCCCCGACCCAATGTCTGAAGCTCCAGGATACTGCCCTTGAGGCGGTTGAAGTGGGATCCCTCGCTGAGTCCGAGGGAAGAACGAAACCTCGAGGGTAAGCAGATTAAGAAAGAAAGAAAAGAAAAATATGATGGCATTTAAATAAACAGATCATTTAAAATTTAAAATTGTGATACACAAGGACACCAGTTGAGAGCCAGCATGTTCGATGGTGTATATACTGTAGATAACGAATCCAATTTTTAATCTGTGGAACTAAGTTTCCGCCTTCGTAGCGTAACGGTTAGTGTCAATAGCTCCCGTCCTCGGGAGCCCAGGTTAGATTCCTGGTACCACCAGAAATTTGGGAATGGCAGGAGGGCTGTTATGTGGTTGAAATTGTACATGCAGCTCACCTCCATTAGAGGTATGCCTGGAAAGAGCTTCACTACCTCGGGATGAGGACACAAGTTTACTTCAGAGGCAGCCGTGCTCGGTTCGTCCGGAAGGACGTGGCTTCGTATCCCCGTTAGGAAGTCGTAAAATTTAAGAATCGAGTTTTCTACTTCCGAAGGTGCACCTGGACCTGAGGTTCACTCAACCTACACGAAAAATGAGTACCAGCTTAATTTCTGGGGGCAAAGGCGGGTGGGCGTAGAGCTAATCACTCTACCCCATCAAGTGTCGAGGTTATGGATAGTGGAAGCCTTTACTTTCCACCCCTCCAAGGCCTGTACGGAGATGACATTGCTTTGATTTGGGACTAATTCCTAGCTCGTCAAAGGATTTAATTCTAGTCTGAGGATTGCAATGCGGTTCACTCAGCCTCTTTAAAGTGAGGAGTTGCCTAATTTGACAGACGGGGAACTCGAACGTGAAAGATACGCAATAATGCGGAGGTGTCGTTCGCTGACCATTGGGCACTCTAAAATTTACTGACTAAGCTTTACGGCAGATTATCGTATCACAGACCTAAGTCCTCAAATGGACTTTAGGGCAAGGGATCGGCTTTGTGAGAAAGGAGAACAGGGCTGTAAATGTGGGGAAGTGGGAAACAAACGCCCGAGAAAAGCATTCACTGCGACGCACGAGCAATGAATTTTCGTGTTGCGGGAAATACGCGAAGTAACAGACATGAAAGTCTACCTCTGTTGTGCAGTGGTTAGTGTGATTATCTGACACCCCGGAGGCCCGAGTTTGATTCCCAGCTCTGCCACGAAATTTTAAAAGTGGTACGGGGGCTGGAACGGGAAGTCAACTGAGTAGAGAGGATTCGATTCCCACCTCAGCCATCCTCGAAGGAGTTTTCCGTAGTTTCCCAATTCTCCCCCAGGCAAATGCCGGGATGGTACCTAACTGAAGTTCACTGCAACTTCCTTCCCTCTTCCTTGTATATCCCTTCCAAGATTCCCATCCCCCACAAGGCCCCTGTTCAGCATAGGAGGTACCGAGCTCGATAGCTGCAGACGCTTAAATGCGGCCAGTATCCAGTATTCGGGAGATCGCGTGTTCGAACCCCATTGTCGGCAGCTTTGAAGATGGTTTTCCGTGGTTTCCCGCTTTCACACCAGGTAAATGCTGGGGCTGTACCTTAATTAAGGCCACGGCCACTTCCTTCCCACTCCTAGCCCCTTCCTGCCTCATCGTCGCCATAAAACGTATATGAGTCGGTGTGACGTAGCAAATAACAACAAAAAAGCATAGGAAGTGAGGCCGCCTGGTCGAGATACTGGTCCTTCTCCACAATTGTATCACGCCCGAAACCATAATCTCACGCTCCAGGACACTGCCCTTGAGGCGAATCCCTCTGTGAGACCGAGGGAAAAAGCAACCCTAGAGAGTAAACGGAACAAAAAAGAAAGAACAGATATGAAATGGCAAAAATTAATACTGTTATATACAAGTGGAAACAATTGCAGAAGGGTAATCGGAATGACGAGATGCAGGCGAAGTAAGGATTCAAACGAAATGACGTGTACCCTTCGGAGAGGCCTTGCGCAGGTCTCTCGAGTTGACACCTTATAGGCGACCTGGGCATCTTTGAGTAACGATGAAATCTAATGCTGAAGACGGGACAAACACCCAGTCCCCGAACCTCAGGAATTAACTAATGAAATTTAAAATCTCCTATTCGGCCGGAGATCGAACCTAAGGCCCTCGGACCAAAACCCAGCGCGGTAACCATTTAACAAGGCTGAATCCGATGGATAAAATTGTGTGTATTAAACAGATTTGGTAGTGGAATAATGGAGGAGGATATGTTACGTAGGAAAATAATGGACTCGGGCATCGAGGGTAGCACAAGGAAGGGAAGATCAAGGCGACGATGGTTGGAATCAGTTTTTAATTTTTTTAGGACTAAACGAGGCCAAAAAGCAGGTTGTAAACATACACTGACTAACAGAGCAAATGCAACACCAAGAAGGAGTGGTCAGAACTTTATGCCAATTGCAGGGTAGACTGACGTCACTGAGGTATGCTCATGATGTGAAATGCGCCGCTGTGCTGCGCACGTAGCGAACGATAAATGGGACACGGCGTTGGCGAATGGCCCACTTCGTACCGTGATTTCTCAGCCGACAGTCATTGTAGAACGTGTTGTCGTGTGCCACAGGACACGTGTATAGCTAAGAATGCCAGGCCGCCGTCAACGGAGGCATTTCCAGCAGACAGACGACTTTACGAGGGGTATGGTGATCGGGCTGAGAAGGGCAGGTTGGTCGCTTCGTCAAATCGCAGCCGATACCCATAGGGATGTGTCCACGGTGCAGCGCCTGTGGCGAAGATGGTTGGCGCAGGGACATGTGGCACGTGCGAGGGGTCCAGGCGCAGCCCGAGTGACGTCAGCACGCGAGGATCGGCGCATCCGCCGCCAAGCGGTGGCAGCCCCGCACGCCACGTCAACCGCCATTCTTCAGCATGTGCAAGACACCCTGGCTGTTCCAATATCGATCAGAACAATTTCCCGTCGATTGGTTGAAGGAGGCCTGCACTCCCGGCGTCCGCTCAGAAGACTACCATTGATTCCACAGCATAGACGTGCACGCCTGGCATGGTGCCGGGCTAGAGCGACTTGGATGAGGGAATGGCGGAACGTCGTGTTCTCCGATGAGTCACGCTTCTGTTCTGTCAGTGATAGTCACCGCAGACGAGTGTGGCGTCGGCGTGGAGAAAGGTCAAATCCGGCAGTAACTGTGGAGCGCCCTACCGCTAGACAACGCGGCATCATGGTTTGGGGCGCTATTGCGTATGATTCCACGTCACCTCTAGTGCGTATTCAAGGCACGTTAAATGCCCACCGCTACGTGCAGCATGTGCTGCGGCCGGTGGCACTCCCGTACCTTCAGGGGCTGCCCAATGCTTTGTTTCAGCAGGATAATGCCCGCCCACACACTGCTCGCATCTCCCAACAGGCTCTACGAGGTGTACAGATGCTTCCGTGGCCAGCGTACTCTCCGGATCTCTCACCAATCGAACACGTGTGGGATCTCATTGGACGCCGTTTGCAAACTCTGCCCCAGCCTCGTACGGACGACCAACTGTGGCAAATGGTTGACAGAGAATGGAGAACCATCCCTCAGGACACCATCCGCACTCTTATTGACTCTGTACCTCGACGTGTTTCTGCGTGCATCGCCGCTCGCGGTGGTCCTACATCCTACTGAGTCGATGCCGTGCGCATTGTGTAACCTGCATATCGGTTTGAAATAAACATCAATTATTCGTCCGTGCTGTCTCTGTTTTTTCCCCAACTTTCATCCCTTTCGAACCACTCCTTCTTGGTGTTGCATTTGCTCTGTCAGTCAGTGTATATTTGTGGAAGCCCATAGTTATATTATAGTGGCTTCTTTGACAAAACACTGAAAGGAATAACCGGCTGTAATGAAGATGTAGCCTATGTAATGAAACTGTACACTTCTTAAAATGAACAACAATCTATATCGGCACACATTAAAATATATTAATTTAGAACGACGTGTAGTCATTCCTGTCATTGTACTGTAAGCACAACTATGCTCTATATTTTAAAACCAAGACGATCAGTTATATGGATTTTAATATTTTAATTTTATGCCTGATGTCATTTCTTGATGTATACAGTACTTTTGCATCCATCTCTTGGCGCAGGCCAGAGCGAAGTGTAGCTTCCACAGAAGTCCCAGTCTAATATATGGCTGTGACAGTATGGAAGCTGCTGGGGTTTGGATGGTGCTGAGTACTGGCATTCAGAGCAAAACCAGTGCAAACTACCTCACTTCTCGTCTTGTCTAGTACGCCTCATTTTGGTGCTTCCAATGTTTCTTGCGGTTTTTCCGTAACTGCATATCCTTTGGTGATGCTATTTGTGGATCCAACCAGTCTTTGTGCTCGTGACCTAACAGACACAGACATACTTGATGATGGAACTGAGTTTCCGAAAACTGGTTCTGAATGAATATACAGTATTTTAATGTGTGCTGATATACACTGCTGTTAATTTTAAGAAGTGTATCAAGCAATCAGTACTTGATTACAATGGCTTTTATTTTTGTAATGGTTATGACACATTAAACTGTACTGAAATACTGAATCGCTGAACGTAATTTCGAGGTTGACTAGTGGTGGATCGAACACGACTACACAGTGGCCAATGTTTGCACTCAGCTATCTTGGTCTGTATTTTCAATAGTTAAGCTACCTAAGGTTATAAGCCAATGTAATGTGGTTATAAATATAGCGTACTAGATGGGGCTACCCGAGTATTGCTTACTGTTTTGGCCGACACAATATCCCTCTCATCCCTAGAGACCGCCCGAGGATTCTCGCTTTAGAAGCCTTTCTCTTACACAGTATAAACCTGAGAATGGAACAGGATAAGGGAAACATAAGGATAGACACGTGGTTTACGCTTTCGGAGTTTGCAAAAGTGGTCATGCATAATTTGAAGAAGTTCTTGTCGGAGTTTAAGAACTAACCAGCGTCCTGTTCTCCTCTCTACAAGAGAATGTACTCGTAAATCTTCTTCAACCGAACTTGCAAAGAGAATGACAGAATTTGTCCAACTAGATATAAATAAACATTCTTGTGATAACGGCATATTCCTGTGTCGTGCGAAATCAAACCCGTCAAAAAACATGTAAGATTTTTTGTGCACTTAGTCACCCATTACCACCTTTTAATCTACTTTAGAGCCTCCGTGGCTCAGACGGCAGTGCGTCGGCCTCTCACAGCTGGATACCGTGGTTCAAATCTCGGTCACTCCATGTGAGATTTGTGCTGGACAAAGGGGAGGCGGGACAAGTTTTTCTCCGGGTACTCCGGTTTTCCCCGTCATCTTTCATTCCAGCAACACTCTCCATTATCATTTCATAGCATTTATCACTCATTATTAAATCACCTAGGGAGTGGCGACCCCATTGTAATAACAGCCTATATATGTTTCATTCATTACATCCCTGACCCGGTCAATGACTGGAAAACAGGTTGTAGGTTTTCATTTTTTCAATCTTCCTTAATGGCTAATATGCCCTCCCTTCTGTTCATTAGGTTGCATTACACGATTTGGCATAGATTCCACAAGATTTGAGCACCTATTTTTAAGTTAATCATCGTAGTACCACACTTCGATAATAATAGTTAATTACAGAGTGCATCATGCGTATTTTTGTACAAAAGTCAAGTTATACGAGCTCCTTTTACAAACATCCCACATGCTTTCAATGGCATTAGTAGCAAGTGAGTTCTTGGTCTACTCTAGCACCCCAATATTCTTCATCATCATCATCATCATCTGTTTACCCTCCAGGTTCGGCTTTTTCCCTCGGACTCAGCGAGGGATCCCACCTCTACCGCCTCAAGGGCAGTGTCCCGGAGCTTCAGACTCTTGGTCGGGGGATACAACTGGGGAGAATGACCAGTACCTCGCCCAGGCGACTTCACCTGCTATGCTGAACAGGGGCCTTTTGGAGGGATGGGAAGATTGGAAGGGATAGGCAAGGAAGAGGGAAGGAAACGGTCGTGGCCTTAAGGTAGGTACCATCCCGGCATTCGCCTGGAGGAGAAGTGGGAAACCACGGGAAAGCACTTCCAGGATGGCTGAGGTGGGAATCGAACCCACCTCTACTCAGTTGACCTCCCGAGGCTGAGTGGACCCCGTTCCAGCCCTCGTACCACTTTTCAAATTTCGTGGCAGAGCCGGGAATCGAACCCGGACCTCCGGGGCTGGCAGCTAATCACGCTAACCACTACACCACAGAGGCGGACCCCAATATTCTTACCGGAGGAAATTTAGGTATTAAAAATGTTGTTCTTAGGCAACCTAAATGGGGATTAAAAATGTTAAAACAAACAACATCAAAATGTTTATAAACTTGCATCAACTTCCAGTTACTATTTCACTTTTTTTTTTTTTTTGCTAGGGGCTTTACGTCGCACCGACACAGATAGGTCTTATGGCGACGATGGGATAGGAAAGGTCTAGGAGTTGGAAGGAAGCGGCCATGGCCTTATTTAAGGTACAGCCCCAGCATTTGCCTGGTGTGAAAATGGGAAACCACGTAAAATCATCTTCAGGGCTGCCGATAGTGGGATTCGAACCTACTATCTCGCGGATGCTATTTCACTTTTACCACAGACCGATGTGGTCACGGGTACCAACTCTCATGCACATGTGGATTTCGCCCTGTCTTACGTCCACGTGCTCTTCTGAGTGATGTATTCAGTGTTTCTGTGAGGGTTGATAAGGAGCTGTGATGTGTGTGTACGAAGTGGAGTGGCCGGACTGAGTGTCTCAGACGGTTGAGGCGCGGGCCTCATGACTCCAACTTAGCAGATTCGATCCTGGCTCAGTCCGGTGGTATTTGAAGGTGCCCAAATACGTCAGCCTCGTGTCGGTAGATTTACTGGCATGTAAAAGATCTCCTGCGGGACAAAATTTCGGCACCTCGGCGTCTCCGAAAACCGAACATGTAGTTAGTGGAATGTAAAGTGAATAATATTATTATTACTAAGGTGAGTGCGTCGGGACGACCTCATATATCCAGTCCCTGAGTCAAGTGAATTAGCCAGACGCAGTAAAAATCTGCTACCCGGAAGGGAATCCAACCTTGGACCCTCTGAACCGGAGGCCCCGACTCTGACAATTCAGACACATGGAGCCGGACTTTGTAAAGGATGAACAAAATGATACTGGCTCGGAAAATATTAGGAATGACGTGAGACTAAGCCTTGTTAATGAACATCACAGATGCTGGAAATGGCCTTATCTGAAGAAATGATTTTTTTTGCTAGTTGCTTTACGTAGGGGCTGCCTGGCCGAGGCGGTAAGGGCGTGCTCGGTTCGCCCGGAAGGACGTGGGTTCGAATCCCCGTTCGGAAGTCGTAAAATTTAAGAAATGAGATTTCCACTTCCGGAGGTGCATATGGTCCTGAGGTTCACTCAGCCTACACCAAAAATGAGTACCAAGTTAATTCCTGGGGGCAAAGGCGGCCGGGCGTAGAGCTAACCACTCTACCCCATCAAGTGCCGAGGTTACGGATAGTGGAAGCCTTTACCTTCCACCCCTCCAAGGGCCTTCCTGGCCTGTACGGAGATGACTTTGCTTTGCTTTTGCTTTTAGTTGCTTTACGTCGCACAGACACAGGTAGGTCTTATAGCGACGATGGGACAGGGAAGGGCTGGGAGTGGGAAGGAAGCGGCCGTGGCCTTAATTAAGGGGAGCATTAGCCTGGTTTGAAAATGGGAAACCACGGAAAACCATCTTCAGGGCTGCCGACAGTGGGGTTCGAACCTACTATCTCCCGAATACTGGATACTGGCGGCACTTAAGCGACTGCAGCTATCGAGCTCGGTCTCTGAAGAAATGAAAAACTGAGGATCCAAAAGTCCTGACCCCACTTCACTCAGAAACCACCGCCAGAAGTCATGACGCGAAGGTTCGTCTGGATGCTGTAACTCATGCACAACAGTAAATTTGTAAGAATACAGATGAAGGTTGTTTTTGATAATATTTCGATACGACCATGTCTTAATTCCCACTTGCACAGACAAACGGCGTTGAGATTTCGTTGGATTTCGTTCCAGGTTTTCCTTCATCCCAGAGATGTTTTCTGATGTTCGAACTTTTTCGGATAATTATGGCTTTTATTCGCTAAGGAGCCCGTTTCACGCCATATTGCCACCAAGTTTTGCATTGCAGGCTTTACTACAGATTTGGATAAAAATCTTCGAGTCTTCAGCATTTGCGCAAACAGTTCCGCACAGGTTTTGCACGAATCGTGCTTCACATAACACTCGAAAATGAACTCGCGCTGTTTTATCGTGAGCACCATTTTGTGTTGCATTCCATTGGTCACTAATCACATCTGTTTCTCTCTCTCACTCATACGTCATGACTACAGCCCGGATTTTTATGCATTAATAGGTTAAAATGCAAACTTACTGAAGCGAGTAGCAAGTATAGCCTACCTTCACAACGATTATGCTATGGGGTTTGCATAAATATTAGGGACCCCTACAATTTATGTTACTCTTGCTACACTATAGAAGAGTGGGTGGCCGACACACCCTGCTAACCAAATTGGTTTGCAATCTAACCTGTTACTGCATAATAATCCGGGCATTAGTCATGACGCAGCGACGTACTAAGGGGTTGCGCGGGATGGCCATGCGCAGACATGTGTCAGCAACCAACTGGTGTACCGATATCACGGTTTCCAGCATTTCCTGTGATGGGCAGTTCTCCTGGTCATTAACCAGGGTCAGTTCCGCGTCGGTCTCATAAATATTTTTCGGCCCAGTTTTATTTAGCCCACACGGTATTTAAATTATATCCCGAACAATGTCAAAGGGGGGTTTTACTATACAGAGTGTTCACAAAGTAAGGTAAGGGTGTATTCTGCCCGAAGGAAGGTCCGAACCTCCACAGAGGTGTGCCTGACCCGGAGTTTACGTACGGTAGGGTGGCCAGTTCCTTTCCGCTCCTCCATTCCCTTACTCTCACCAACAGCGCGTGATAACCCAATCAGATCTTGACCACGCCCAATGTTGCTTAACTTCGGTCGCTAGCAGTGTTCACAAAAATGTGGATATAATCCATAAGAACATACTCATGCCATACGGTCGTTCGTTTACGAGCTAAGCACGTTGTTTTGGAGTGTAATGTACTTTTTACTCTAGTCCCGATTACTTTCTATGTGTTTGGGAACGCCTTGCACGTAGAAGTGGTCCGGTCCCTTCGTTGAATGGTCAGCGCAGTGACGTTCGGTTTAGAGGGCCTCGGGTTTGATTCCCGGCCGATGCGGGGATTTTAGCGTTTGGTTAATTCCTCTAGCTTGGTGGCTGGATGTTTGTGATCGCCTTACCATCCATTTTGTTATACGTACATGCAACACATCACACTAACAACCAGCACAGAAACACGCAATCGTGAATATATCTCCCCCAAGTAGGTTTGGCGTCAGAAGGAGAATCCGGCCGTAAAACTGGGCTTATTGCGTATGATTGTCGACCCCATATAATTGGGTAATGGCCAGAAAAGGACTGTATTTGGAAGTTCCAATTTGTTACTCACCTCAGTTCTTTGCAAACAAAATGAAACTACTGAAACAATATACTCTCCAGCTGCATTACAGTTGGCTACTATCTCTTTTTCGGTGTAAATTTATGCCTTGTTACAGTCAGGATATTTCTATATCGAAAGAATTTGTTGGCCGTGCGCGTAGAGGCGCGCGGATGTGAGCTTGCATCCGGGAGATAGTAGGTTCGAATCCCACTATCGGCAGCCCTGAAGATGGTTTTCCGTGGTTTCCCATTTTCACACCAGGCAAATGCTGGGGCTGTACCTTAATTAAGGCCACTCCTAGGCCATTCCTATCCCATCCTCGCCATAAGACCTATGTGTGTCGGTGCGACGTAAAGACCCTAGCAAAAAAAAAAGAAAAGAATGCCCTCTTAAACCCAAAAGATCTGATGGAGCTATACTCTGGCCAACTGACGACATTTCTATCGAATTAAAAGTAAAAATAAAAGTAGAAGTAACGTTTTCAGTGTTTATCATAAACAGGCTCTAATGATCAAAAATAAATTTATAGGCACTAACAAATGCATCTTATTTTTTCATAATTTGACCTAAAATGAATATTAAACACTACTCAGCATACGTAGCTGTTTCAGGAAAAAGTCATTATTGTGGGAAATATCCTCAACTCGTAATCACTGAAGAATTTCTTTCACTTTGTTTGAAGTGTATCAAAGAGCTAAGACGTGCTGCAGCTCACAAAAAACTGTCCTTTCCGGTATATCGATGTACTGGTCACCTATGTCATCGACTGGCAAGAAGTGTCCCGTACCATCAGGTGGGACACTCCCACCGCCCTCCCGAAAAAGAGACCCATTTTCTTCACGAGGTGTTTCACGGTTTGTTGCTTATGTGCTGAATTTATTGACTCATTCTTCTCTCAGCGCACATAATGATACCCTGCTAGTGCACTTCGACGTAACTTTCATAGAAGAAGCGAATTTTTTCCTGTGTTCTATTGTCCAATACTGTTTCCAGGGCACTTCTCCTATTGGAAAATGATTCCTTCCAGGTTTTTGGGCTTTCCTCCCCTTTGCTAGAAGACAACGATGACTGTTAGTCACTGAAAAATTCAGTCCCCTATAACGTCGGTAGATGCAGAGGGTCTCTGTCCATAAGTGCCCACGGGTGGTTCGTAGTCCAAAAGCTCTGCACTCTGACCGGCCAACCGAGCAGAGGAGAGGTGGTTACGGCTCTACCGTAGCTCTACGCCTCTGCATTCGGGAGATGGAACAGGGCTGGACCTCACGGCTGGCCCCAACAATCGGCTGTCCTTAGAATGATCTTCCGTGGTTTTTCTATTTTCCTGCACTAAGGCGAATATCAGGACAGTTCCTAGTATAGGCCACGGCCACCAACCCCTAACCTTCTCCGAGCATCTCCTTCACCGAACAAATCTCCCGGCCTGAGAAACGGCGTCACCGTCTAAGAGACCCGCCTCCCCCTTCAGGGGAGGATTGAAAACGTTTTAGTAGTAGTAGGTACCCTATCACCCAATTCGCAAGCTAAGTCCTGAGCATTAAGCCTGGTGTTAAACTGGCGTCTTCTGTGGAGAAAAGCAGTCATCACTTGGATATATGTCTTTTTCCGGCCACAGTTTCCCATTTTCTTGGGTCCTATTTGATCCAGTCTGTTTTGTTCCGCTTAATAATTGTACTCACTGTGCCCACATTGACACAACATTTAAAGGCTATCTCTCTTTGTGTCCTGGTAGGAGTCTTATCCATCTAGCAGCGTATCCTGAAATTTCCTCGGAAGCATAACATGTGGCAATAAATGCACTTAACTTGAAACAATTCTTACACAGAATAATTTCTATTCATCAATGAAAACAAAATGCATAGAAAGCGTGAGATATAATAATGAGCCATGTGTATCACACCGTCACCGATTAGAGGAGAAAACTACTGGGAAAAGGTGTTCCGATTAATGCCCCTGGAAAGAAATTAGGCAAGAAACAAGAATGAATTATTTCCGGTAAAACTTATATTACACCGAGTTTCGCAGTTGAGTGTGAATAATAATAATAATAATAATAATAATAATAATAATAATAATAATAATAATAATAATAATAATAATAATTTCGTGTGGCTATTTCTAGCCGGGTGCAGCCCTTGTAAGGCACACCCTCCGATAATGGTGGGCGGCATCTGCCATGTGTAGGTAACTGCGTGTTATTGTGGTGGAGGATAGTGTTATGTGTGGTGTGTGAGTCGCATGGATGTTGGGGACAGCACAAACACCCAGTCCCCGAGCCATTGGAATTAACTAATTAAGGTTAAAATCCCCGAACCGGCCCGGAATCGAGCCCGAGATCATCTGAACCGAAGACCAGTACGCTGACCATTCAGCCAATGAGTCGGCCAGTGTGAATTATTATACATTGTTGTAGTGGAAGCCATTTTTTCACTTTCGACTTGTCCGGTTCCATAGCTAAATGGTTAACATGCTGGCCTTTGGTCCAAGGGGCCCCAGGTTCGATTTCCGGCCGGATCGTGCATTTTAACTTTAATTGGTTAATTCCTGTGGCTTGGGCGCTGGATGTTTGTGTCGTATTCATTATTAGAAGTCATCTTAGATAGTGTCACACTCCATGGCTAAAGGGTTACCGTGCTGGTCTTTGGTCACAGGGGTCCCAAGTTCGATTCCCGGCAGGGTCAGGAATTTGAACTGCAATGTATAATTGGTTGATTCCGCTGGCACGGGGGTGGATGTATGTGTCGTATTCACCATCATTTCATCCTCATTACATTGCGAAGGTCGCCTGCGGGCGTCAACTCGCAAGACCTGCACCAGGCCTCTCCGGAAGCAACACGCCATTTTTAATTATTATCGTTATATTATTATTATTATTATTATTATTATTATTATTATTATTATTATTATTATTATTATTACTTTCGACTTAGTTAATCTATGACTGTTAGGTCCTCCGGTCTGTTGAAGAACCTGACATTTATAGAGCCCTGTGATACGACAAGGAGAGTTCAGCTATCTAAGACATTAAGTTGCAATCCCGGCGTTGAAAACGACAAATCTAGGTACAAATTATTGAGGCATATTTTACAACATTTTACAATATTCGCTTATAGATAATCTTCACGTCCGCCTCTGTGGTGTAATAGTCAGTGTGATAAGTTGCCACCCACGGAGGCCCGGGTTCGATTCCCGGCTCTGCCACGAAATTTGAAAAAAAAGTGGTAACGAGAGCTGGAACGGGGTCCACTCAGCCTAGGGAGGACCACCGAGTATAGGGGGTTCAAAACCCTCCTCAGCCATCTTCGAAGTGGTTTTCCGTGGTTTCCCCTAATATAAAGCCACGGCCGCTTCGTACCCTCTTCCTTATCTATCCCTTTCAATCTTCCCATCCCCCCCCCCCAAGGTCCCTGTTCATCATAGCAAGTGAGTCCGCCTGGGCAAGTTACTGGTTCTCCTCCCCAGTTGTATCCTCCGACCCAAAGTCTCACTATCCCTTGAGGCGGTAGAGGTGGGATCCCTCACTGATTCTGAGGGAAATACTGACCTTGGAGGGTACACGGATTAAGAAAGAAAGAAAGAAAGAAGATAATCTTCATTTGCTAATTCAAGATGATGCATGGCCTTTTCTAATAGTCTACGTGCAAAATCTATTTTGAACAAAAAAATTCCAATGCATTACTCAGTTTATGACAAGGAATCACAAAGAGATCTCGGTGGGCGATCATTCTCGACCGCAGCGTTCGGAAGATAATGGACTAAATTCGTGCTACCAAGTTTGATTGAACTAAGTGGACGGCGGAACACCTTCAATGCCGTTAATAACATCCACTGCTGTGTCAGGAATAGAACTCATAAACACTGCACCTACAGGTCGCCGGTGATTAAGTATCAGAAGTAACGAGGCTGTTTACCTCAAGCACGAGCTTTCCATAGCACGTCGAGGAGCACTTAGGAAAATTGTAATTCCTCTTACTGCACTGAAATATAAATCGCATTGTTTTCACGTTGGCGCCGTGACAGAACATTGTATTAAAAGGGCGTGGCTTTAGGGCATTAAATGCATTTTGTACACTGTCACATAACGGGTGAATGACGTTCAAAGCTTAAAGGGCGGAGGGAGGGGGGTTACAAATGGAATACTTGGAAATCATTAGTCAGTTCAGTGTAAGTCGTTCAGAATGGGTGTTGCACAATTATGAATGGTGGTAATGTAGCGAGAATGATCTGCAACGCGAGGTCAGTGTTTGTCGCATCTGCCCAAATACGCACTAATTCGCTCCTAGCTCCTGTGAACTCCAAAAACAACGCAAATCAGAGTCATCCCATGCTTGCATTGCACCTTGCTAACAGGATATATCTGTAGCTATTATTATTATTATTATTATTATTATTATTATTATTATTATTATTATTATTATTATTATTAATGCAATTGCGAAAAAGCTCCGTCTCTTGTATCACTCCACCGGGCGAGTTGGCCATTCGGTTAGGAGCGCGCAGCTGTGAACTTTCATCCGGGAGATAGTGGGTTAGAACCCCACTGCCGGAAGCCCTGAGGATGGTTTTCCGTGGTTTCCCATGTTCACGTCACGCAAATGCTGGGGCTGTACCTTCATTGATGATGATTATGATGATGATGATGATGATGCTTGCTGTTAAAAGGGGCCTAACATCTAAGGTCATCGGCCCTTGTACCTTAATTAAGGCTACGGCCGCTTCCTTCCCACTCCTAGCCCTTTCCAATCCCATCATCGCCATAAGACGTATCTGTGTCGGTGCGACGTAGAGCAACTAGAAAAAATTCTTTTATCACTATAATTTACTTCAGGATGACCCAATAAACAAACACACACACACACACATATATATAAAATAACTTGTCCTGACTGACTGACTGACTGACTGATTCATCATCGCCGAGCCAAAACTACTGGACATAAAGAAATGAAATTTTGAGGATACATTCATATTAAGATGTAGGTGCTCGCTAAGAGAGGATTTTTGGATATTCCGTCGCTAAGGGGGTGAAAAGGGGGTGAAATTTAAAAATGAGTGTATCTATATCTCAAAACTTTAAAAGTTTACAGATGTAAAAAATTGGTATTCAGAATCTTCTTTACAAACAAGGAAACACGTATTTTTTTGTTTCCGGAAAATCCTAATAGGAGGGGTGAAAAAGGGTGAAAAATAGGTTGAATGCCTTTAATCAGGATACCGGTACTTATATCTCAGAAACTGAACATATTACAGACCTGAAAATTGGTAATTTTGATCTCTTCTAAAAATAAAGGAACACGTATTTTTTTTGTTTTAGGAAAATCCAAGTAATGGGACGGTGAAAGGGGGGTGAATTTTTAAAATGAGTGTATCTATATCTCAATACTTTTAAAGTTTATAGATGTAAAAATTGGTATTTAGAATCTCCTTTAAAAACAAAGAAACACGTATTTTTTGTTTTCGGAAAATCCTAATAGGAAGGGTGGAAAAGGGTGAGAAAAAGGGTTGAATGCCTTTAATGAGGCTACTTATATTTCAGAACTTGAAAATATTACAGACCTGAAAATTGGTGTTTCGGATCACCTTTAAAAATAAAGAAACACGTATTTTTTCCTTTTAGAAAAATCCAATTAAAGGGGGGTGAAAAGGGGGTGAATTTTTAAAATGAGTGTCTCTATATCTCAAAACTCTTAAAGGTTTAGATGTAAAAATTGGTATATAGAATCTCCTTTAAAAACAAAGAAACACGTATTTTTTCGTTTTCGGAAAATCCCAATAGGAGGGGTGAAAAAGGCTGAAAAACGGGTTGAATGCCTTTAATGAGGCTACTTATATTTCAGAACCTGAAGATATTACAGACCTGAAAATTGGTATTTGGGATCTACTTTAAAAATAAAGAAACAGGTATTTTTTCGTTTTTGGAAAAACCAAATAATAGGGGGGTGAAAGGCGGGGTGAATTTTTAAAATGAGTGTGTCTACATCTCAAAACTTTAAAAGTTTACAGATGTAAAAATTGGTATTTAGAATCTCCTTTAATAATAAAGGAACACTCATCTTTTGTTTTCTCTAAATCCAATAGGAGGGGGTATTAAAGGGTTGAATGCCTTTAATGAGGATACGTATATCTCAGAAACTGAAGATATTACAGAACTGAAAATTTGTATATGGGATCTCCTTTAAAAATAAAGAAAGAAGCATTTTTTGTTTTTGGAAAATCCAATTAATGGCGGTTAAACAAGAGTGACAAATTAGGGTGAATTTTTTGAAAGACTATATCTACAGAATATCTGAGAAACGTAAAATGTTACAGATGTAAAAAGTGGGTATTTGGAATCTCCTGTAAATGTAAAGAAATATAGGTGATTTGTTTTTGGAAACTCCACTTAAGGGGAACTAAAAGGGGGTGAAATTTTAAAATGAGAAATTCTACACTATATCTCAAAAATCTTAATATGTTACAGAAGTGAAAAATGGTATTTTTTTATCTCTATATATATAAAATAACTTGTCCTGACTGACTGACTGACTGACTGATTCATCATCGCCGAGCCAAAACTACTGGACATAAAGAAATGAAATTTTGAGGATATATTCATATTAAGATGTAGGTGCTCGCTAAGGGAGGATTTTTGGATATTCCGTCGCTAAGGGGGTGAAAAGGGGGGTGAAATTTAAAAATGAGTGTATCTATATCTCAAAACTTTAAAAGTTTACAGATGTAAAAAATTGGTATTCAGAATCTTCTTTACAAACAAGGAAACACGTATTTTTTTGTTTCCGGAAAATCCCAATAGGAGGGGTGAAAAGGGTGAAAAATTGGTTGAATGCCTTTAATCAGGATACCGGTACTTATATCTCAGAAACTGAACATATTACAGACCTGAAAATTGGTAATTTTGATCTCTTCTAAAAATAACGGAACACGTATTTTTTGTTTTAGGAAAATCCAAGTAATGGGACGGTGAAAGGGGGGTGAATTTTTAAAATGAGTGTATCTATATCTCAAAACTTTTAAAGTTTATAGATGTAAAAATTGGTATTTAGAATCTCCTTTAAAAACAAAGAAACACGTATTTTTTGTTTTCGGAAAATCCTAATAGGAAGGGTGGAAAAGGGTGAGAAAAAGGGTTGAATGGCTTTAATGAGGCTACTTATATATCAGAACTTGAAAATATTACAGACCTGAAAATTGGTGTTTCGGATCACCTTTAAAAATAAAGAAACACGAATTTTTTCCCTTTAGAAAAATCCAATAAATGGGGGGTGAAAAGGGGGTGAATTTTTAAAATGAGTGTATCTATGTCTCAAAACTTTTAAAGGTTATAGTTGTAAAAATTGGTATTTAGAATCTCCTTTAAAAACAAAGAAACACGTATTTTTTCGTTTTCGGAAAATCCCAATAGGAGGGGTGGAAAAGGCTGAAAAACGGGTTGAATGCCTTTAATGAGGCTACTTATATTTCAGAACCTGAAGATATTACAGACCTGAAAATTGGTATTTGGGATCTACTTTAAAAATAAAGAAACAGGTATTTTTTTCGTTTTTGGAAAAACCAAATATTAGGGGGGTGAAAAGCGGGGCGAATTTTTAAAATGAGTGTGTCTACATCTCAAAACTTTAAAAGTTTACAGATGTAAAAATTGGTATTTAGAATCTCCTTTAATAATAAAGGAACACTTATTTTTGTTTTCTGTAAATCTCATTATGAGGGGTGTAAGAGGGTGAATAATGGGTTGAATGTCTTTAATGAGGATACATATATCTCAGAAACTGACTACATTACAGAACTGAAAATTTTTATATGGGATCTCCTTAAAAAATTAAGAAACACGATTTTTTTTTTTAGAAAATCCCATTAATGGCGGTTAAACAGGAGTGACAAATTAGGGTGAATTTTTTGAAAGACTATATCTACACAATATCTGAGAAACGTAAAATATTACAGACGTAAAAAGTGGGTATTTGGAATCTCCTGTAAATGTAAAGAAACATAGGTGATTTGTTTTTTGAAACTCCACTTAAGGGGAACTAAAAGGGGGTGAAATTTTAAAATGAGAATTTCTACACTATATCTCAAAAATCTTAATATGTTACAGAAGTGAAAAATGGTAATTTTTTATCTCTATTTATTAATAAAGAAACGTATATTTTTAGTTTTCGGAAATACCGCTTCGGTGGAGGGGGTGGTAAACATGACTGAAAATGGTGTTGAATTCTTTTAATTAAGCTACTGATATCTCAAAAATGAAGATGTTACAGCCGTAAAATTTGATATTTGGAATCTGCTTTAAAAGTAAAGAAACACGTATTCTCGAAAAATCCAATGAAGAGGGGGGGGGGGGGGAATTAAAAGAATTGAAAAATTAATTGACTTAATTGTATGAGAATACATACATCTAATTAAAACTAAAGTTGTTACAGACGTGAAAATTGGTATTTGCATCTGCTTTAAAGACAAAGAAAAACGCGTTTTGGTTTGTAACCATCTTGGTGGGGCGGGAGTGAAAAGGAGTTGAATTCCTTTCATGAGGATACATAATTCGAAAACTGAAGAAGTTAGAGTCGTGATAATTGGTATTTAGAAGATCCTTTACTATTAAAGAAGTATTTTTGCCGGAAATTTCACTGAGAGGGGGGGGGGAGGGGATTGTGAAACGTAGTGAAAAAAGTGAATTATTATTATGGGGATACTTATATCTCAAAACTGAAGGTAATAGGCGTGAATATTGGTGTTTGGAATCTCCATTAAAAATAACGAGAACGCCTTCTTTTAACTTTCTTCTTTTTGGTGGGGGGGGGGGGTAAATAAATTTAACGGCGGTGGGGTGTAAAAGGAGGTGAGACCAATTTATTTTACTGTTCATAATGTACTTATAAGGAGCCTCCGTTGCTCAGGCGGCGGACAAAACGGAGGCGGGGCAGGTTTTTCTCCGGATACTCCGGTTTTCCCTGTCATCATTCATTCCAGCAACACTGTCCAATATTTCATTTCATTTGTCATTCATCGATCATTGCCCCAGAGGAGTGCTTCGGCAGCCTTCACAGTTCCTATTTTCGCCGCTAGATGGGGCTATTCATTCCATTCCTGACCCTGTCGAATGACTGGAAACAGGTTGTATATTTTCGATGTACTTATTCTAATCATGAACCGATCATTTTTAATCTTTCCTGGGTTCGTTTTCAACAGCCATCTTTTCCTTTGGAGAACGTTCTTAGATTACAGTAGATTCTCCTGGCATATAAATCAAAATTTAAACACATTTGAAATAAACGATAGGAATGAGATTGACCGTCCAATTGTTCACCTCTGTAATAATGTCAATAATGCACGGAAGTATGTCATTCGTATCCCCAGAAATCCCGCACACTTGCCTACGCGCGACAATGGTGCTACCGAGCTCGATAGCTGCAGTCGCTTAAGTGCGGCCAGTATCCAGTAATCGGGAGATAGTGGGTTCGAGCCCCACTGTCGGCAGCCCTGAAGATGGTTTTCCGTGGTTTCCCATTTTCACACCAGGCAAATGCCGGGGCTGTACCTTAATTAAGGCCACGGCCGCTTCCTTCCACTTCCTGGGCCTTTCCTATCCCATCGTCGCCATAAGACATATCTGTGTCGGTGCGACGTAAAGCAAATAGCAAAAAAAAAAAAAGACAATGGTGCTGGTCACATTGTCAACAATGACAATGGCAGCAGATGTAATTTACCGCCAGGTAGCGGTCTTGCATCTTGCTGTGGGGACCAGAACATCTATAATAATAATAATAATAATAATAATAATAATAATAATAATAACAATAATAATAATAATAATAATAATAATAATAATAATAATAATAATAATAATGTTCTGGACCGTCGTCAAATGTGCGGACCGCGCTGGAAACGGGTCCTGGTCGGGTAATGACTAAGAATGCAGTCCGGCCGCAGGTTCAGTACCGCCAAGGCACCCAAGGCAACACCACGCCGGATCTCCTGAAGGATTTGATCCATATTAAAAATGCTTATAGGAAAAGATGGCAAAGATTTAGGGACCTAGCTGACCGGGTGGAATACCCGGACCTAGCCCGGGAAGTACGAAATCGATTGTTGGAAAGAAAATTGAAAATGGGAGGAAACTTGCCGTAATCTATTAGACAGTCAGTCAAATAGCGAATTTCGGCGGATTCTAACAGAAAACGAGTGAGATCGCGAATATCGGCAGATTATATATCTAAAACAACAAGCATTCAATTATAAATTTCAGTACAATGCCGTAGCGAAGCACGGGTATCTTGCTAGTATATATATATATATATATATATATATATATATATATATATATATATAGGTCTAATCAAACATGAATGCTCTCTATTTACAAGTCTCTCTTCCTTATGGCACAGTAGGCAGACCGGCAACTTGCTATACTTCGGCACGGTTAATACTTACTTTCACTTTCCCAAGTCCAGTCATTTCATACAGCAGCAGTGTGTAGAACGCTGGACCCGAAAACAGGGCTACGGGCCCCTCAACACATATGACTGTTCGTTGGCTCGACTCCAGAGACATTCCAGTGATTCACACACTCACATCCAGTGAACAACCAAACAGCAACAGCTCAACAGTATTCAACAGCAGGACGATACTCACAGCAGAGAACATTTACACATGTCCATTCACCATTCACTCACGATAGCGGCTTCCCTCGTTGACTCACGGCGCTCCTCAGACAACAGAAATACACAAACACACAGTACTTTCAAATAGTACACAGTCTTCCGTTCCGTACGTCGTCTCCAGCCCACCTACTCACTGGACTCTTCGACACCACAACAACCACAACTCCTCGTTCAGACCTCGGTGAGCCACTAGCGACAGCCAGCACCTTTGTCGCCCTCAGCCCAGCCACCGAACCCAACACACGAGTCTCACACAGACTCCACCACGGAGTTCTACATTGACTCCGAGTCCAGCACCAACACTGACTCCACCACGAAGCCCAATACTCACTCCGAGTCAGCACTGAACGACTGTCTGCGGCTAGCCACCCTTTTTATAGCTCGCGTGATGGGCACCAGAAAATTCGCGAGGTGCTAGAGGTGGAACATTCCCGTTGAATCTCCAAGAAAATCACAGGTAAGCCAGCCGACGGGAACAATACACGGAAATGGCAGAGATGCCCTCCAGGCCGGCTGGGAGCTCCCCGGTCTGCTGATTCACTAGTCCCTTCCAGGAAGCACCTAAAGGGGCAACCACAGGCCTTTCAAGTAACATTATTATTACTTACATACATGCATCGATGCAACCAACTATGGGATACGGTTACACAGACTACCTGCGTCTCTTTCTTAGGATTACAAATTTTTGTTTATATAGTAGGCCTAACCGAAGGTTTTTTCAACCTCACGCTACTTTCAGCCGTTCTTCCGCCGGGACATCCGGGGAGGACCTCAATCCCGTCATGGCGCGTCCCAGTGGCTGATAGGGGACGTCCTGTAGATATGCAGGGCAGGTGTGAATAAGACATGGTCAAATAAGCACCCGCGGATCAACTGAGGTAGAAAGGAAAGCGGTCAGCTGCCTCAAAAGGAGGAAGAGAAGTAATCCCAACGGCTTGGACGGCGGAAGAACCAACTCCAGGTCTTACCAACTTGACTTTATTCTCGGACAGGGCATTGCTCTGTGCCCCAAGGGCTACTGCGCACAACTACCATGACGCAAGCAAATCGTTCGGAAATGAATATATTATTCTTCTTCTATTATTATTATTATTATCATTATTATTATTATTATTATTATTATTATTATTATTATTATTATTATTATTATTATTATTATTACACTGACTGACAGAGCAAATGCAACACCAAGAAGGAGTGGTCAGAACTTAATGCCAATTGCAGGGTAGACTGACGTCACTGAGGTATGCTCATGATGTGAAATGCGCCGCTGTGCTGCGCACGTAGCGAACGATAAATGGGACACGGCGTTGGCGAATGGCCCACTTCGTACCGTGATTTCTCAGCCGACAGTCATTGTAGAACGTGTTGTCGTGTGCCACAGGACACGTGTATAGCTAAGAATGCCAGGCCGCCGTCAACGGAGGCATTTCCAGCAGACAGACGACTTTACGAGGGGTATGGTGATCGGGCTGAGAAGGGCAGGTTGGTCGCTTCGTCAAATCGCAGCCGATACCCATAGGGATGTGTCCACGGTGCAGCGCCTGTGGCGAAGATAGTTGGCGCAGGGACATGTGGCACGTGCGAGGGGTCCAGGCGCAGCCCGAGTGAAGTCAGCACGCGAGGATCGGCGCATCCGCCGCCAAGCGGTGGCAGCCCCGCACGCCACGTCAACCGCCATTCTTCAGCATGTGCAAGACACCTTGGCTGTTCCAATATCGACCAGAACAATTTCCCGTCGATTGGTTGAAGGAGGCCTGCACTCCCGGCCGGCGTCCGCTCAGAAGACTACCATTGACTCCACAGCATAGACGTGCACACCTGGCATGGTGCCGGGCTAGAGCGACTTGGATGAGGGAATGGCGGAACGTCGTGTTCTCCGATGAGTCACGCTTCTGTTCTGTCAGTGATAGTCACCGCAGACGAGTGTGGCGTCGGCGTGGAGAAAGGTCAAATCCGGCAGTAACTGTGGAGCGCCCTACCGCTAGACAACGCGGCATCATGGTTTGGGGCGCTATTGCGTATGATTCCACGTCACCTCTAGTGCGTATTCAAGGCACGTTAAATGCCCACCGCTACGTGCAGCATGTGCTGCGGCCGGTGGCACTCCCGTACCTTCAGGGGCTGCCCAATGCTCTGTTTCAGCAGGATAATGCCCGCCCACACACTGCTCGCATCTCCCAACAGGCTCTACGAGGTGTACAGATGCTTTCGTGGCCAGCGTACTCTCCGGATCTCTCACCAATCGAACACGTGTGGGATCTCATTGGACGCCGTTTGCAAACTCTGCCCCAGCCTCGTACGGACGAACAACTGTGGCAAATGGTTGACAGAGAATGGAGAACCATCCCTCAGGACACCATCCGCACTCTTATTGACTCTGTACCTCGACGTGTTTCTGCGTGCATCGCCGCTCGCGGTGGTCCTACATCCTACTGAGTCGATGCCGTGCGCATTGTGTAACCTGCATATCGGTTTGAAATAAACATCAATTATTCGTCCGTGCCGTCTCTGTTTTTTCCCCAACTTTCATCCCTTTCGAACCACTCCTTCTTGGTGTTGCATTTGCTCTGTCAGTCAGTGTATTATTATTATTATATCTCCTCCGTAATGGAACTGAACCGTCTACTCAAAGAGCTGTACACGAGATTAATCGGACCGGATTGCATGGTGCCTGTCACCGACGCCCGAGTGCCAATGTGAAACGTATTTTCCAGTACTGTGTGTATCAATGTTGGTCGATGCATATCAGTTCCCATTGAATGTAGTGTAAGCCGCACTGTGCGATGACAGATGCATTGAGGAGCACCGGTGTAGGACTGAATAGTGATACGACGCAATGTGACCCCATCATTAGGTGGTTTCTTATGTAACCAATGGCTCGTGGTCTCGTTTCTGGAACAATTATGGGCACTCACCATGACCACGTGCCCCTGCTTTTCTCCTAGAATTCACATATTCGTGAAATGATCTTCACAGATAAATTATAATTATATAATGATATACCGGGTGGTACAGCTGCCCCTATTTTTTCCCGAATATATGCAACCAGCTAGGACGTAAATGCCTCTTAGTCCCATCTTGCGCAACACCTTACAGCAATGTTATGTACAGTTAACCCGATGTAGACTTCTCCGCACAATGGAAAAATGGTACAAGAGGCAGTAAGTGAGGTCCATCTCAAAAACACTGTACCATTTTATGTAGAGCGGTGTCCAATCCTCTACTAATTTTTACGAAATGTTACTATACTGTACAAACCATAAACACGCCTATAGCTATCGGTAGAGAATTGCGCACCTGATTGGTCCAAGAGGCCATTTTCTTTTGATAGAAAGGGCGGTCGTGGTATCATAGAAAACGTGATAGGGTAAGACCAATTACAGACATGTCAATGCACCACCATTTGGTACAGTCTCATCACATCGAAATTGATAGAAACGTGTTTTGCACTGTAGTTTATAATCTGTGGCACGCAAATGCTGTACAGCAGATGTGATAGCTTACGCCATGTAATTACTACCGTTAGAGCGATCAAAAAAGGCATAAAACGGGACCATAAGGCTGTAACTCATCAGTAACTTGTCGAAGCGGGAACTTCTGCTCTCCTCGTGAATACAGAGTTACAAGGATGGCGCTTGTACGTTGCAAATAGCTGCGCGGAATTACGTATGGAAGACGTACCTCGATAGGTTACTTGAAGCAGGAAGGGTTCCAACCGTTCTTGAGTCATGCATTTTTTAATGTCATTCCGTATTCGCCTAGGCATCGTTTACGAAGACCTTTCTGAAGTCTCCGATATTCTTCTACGGAAGTTATAATAAACAGGTATAATAAATATCGCCACATACGCACCGATTATGAATACCACCTGAAACATAACGCTGGACTCATTCAACCAAGTAACGCGTAGAAAATGGTTGCAACTATCTGGGCGTAAGAGAGACGCGATTCTTTAGTTCACTGTGGTGTTTGCACATTCGAGTTCAGAACTTTTAACATCAACGATCAGTATCGAAGTGATAGCCTAGGTAATTCCATTAGTACAGAGCTACGAGACCAATTCTTTGTCGCCTGCAGTGGCTACATGGCACCAATCGCAGCGAGCATACGATATGTTAGCAGGCATTTAGAGTTCGAATCTAGGTACGAGCGTTACTATTTTATTTTTATATTATACTTGTAAGGCCATTCATAATAAATATTTAACATTCTTAAGCCTCAAAAGTAATTTGCCACCTTTAGAAAGAAAGCATACATACGAAAGGAATAATAACATGCGACTTCCATATGGCAAACTACTACAGGGAATGAAGCGCAGTGCACGTGTTGTCAACATTCTGACCCACCCATTCAACCAAGCAACTGCGCACGTTCGACTCGAAGACCAACTAACAGCGGTCTACACTTCATACGTAGGGCACATGAAACAGCATATCGTAATCCTAGCAGCAACGTGTGAGCACGTACTGTACGGTTAGCACGAAAGCAAACATTATGTATTCACGGGATGATTATGTGAATATGGTACTACTTTATGGAGAAGCAAGGCAAAATGCACGGGAAGCCAGACGCTTGTATCAAGAACGATTTCCTGGACGAAGGCTGCCAACTGCAGATACATTTCGACGTGTTGAAAGACGGTTGCGTGCAACGGGGTCATTTCATACATTACCCCCCGTTCGGGATGCTCCAGTGACGTCTGGAAATAACGACGAAGCTGTTCAAAATGCAATTGCATACAACCCGCACACAAGCTCACGGGCCATAGGAAATGAACTGAACATCAGTCATGTATCTGTACTGCGAATATTGCACCGCCATAAATTCCACCCTTTCCATCAACAGCTGCACCAGGAACTTCACGGAGATGACTTTCCAAAACGGATAGAATTTTCGCAATGGATATTACAAAGAGTTGAAGCTGATGCGAATTTCTTAATGGACATTGTCTTTAGTGATGAATCCAGATTTCACAACAACGGAACTGTTAATCGTCACAACTTCCATTACTTGAGCGTTGAAAATCCTCACTGGATCAGGGGAGCTCGATTTCAGGTACAATGGGGCGTCAACGTGTGGTGCGGGATACAAGGTGACAAGATAATTGGACCATATTTCTTCGAAGGAAACCTCACGGGACGACGCTATCTAGAGTTTCTTCGTGAGTACCTCCCACTCTTATTGGAGGATGTGCCCCTTATGGCACGGTTACGGATGTGGTTCCAGCAGGATGGAGCTCCCCCACACTGGTCGTTGGCAGTACGGAACCACTTGCATAGGACTTATCGTGGACGATGGATTGGACGAGGGGTTCCGGTCACATGGCCGGCTAGATCACCTGACCTTACTCCACTCGATTTTTTCCTCTGGGGTTATTTAAAGGAAAGAGTCTATGAGCAGGAGCCTGAGAGCCCGAATCATTTACGGCGGCTCATGAAGGAAGCCTGCAGGCAGATTCCACCACATATGTTGCAGCAAGCAAGAATATCTCCCCTCCACCGTGCTCAGATGTGCATTAACGAAGCAGGTGGTCATTTTGAACATTTGCTTCATTAATCGAATGGCCATGCATAAGCCCATCGCACCGCTGTCGGTACAATCTCACTTTATTGCAAATAGCTCTTTTAAGAGCTCCTTAAAAAACAAACATAGCTGAGTACCTGCAATATGAGAACTGATCATGATTTAGATTTGTTGTCAGACTCTCACGAACATCAACAACGCAATAAAAATATTCGTCGTACACAGGACTCGAATCGCCTACTAACGAACACCGGTACTCCCCTCTAACTTTCAGCAAGCTCGGCTATCACGGGTTGCTGTTTAGCGCTGTTGTGTTGCTGCTACTTCTAGTCATTCACCAATAATATTCTCTGTACAGGATGTTTCTGCGACACATAATTTGCACGATTCTTTACCATCAATCGGTATTTTATCATTAATGCTGATTTGCTTGACACGAATAAACGAATTATGGAAAGCGTTGTAAGAGCAGACATTGTAGTGAGTAGTCAAGGTCAATATTTTTAGGTTCGACTATAATCTGCGGGTTGCATAAAACTGCGTGAATAGGGGCAGCTGTACCACCCGGTATATTATATAAATTATATTTTGTTCAATGTTTACCAAAAATGTACTAGCACACACCATGTGAGATTCGTAACTCTTGGTCATGTCCTCGTGCCAGGAGGTAAGTCATGTTATATCGGGTCCTCGTTGCACAAGTTACAGATATAATTTTCAACAGTCAGCAAAAGAAAACAATTATTAAAACATGAAAATAATATTTTCTGAAATATGTCGACGCAGGCCTAGACACTTCAAACCCTCTATAATTAAAGCTGTCTCTGCTTTTAAAACTACAAAATTGTGTCCTGAAATGCAGCTACTTTTCACGTATATTCTTTATCAATGCCACGGAAGGTCTACAGCAGGGGTTCCCAACCTGGGGGGCGCGCCCCCCTACGGGGGCGTGGGGCTTTATCAGGGGGGGCGTGAATTGATTTTAACTCGAAAATTACAATTTTGTGTAATAAACATTTTTCGAATCTCTCCAAGTGATTGTCGAGCCAAGTCAATCGTTCAAAAGCACTGGTAATTGCCAACTGTCGGCACAAACCTCTGCGGAGCCGCGAGGTTGGAGGTGAAATAAGGAATTTGCTGTGTTGTGAGGAGCAAAATGTAGCCTGAGAGCAGGTGCGGGAACAAGAGCACTCAACGCACGTTTAATTGCACACTTTGTGGACCTACTTGCGTGAAAGTAAACTATGACCATAGGCGACATGTTTCAACTCATCAACGATGTAGTAATTTTCCAGTATTATTGTTACCCATGAAGGAGGTAATCGTATAAATGTCGGTATTATATCAAATTAGGCCGCCTCTGTGGTGTAGTGGTTAGCGTGATTAGGTGCCACCCCCGGAGGTCCGGGCTCGAATCCCGGCTCTGCCACGAAATTTGAAAAGTGGTACGAGGCTGGAACGGGGTCCACTCAGCCTCGGGAGGTCAACTGAGTAGAGGTGGGTTCGATTCCCACCTCAGCCATCCTCGAAGTGGTTTTCCGTGGTTTCCCACTTCACCTCCAGGCGAATGCCGCGATGGTACCTAACTTAAGGCCACGGCCGCGTCCTTCCCTCATCCTTGCCTATCCCTTTAAATCTTCCCATCCCCCTACAAGGCCCCTGTTCAACATGGCAGGTGAGGCCGCCTGGGCGAAGTACTGGTCATACTCCCCAGTTGTATCCCCCGACCAAGAGTCTGAAGCTCCAGGACACTGCCCTTGAGGCGGTAGAGGTGGGATCCCTTGCTGAGTCCGAGGGAAAAGCCGAACCTGGAGGCTAAACAGATGATGATGATGATTATATCAAATTGACCTAGTGGTGGGAACAACAGGAGATAAGGCAAAAATAGTAGGCTTAATTATAATAAATTTATTTAATATAACATGTTAGGCTTTCACGGCTAGCGTGAAATTCTATGTAGGCCTACTGGTATTTGGGGCTACAACTAATTAATGTTTAACCATAGCAATCAATGAAACAGTGACATTTTCTCACCAAGGATCTGAACTGGCAATAAGTTACTACAGTCAGGAGTCGACATTAAGTCTGAAGAACAAAGAAAATCGGAGTTTCAGAAGCAACAAATATCATCATCATCATCATCTGTTTACCCTCCAGGTTCGGTTTTTCCCTCGGACTGAGCGAGGGATCCCACCTCTACCGCCTCAAGGGCAGTGTCCTGGAGCTTCAGACTCTTGGTCGGGGGATACAACTGGGGAGTATGACCAGTACCTCGCCCAGGCGGCCTCACCTGCTAAGCTGAACAGGGGCCTTGTGGAGGGATGGGAAGATTGGAAGGGATAGGCAAGGAAGAGGGAAGGAAGCGGCCGTGGCCTTAAGTTAGGTACCATCCCGGCATTCGCCTGGAGGAGAAGTGGGAAACCACGGAAAACCACTTCCAGGATGGCTGAGGTGGGAATCGAACCCACCTCTACTCAGTTGACCTCCCGAGGCTGAGTGGACCCCGTTCCAGCCCTCGTACCACTTTTCAAATTTCGTGGCAGAGCCGGGAATCGAACCCGGACCTCCGGGGGTGGCAGCTAATCACGCTAACCACTACACCACAGAGGCGAGCAACAAATATATCGGAAGTTTCTCCTTCCCTCGCACCCTACAACATATAGACTCGTTTTGTGGGTAGCTCGTCCTTGAATGCTCTGTTCCCACCCCTACACATTCTTATTCTTCCCTTGCAGTCAAATTGGCGGGAGCTACATAGTACAACTGCCCTATCAGAGATGGCGCAGTAATGGCCATGACAACACATCGCCGATAGACCATCAGTCCCCAGGCCCTTCGACTGCTAATTCTGTGCCTCGTATACTTTCGCAGTGGACGTGTCTGTCAAGTTGTTTATTGTGAGTGTTGTGTATGCTTCGCTGTAACAGTGCGACTGTGTGAATTGTGTTATATAATATAGTGACTTTAAAAAAAATTGAAAAAGATGTCCAAGAAGAGACTGCGCAATGATGACTACATTAAATATGGCTTCACAGTCGTTGAACGGAATGGAATACAACAGCCTCAATGCGTAATCTGCCACTGTGTTCTGAGTAACGATGCGATGAGGCCCGTTTGTTTGGAGAGACATTTAAACACGAATCATTCAGGCTTAAAAGACAAACCCACAGAATATTTTGCAACTAAACTCAACTCACTAAAACGTATGAAATTAGATTCATCGGGTACTTTTAACCAAGGAAATTAGAAAGCAGTGGAAGCATCATATGAACTAGCTCTTCTGATTGCCAAAGACAAAAAAGCACACAGTTGGGGAAACATTAGTAAAGGCGTGTGTGTTATTAGCTGCAAATATAGTTTTGGGTGAAGGGAGTCGGCAGAAATTGTCTAGAATTTCTCTTTTCGATAACACAGTGAAGTACAGACTTCAAGAACTGTCAGAAGACATTAAAATGCAAATTTTGGAGAAGGTGAAAGCATCTACAGTGTTTTAAATTCAGTGTGATGAAACAACCGATGTGGCCCATTGTTGTCAACTGATTCTATATTGTCGATTTGTTGACAGTGGAATTTTAAGAGAAGAAATGTTATTCTCCCAATGTTTGAAAACAACTTCGAAAGCTTGTGATGTGTTTTCTGCCATCGATAATTTATTTCCAAGAACATGGACTTTCCTGGGAAAATGTAGTGGGTTTATGTACGAATGGTGCACCTGCTATGATCGGGTCACGTTCTGGGTTTCCCAAATTGGCCAAGGATAAAAACCCAAACATCATGGGAACCGACTGTATAATTCAGACGCAGGCTTTGGTGGCCAAAACCTTGCCCCAAGATTTTAATAACACTCTAAAAGTCGCTATAAGAATTGTGAACTCTGTGAAGACAAGTTCTTTACAGACATGATTGTTTGAAACCCTTTGTGTTGACCTTCAAGCCGATCACAAAACTCTCCTTTTCCACACAGAGGTTCGCTGGCTATCAAAAGGGAGCATGTTGGCTAGGCTGTTCGAATTAAAGTCTGAAGTCTTCAAGTCTTCTTGGTGAAGGTATGAACGATCTGTACGAAGTGTTTACTGATGCCAATTTTATTGTCTCATAGGCATATCTTTGCGATCTTTTTGAAGCTTTGAACAGTTTGAACTTAAAACACCAAGGAAAAAAATCCAATATTATGCTTGCTTATGATGCCATCAGGGCTTTTATGGAGAAAATAAAGTTATGGAAACGCCGACTTTAGTTGAACAACTTCTCATCCTTTCACCGCCTTAATGAAATTTTGCCGGAAAATGAACGTAATCGTAATAAACTTAAGGTGCAAATTCAGTCACATTTGGATTCCCTGGCACAAGAATTCAATTCCTACCTTCCTGATATCTCGTCAGATGAATGGTCCTGGATGTTAAACAAGAAATCCGTTTGCCATTGACATTGAAGCACTGCTAGTACAACTTCAAGAAGAAGCCATTGATTTGAAGTGTGATTCAAAGCTAAAAGATGATTACAAAATATTAGGACTGGGCGACTTTTGGGTAAACTGTCTTGCAGTGTATCCTGAAATAGCCAAAGTAGCATTGCGTGTCATTGTCCCATTTTCAACGACATATTTATGCGAGTCAGGATTTTCAACGCTGAGTGTCATAAAAACAAAGCAGCGCTGTCGGCTTGACGTTGCGAGTGATCTCCGCTGTGCTCTGTCAAATATCAAACCAAACATACCGAATCTTACTAAGAGAAAACAGTGTCAACCCTCTCAGTGACATTTGTTGACTAATTGAAGGATTTATTGTAAAAGTGTGTTCTTTGTATTGTGCTGAAATGTAGTATGTCATAGATATAAAGCACGTACTTCATATCATTTTTTCATAAATCATTGAATAATGGAATAATTCATTATGTAGTGTCATTAGGTTAGGTCTATATCCTCCACGTCAGTATATCGGAGAGGTTATAGAAACGACGGGGGCGGGGGGCGCGATGACCACCCGTATCTGAAAAGGGGGGCGTCAGCTGGCAAAGGTTGGGAACCATTGGTCTACAGGGTCACATATAGACTAAGTCCGAACGTACGGTGTTTGTACTCTGAGCTACGGCAGCTGCTTCAGCCGAATTTATGTCGCGCTCGTCCGCCCTGCTATAAGCGTGTATGCAATCTCACATGAAATCTTACCATATAAAAGATGCTGGAAGTGTTATCCTACCTGGGTTACAGTATACAGGCATTGAATCTGGTAATCACAGTCTGGCTGACGCGAGCGAGTTCTGCCGCTGTAATGTTTCTAATTTCATTCGTAATGTTATCTTTAATCTCCTCCAATGTGTGAGAATTTATTCGATACACTTTTCTTTCAGTTTACGTCACAAGTAAAATTCACACACTGTTGGATCTGGAGAACGAAGGGGAAATAGACCAGCACTGGTCACTCTGTCTGCAAATACACACATGTTCATACAAACCGGAAAACCTTAAAAGACTAGAGATAGGAAGTTCATATTCACAGGATATGTGCATTAGTATGTTCTGAAGAAATGATTAGCATTTGAACCACGTCGGCCCTCACGTTCAAGGTCCACATTGTTATATCGGCCCACCGCCGCCGACTGGTAAAATGTGCCTGAGACTCTCGTTGTCGCTATAAACTGAAGGTAATGGATCAGTGTGACTTGAGCAGACGTGTAGAATGCCTCGCAGACGTATGCTAGAAACGTACCGTCAAATGAGTGAGTTTGAGGGCGCATTATTGGCATGTGAGAACGTGATACATCCATCCGGAAAATCGCAGCTCTTGTGGGACGAAGTGTGTCGGCAGTGCAACTGGTGTGTACAGAATAGCCGTAGAACACGATGATATGGGTCTGGTCGCACCACCCAGACAATCTCCAGAGAAGATCGACACCTCATCCGAATGGCATTGCAGGATATTTCTGCGTCGTCGTCGGCTCTGGCGCAACAGTGGAACAGTCTAACACATCGTACACTATCAGGAGTAAAAGTCCGGCGCCGTTTATTACTGTCTGGGTTACTGGCGCGTCGTCCACTTCTCCGCCTACCTTTGACTAATGTGTATAAACCTGCTAGGCTGCAATGGTGTATGGAACGACGTCACTGGGTACAGGAATGGCAGCATATAGTGTTTTCGGACGAATCCAAGTTCTGTTTGTTTGAGAATGATGGCCGCATTTTGGTTCGCCGCAGGCAGTGGGAAAGGGATCACATTGACTGCATTCGTACACGACATATAGCGCCAACTGAAGGCCTTATGCTGTGGGGTGCTATTGGCTACAACCACAAATCACAGTTGGTGCGTGTCCAGGACACTGTGACTAGTTTGACCTACGTGAATGACATCCAGCCACACGTAGCCATACCCTTTCTGCACGACACCCCAGACGCCATATTTCAGCAGGACAATGCTCAACCATATGTTGCTGCACGAAAACGTGCCTTCTTGTTGTTACAGGATGCCAGATTGTTGCCCTGGCCCACCCGATCATCGGACATGTCGCCGATCGAAATTGTGTGGGATATTGTGAAAGGACGTGATGCGCTACGATCCAGTGCCAACCACCAAAGGTGAACTGTGGAACCAGGTGAATGCAGCACGGATGGCTATACCACAGGACGCCATTCGCGCGTTATACGCGTCGATGTCATCACAGACGGAACAAGTTATCAGTGCCCATGGAGCACCGAGTGCCTACTAGGCAACTGGACACATGCTGAACCTAGGTGACTGAAATGCTAATCGTTTCTGCAGAACATACTAATGAACCTGCCCTGTGAATATGAACATTCTACCTCTAGTATTTCAAGGTGTTCTGTTTTTAATGAATATCAGTACACTTCCGAGATTGTAAGAAGGTAATCTTCTGCTGTATGAGCAGGGGCTGAATCTTGTTGAAACCACCCACGCGATTTTTCTTCTTCCGTTAAATGATGGGAGAACGGCGTCAAAATGTCATCTTTGTACCTCTCTGCATTTACTGTCGTCTCGAAGGAAACAGGCCCTATTATTCGTCTTGCACTAACAGCACACCAAACACCAATCTTCCTATCATTATGAGGGACTTCATAAACACAATTAGGATTTTCTGCACACCAATAGCGAGAGTTATGTTTGGCCATACGATTATTGAGATGAAACCAGTACTTTTACATACGAAAATGCGGCGTTGCAATGATAACTGTCTCACCGTGTTAACAGCTGAGGTGCAGACTTGTGACTCATGCTTGGCAGATCGACCACGAGCAGGCTGCTTGCAAGGTCAAGAACTACGCGCGCGCTTCCCATACTACTGCTGCTGGAGCGCAGATTAGAAACACCGTGCGTTCTGTCTGGATTTATATGACAGACCCTGTGTAACCCTCCTGGTACGCCTGGACTTGTAAAGTATAATGGAGCTGGAAATGTTCAGTCTTATCTCACAATTATTTTGGCAGGACATGCGTTACAAAATAACATCCACGCTGAACTCCATGCAGAAAATTTGTCACAGAGAACAGCTCATTGAACCCATACGTACTCATGACTCCTAGTGAGCATAATCATGCATTATGATGTGGGATGCTATCAGTCACAGCTCCATATCGTCCTTTATATGCAAGCCATGTAAGAGATACATATATATCGCACCTTGGGAAGAAGTGGGCCCGAAGTGCAAAAAAATATATATTTCTGAGATAATTGCAATATAAGAATGTAAAAATATACAAAATATGTATTAATATACAAGTATATAAAATATATAAGGTACATTATAAAGTGAATTTACTAGACCTTTTTAAATCTTACATTGCTTTTATCTCAGAAGTATCACTTTGCACTTGTGACCCTCTTCATCCTTCTTCTTCTCTTTAATCTGCTTACCCTCCAGGGTTGGTTTTTACCTCGGACTCAGCGAGGGGTCCCACCTCTAGCGCCTCAAGGGCAGTGTCCTGGAGCGTGAGACATTGGGTCGGGGGATACACCTGGGAGGAATGACCAGTACCTCGCCCAGGCGGCCTCACCTGCTATGCTGAACAGGGGCCTTGCGGGGGGATGGGAAGATTGGAAGGGAAAGACAAGGAAGAGGGATGGTAGCGGCCGTGGTCTTAAGTTAGGTACCATCCCGGCATTTGTCTGGAGGAGAAGTGGGAAACCACGGAAAACCACTTCCAGGATGGCTGAGGTCGGAATCGAACCCACTTCTACTCAGTTGACCTCCCGAGGCTGAGTGGACCACGTTCCAGGCCTCTTACCACTTTTCAAATTTCGTGGCAGAGCAGGGAATCGAACTCGGACCTCCGGGGGTGGCAGCTGATCACACTAACCACTACACCACAGAGGCGGACCCTCTTCTTCCTAAGGTGTGATATGCCGGGTGAATCAACCGCGCTAGACGTTTCTGCTTTCAGGTTTCCCAACGAACGTCAGTGGGGTGATGGTCGTTTTTCCTTTGCAGGATACCTAGCTACAGTCGCCTTTAAAGTACTTACTGCGTTATCACTGCACGAGTACATGTATGCGACAGGTATTTACACAATACATCAAATTGTCATACGGTTGTGTAAAACGTATGTGCTTTCGATTGGTTATGAAATTATTGCGAAAAGCGATGGCATACTGATAAAAAGCTGAAAACTGAAAATCTTCACAAGTCGGCACAATTTAGGCCTATGTTAAGCGGCGAAACAAAGCCTGCCACTGCGGGAAAAAAAATTGTCTAAGAGCTGTATTTTCCCTGTAGTGCCGGGAGCAATATGATGAATTTCTGTACTGTTGCCTGGAGGAATGTCTTAATAATAAATAATGTTATTTGTTTTACGTACCACTAACTACTCTTTTACGGATTTCGGAGACGCCGAGGTGCCGGAATTTAGTCCCGCAGGAGTTGTTTTACGTGCCAGTAAATCTACCGACACGAGGCTGACGTATTGGAGCACCTTCAAATACCACCGGACTGAGCCAGGATCGAACCTGCCTGCCAAGATGGGGTCAGAAGGCCAGTGCCTCAACCGTCTGAGCCACTCAGCCCGGCGAGGAATGTCTTCAAGACAGCTCTTATCACTACAAGTAGTCCAGGAATCTAGCAGTAGCAAACACTTCTCTTCCACAAATGGGAAGAAGGATTACTTAAACCAATACTTTAATTCCCTTTTCCTTATTTTCCCTGATTTTCTGGATGTTACAATTATATTTCTGGCATGAAACATTTCTTTGCAAACTCTCGGACCGGAAATTCCATTTGCTTCCTGTAGTACAATAAATTATTTCGGGAAAAGTGTACCGGCCATACTAATCGTAGGCATAATTGTGTACGAATGGCTGAGTGCACGAACTGATTGAGCTACTGTTTCTGTATGTTTCTCACCAACAAACGATAGAGTCCTTTTCGCTTTCATTTCGCACACGAAACCACTCTGATCAATATTGTATATTGAAGAAGGGGTGTAGTCAAAAAATCGCTCTGTAGCTGCTTCCACTAATTTCGTTGTGACTATCTTTTTCGTCTTCTTGCAGACACGTACGGGATATTTAGTAATTTTTCTACTTTTTATTCTGTACTTTTTCTTCAAACGACTCAACCAGCTGCCAACGGCCGCAGCCATGTTGAAACACCGGATCCCGTGAGATCTCAGAAGTTAAGCAACATCGGGCGTGGTCAGGAGTTGGATGGGTTGCCGCGCGCTGTTGTTGGGGGGTAAGGGAATGGAGGAGCGGAAAGGAACTGGCCACCCTACCGCACGTAAACTCCGGCTCAGGAACACCTCTGCGGAGGTTCGGACCTGCCTTCGGGCAGAATAACCCTTACCTACTCAACCAACTAGCACATGCGCTGAAATTAGTTCGCCGCATTGAAACCTCTCTTGAAATTTCCGAGACCCACAGTCGCAGGTCTTCATCGCATACATTCCGTTTGAGTCTTCTTGCTTCTGTAAAGCGAGAAAATAATTTTGTATGCATCCATTACCTGTGTTCAATGGGGCTTACTGATGTAAATTCTAATTGGTTCTTCCACCTGTACAGTTATCGTAGTGACGTCACCTTACGACAAATTTTGCGAACAGTGGTTAATGAAATCCGCTTCTTAACCCCCTTATTTAACCATAAATTTACAACTTTTGTCTTGTACGCAAGATCTACAGTTTGTTTTACTTTCTTCTGTGGAATGGAAGCATAGCTTGAACTAGTAGATATGCTAAGTGACTGTGGTGTCTCTTAACTGGATTGACGGGAATCAGACTTGGGGCTCAAAATCGGATCCGTAACACATCTTGTTCCTGGCAAAGGTGTGCTGCCTTCTCTTTCAGTTAATGCAGATGAGGTGTTCGCTGCTTCCACTATCATTTCCACTGTCACTATTCTTCTCCAGACACGACTCTGAAATGTTGCTGGCACCAATGGGAAGATTTTTCAATTAGTTCTATCACATATCGACCAATCTCCCTTTCTTCCGAAGTTATTTCACGGCAAGAGGAGAAATGTTTTTCACGGAAATAATGTAAAATATACTCTAGAACATTGGCCGGATTCATGACTGCTCTTTCAAAGGAACATGTGTCAACTGGCTGGCGCAGAAAGATCAAGGTAACCCGGTCGCTTCAGCTGGTCACCAGGGCTGTCCACGTCGAGCTGAACGCGTGCAATTCAATTAGACATATCCGTATCGATTTCAGGACCTTACAGATCGAAATGCAGCTGAATGTTTGTACATGTCTTTATTATGGACCCCTCATCCTATCTACCAAATTGAATTGTCGATTTCGATATAAGAGTATGGATAGTACGCTTTTGAGTTCGATTCCGGTCTATGTAAGACACTTAGCTCTGCCAGTGGGCTCATATGTGGTTGAAATGGTGCGTGGAGCATACATCTATAGGATGTGTTTCTGAAAAGTAGTGCATTGCACGAATTGTATATTTAATAGTCCAATGTAGTGAAGGATTTCATGTGCTGTACGTTTATGGGTGATGTTTTGATCCACTTAAAAGGTACAAGTTATTATTATTTAACTTTAAATGGAAGTTATTGAGCGTACACTTTGCAACTCATGAAGTAAGTAAAAATTATGCGTGTGATTGCATATTACGGTATTGGGAATTCCTATGATCATCATCCGAAATTGAACGAGAATGTGCTTTAAATCCATTAAACAATATTTAAATTACCTACCCCTTTGATACGCTTCATAACAATTGCTTAATTAACACTAAGTTAATTACTTTACTGAATACCTCAATGTTATACCTATTACACTGAATTAATGAACAATTCAAATATAAACTTGCATTACCATACCTCCCTCTAGTGCAACGTTTCAATATTATTGCCTGAATCAAGCAGTGTAATTTATTATTACTATTACCACTGGAACGAGCCTCCATGGCTCAGGCGGCAGCACGCTAGCCTCTCACCGCTGGGTTCCGTGGTTCAGATCCCGGTCAATCCCTGAAAGATTTGTGCTAAATAAGGCGGAGGCGGGACAGGTTGTTCTCATGGTACTGCGGTTTTCTCTGCCACCTGTCATTCCAGCAACACTCCAACATCATTTCATTTCATCTCTCGGACGTCAATCATTGCCTCAGAGGAATGCGGCAGGCTTCGGCAGTCGGCACAATTCGCATCACCGCTACTGGATGGAGGTTTCATTCACTCCATTCTTAACCCGGTAGAATGACTGGAAGAAGGCTGTGGATTTTCATTTTCATTATTACTACCAAGTGGAGTGGAGTGCGTGTTAACGGGACGGTTCCTATTCATAGGCCACAGGCGATTCCTTCCATCTCCTCACCCAGTTTCATTCGCCATCATTCATTTCATCTTTATTAGCTTCTCAACTGAGGTTGGTGCCAGGAAGGGCAACAGGCCTTAAAATCATATATAATTTTATCTTCCCCTCGTCACCTACCCCGTGTCAAGAAACGAGACTAAGGGTTAGATGTACAGTATTATTATTATTATTATTATTATTATTATTATTATTATTATTATTATTATTATTATTATTATTGTACCGGGTGGTACACCTCAATTCCGCACATTTAAAAGAAGCGCCTTAAGGAACTCTATCTATAAAAAAAAAACGTGAAACAGCTACGGGATGAAGTTGGGACATTGACCAGAAGAGGTCAGCATTGAATTATTGTGTAATGTGTTATTTTTAAGTTGCCTAAACTGACTGGATTTATTTGTTTCGTTTTGGTTTATGTCAAGAAGTTTGAACTTTTCCCCACAGATGTCATCACAAACAAACTGAGTTAATGCACTCTGGTGCAAGGTAGAAGAATTAGTGATTTAAGTAAATTTTGTGTTTATAGGTTTCCACAACTAAACAAACTTTCATTTATTTCTATATTTCAAGGTTTGCAACACTTCCTTCTCATTCCGCCAGCTTTTGAATCTGGCCAATCACAAATTTTCTCTACTTACTTTTCAACCAATAACAGGCTTCTTGTACCTTTTGAATTTGCCAATAAAAATGAGAGGGTGTGTGCGGATTTAGTCCAGAACCCTCTCGAATCATTACCTCGGGTATATAAGCTGCGGCTATTATAGCTACCTTGTCTTATTGATCGTCGTCTTACTGAGTGTGTTAAGACAGGAGGCGGGGGGCCTCATTCTTTGGCAGGCAGTTCAACAGCCCAAGTAATAGCCATCAGTTTTATTTTTCTGTAGCTACCTCTGCAGACCTACACGAGGGGATGGTTCTAATTTCTAACTATGTACTGTAAACACTTGTTTTCTAAAATGTAATAATAATAATAATGCTATTTGTTTTACGTCCCACTAACTACTTTTTTGGTCTTCGGAGACGCCGATGTGCCGGAATTTAGTCCCGCAGGATTTCTTTTACGTGCCAGTAAATGTACCGACACGAGGCTGACGTATTTGAGCACCATCAAATACTACCGGACTAAGCCACGATCGAACCTGCCAATTTGGGGTCAGAAGGTCAGCGCCTCAACCGTCTGAGCCACTCAGCCCGGCTTTTCTAAAATGTAAACCTTCTTTCGGCTAATGTAAAATTTCATAAAGACTAAATTGTAAATCGGGAATAGAGAGTCCGTTACCCTCTCGAGGTCCCCTTCAATTTATCTTGAGGTGATTACGATTTTGTATCTGTTTTCCTTTTCTGTCAGGCATTAAAGTAACCTTCATTCTAGTCACCTCAGTAGCTTGGCGTTAGCCTCTGCATCATCGGGCTGCGAGCCCAATTAGTGTTTTATACTTAATTTTCTAGGAGCGCAAGTTTACGCCTCAATGCATTTTGTGTTCGGGCCAGTAATTTAACCTGTTCTTCTTTTCCACGAAGGCCCAGTAGTTTGGGCAATAGATACCCCTGTGTAAAAAATTGTAAATTGTTGGTTGGGCGTAGAGTGGCCAGGAAGTGTAAGATTTTTGTGTAATGTTGTCTCTTGCAGGCAACCAAGAATGAGTTAGCTGGAAAATTTATAATGTCCAATAACGGACCATTATATTGGTATTATAAATTTACTCATTCAGGACAAATATCGAGAGCCAGTCTCCTTTGTTGAATTCGGGGAAATAGTAACCTCTTTCTGGTTTCTATGTAATACAGAGTGGGGCCTTTGGAAGGCCGTATTTGTAACCTTTGGAGCAAAAGTGCTCTTGAATTGGGAGATTCTCCCCCTCGTCCAACTAAACGCAACATTTGCAATATTCAAAACATGTAAATTCGGAGCTGGAAGCTCAACGCTTGTAAATTCCAAATTCCTATTTGTACATGTAACCTTGTTATTTCACCTCGTGAAAAGTTTGTTAAGTTTGTGATTTAAAAGAAATATAACCTTTATTTAAAGTTTTAAGTTAATCTTTGATATAGTACAGTAGATAGACCCATTCAGCCCGCACCTTCTTTCACCTCTCTGCGATCCACAAAAACCACGGTAACAATTATTATTATTATTATTATTATTATTATTATTATTATTATTATTATTATTATTATTATTATTATTATTATTATTATTATTATTATTATTATTATTATTATTATTACGGAGATATCGTGGAGAGCAAAGGTAAAAGAAGTTGCGGGCATGTTCCCTATGGGAATCAACATCTATATCATCTGATGGCCAGGCAGGCATCAATTTTTGGAAGTGAGACATGGTCTCCCATAGTGCATTGGCACTGCTGGTGGCTTCAAGTAGCCTATGCAGTGGCCTCAACGGTATGCACTAGCCTTGCGTCTTGGTAGGTGTGCTAAGTACCAACTGATGAGCCCAACTTAGCACACGAGGGCGAAACGCAGGCAACCAAGAATGAGTTAGCTGGAAAATTTATAATGTCCAATAACGGACCATTATATTGGTATTATAAATTTACTCATTCAGGACAAATATTTCATGTTCCCTATGGGAATCAACATCTATATATAATAACAAATTAGCAAATTTGTGCTTGAAGCTCCCTGATAACAATTTTACCTGGTTACTACTGCTCCTTGCGATCAACAGTCAAGGAGACGGATCTCCCAATTCCTTTTACACCAACAGGAAGACCATCTTTGCTCTATCAATTTACACATTCCAGCCCCATCCAGACACAACCTACATTTAACAAAATTAATCAGTATTCACAGTCTTATACGCTCAACAGTCTGGTAACTTTAACATGAAAAGAATGAAAACAGTTTAACAGGGGTAACAAGTACCCATTCCACAAGGCCTTTGGTAAAAACAAACGGTTAAATTTCCTGGCCAAAAACCAAAATGGTAAGGAGGTGAACTTTTGCTCCCCTAAAAATTTACATGAAATGCATAAAATCCTATGTGGAATTATGGACCGACGTTACAGAGGCTAAGCCTGTACTAGGGAGGTGACTAGATGTAGAAAAATACTTAAGTTACAAAAATTACAAGATAGAAAAGCTTACAAAATCATAGTCACCTCAAAATCAAGGTGAGAGGGAATATGAGAGGGTGCCTCACTCTCTATTCCCTGCTTTTGGTAATGTTCTTCGGCTTGTTTGAAATTTACATTTAAAGTTTGAAATTTACATTTTAGAAAATAGAGTTACATTACTAAAGTTTTGAAACCTTCCCCTCGAGCTAGCTTTGAAAGACTATCACAGATCTGCTATTGCCTTGAGCTGGTGGACCTCTCGAAAATGGATGAGGTGGCCCCCGCCACCGTTACGAACACTCTAGACTGGAGCGATAAGAAAGACAACCTGTTCCGAAAATGTGCCAGCATTGTCTCAGAGGGGAAGGTTCTAGAAAACTCTGGGCCAAGGCCGTGACACACTCCCAATCCTTATTGGATAATAAAATAAATATCAAAATGTTATCATTGGTGAATAAATAAATATACAAAAAGTTCTGATTAGCCAACGCCTTAATTTGGCGGGAAGAGATAGAATTGTTGATAAATTTTGAACATAAAAACAAGCACTAAACATTCTAGTTTAGGAAACCTTAACACAAAAATTTACTTTAGAAATTAATCGTTCAGCTTCACCCTAGAGGGCACAACCTAACTTGATAGTAGAGACATCTGTCGAAAAATGTCCAAACTTCTTGTACTAGTAGTTTCCAAGTTTATATTATGGAGGGCCTTATACAAGGCGCTAGTTTTCAAACGTACGGAGCGTGTGTACCTCCGGTACAGACCTCCACCCCTTAAAGTCTATCAACATGTGACACAGGTTAGAAATTTTACATTTTAGGAAAATTTCAAGTTGTAGTTTATAGTCAGAAAATTTCTCGATGGAAGTTCATTTGCAAGTAATTATGCCATAAATAAGTCTTGAAGTCTTCCTGAAGCCGTAGAAGACCCGAAGGTGCAGTCCAAGTTTGACGGCGAGAGCGTCCGCCGCTGCCGATACCCGGGTGGTTTCCCGCGGACCTCCCAAGTACCCTCAGATATATCCCTCCCGCTACCATGAAAGGGGTAACCATAGTGATGGTCGTTACAGACCAGATACTGAAACACTGCCCCAAGGTGAAGTAGGAGTTTATGGTACAACACCTCAGCCCTTGTCGGTAAGGATGGTGCTCAAATACGCCGTCATGAAGGAGACTGGCCCAGAGTGGGGTTGGCCCTTACCCCACGCCAGCATCACTTGCCAGATGTTGTAACCCGGCCGCAGTTGACAATTAGGACCCTGAAACAATAATTTACCGGGCGACAGTGATTGTCTTTATGGAGAGAGAGTTTCTTAATGTTCCCACATGATGGTGCAGATAAGGCAGGCGACATCGAGGATGAGTGTTTGAATTGCAGGCTCAGCTTTGGAGGCGGAGGAAAGGTAATGGCAGGTGGACAAAGGAGGAAGAGCAATATTTCTCTAGAGGGGAAGGTTTCTACTGGATGATACATCAGCAAGGCAAGAAAGACATTCGCCATGCCTATGAACCTAGGAATTCCTTTGATGTCCTTATGAGGCTTGAAGACATGAATAGCGTGCGTGCTGGAATGGCCTATAGAAACACCATTCAGGCGACACAATATACACTAAGAAAGACATAGAAGGCTTAGCAAAAGCCACCTTAGATTACTTAACTGTCTACCCAGACTTACGAAGGCGATATAAAATTTCATTAAGATGATCTAAGTGTTCTTCAAGGCCTCAGAAAACACCACGACATCGTCGAGGTAATGATAAAGATATTCAAATTTGATGTCGAAGAAGACCCTATCCGGCAGTCCAGCAAGAACCGCCGCCCCCGTTGGGAGACCAAAATGCAAACGGTTGTATTCATACAAATTTCAGTCGGCAGCTAAAGCCGTCAGATGTTTGGATTATTCCGCCAGAAGAATCTGATTATACGCATGGTTAAGATCTAAGATGGTAAAAAACTTAGCCTTACGAAACCATGAAAAATACGAATTAAGATCAAGAAGGGGCACTGACTGCAATACGACCTTACGGTTTAAATCTCTATAATCAATTACAGGCTTGAAACCACCTTGGGGTTTCGGTACAAGAAAAATGGGCGATGAACACACCGACTTTGAAGATCGAATATTGCCATCCTTTAACATTAGATCGATGATCTCCTTAAGGGCCTTCATTTTAGGTGGAGATAGGCTATATAGAGGAAATCGTATGGGAATTGAATCCGTTACCTCAATCTTATATTCAAGTAGGTCAGTGACACCAATGGTTTCCGAAAATTCATCCGGATAAAACTGACGCAACCTTCGAATACTCTCAGCCTTGTCCTTAGGTAGATGCCTAAGATCTAACAACATCTCACTCTGGGTAGTCCAAATAGATGAATATGAAGCAGAATTACATTTTAAAAGAGGATTAATTACGTTACTATTAAATTTGAATGTGCACGACTTTCTCATACGATCGAGCACAAGACCAGAATGCGATATCAAATCGGACTCCAATATTACAGGGCAAGACCACTATATAGCAACAAACAACTTAATTTTCCAAGTGAATTTGGAAATGAAGGCTAAATTTTCTAAAGCTGAAGAATTTGCGGAAACGCATTTAATAGAAGACAATAGTTTGGAAAATTACAGCAGGATTTTAATTTATAGTACCTCTCCTCGGAAATAATGGAGCTAATGCTTCCTGAATCTATAATGCAGTGACAATTTCATTATTTACCTCAGTTTAAAGAAACGGCACGAATCTTGGGGTCTCAGAAGCAATTCTATGGCTTTCCCCAGCGCCTTCAAATGATAAATTAGAGGATTTTTGTTCCTTGAAGGATTCGGTGCCTGATTTAACGTGGGCTGAGCCTCGGCAAGTTGAACATGGTGATTCAGCGGATGACGCTAGTCACTTCCTATCTCCTAAGTTAGCGGAGGCAACACCAGAAGTTGAACAGGAAGTTGTGCTTTTAGCTGAAGCACAATTTTTGGCTAGATGGGAAAACGACCTGCACTTAAAACAACCTTGGGAAGGACTTGCTCCGTTCCTAGTTCCACTATATTTTACCAAGGAACACTTATTCCGAAGGTGTTCTGTGGATCCACACGCATAATACTTGCGTGTGGAGGAATGTTCGGCGAGGTGGTGGATGAAAACTGTTAGATGACGGGGGGGTCTCCATGGCGACTCGTACAGTGTCAGCGAACCTCACTCCCTCTGCTGATTCTGCCATTGCCTCAAGTTCAGAGAAGGTTGGAAGTCGAGAGGCAAAATATAAGTACGAATAACTTAGACGGTAGGAAGTGACTAGTATCATCGACTGAGTCACCATGGTCCAATTCCTTCGACAATGTTTTTCACAATTTCATCTTCGGGAAAATTGAGAGTGAATACCCTAGTAAAGAATTTTATGTCTTGGATGAAATCGGCCAAATTCTCGTCCAACATCTGGCCTCGGAAGTAGTATATCTGTACTAGAAATGCCATAGGTATAGCTGGGTTGAAGTTAGCCAGGAGATGGGGATGGAAATCTTCTATAGAGGATTTATCAGCTATTGCTTTCACAGCTTGGTCCGAGAGGACGCCTGCAGAATAGGGGTAAATTATTTGGGGAATTTTCGAGTGAGAGAGAGCGAACACCAAAGTATGATCTTGAAATTCAACTAAGAATCTTAACGAAGAAATCACATCATTTAGCGAAAATTTGGATATTTCCTTAAGCAACATGGCTAAGTGGAGGGGCAAGCTGCTAATACCTGGCAAAATAATAGGGGACTGCATTGGAGGTTGAGGGGGTTCAATCACTGCATTACTGATTAAGAAGGGTGGGAGTTGTTTTTAATGATCAGACACTTGTTCTGTTGGGGCAGACGTTTGTTGAGTAACTGCCGACTTCCTACTCTCAGCAGACCTACTAGAGTCCTCTTCCGTAATCAACTTTACAGCTAGAACATGGTCACTTTTAGCACTGGTGGCGCCGGACAACAATTGACCAACCCTATTATACATGTCGGAAAGGTGATCGAATAAATTACTCGCTTCCTTAGCATGCTCATCCTTCAATTTCAGAGAAAATTGGTCCCCAGCCCTATTGTAAAAATGGAACAATCTATCTTGAACACGCTTAACCTGATTGGTAGAAATATCACTTACTTCAAAGAAACTAACAACAGCCGCTAGCTCAGTGGTATTATCAGTTATGGTGGACAGATACTCATCAATACCTTTCTCCCCAAATACGGGATACAAATGGGAAAGTCTAAAGATTCTTTCAAGTTTGGCAATATCTGCTGCAACCGTGCCACCGGACTGGACCAACCGAATTAGAAGTTCATAAATTAATTCCTGCTTGCGCAAGTACTCAGGTGCAAGGAATTCGCGATAAGCGGACATAGTAAGGGAAAAGCTGGCAAAATTTGGAAATTTCCAGCAACCAAAAAACTTTTTAGAGTTCGGTGTTGATTTCTATGAGGTGCCATCAAAAGGGTCTTTACCCAGACCCATTCAACCACGCTCTGCTAGCATTTGTTATGGAGATATTGTGGAACGCAGCGGTGAAAGAAGGTGCGGGTATGAATGGGTTGATATTGTACCAGGAAGGCCTAGGCCCTGGCACATATCACTTGAAAAAACTTTATTTCAGCATACAATTTCCGTCCGACATGCGAACAGCTGAGCGAAGGAACATTCCAGTACGTACCAGACTCCACGAGCGAGCCAGGCGAGGTCAAGTGACGTCACCTACCGCTTGAAACTTGCCTCCCATAGAAACATTTCTCGAAAGAATTTTTCTTTCGTGAACTTTTTAACGCCTTAACCGATTTGAACAGGACCAACGCTAAATTGTAACAGACATCGTAAAAGTTGAATCCTGTAAATTTCAGAGCATTCTGTCCAGTAGTTTTTGAGTTATAACAATATAAAATTTTAGAACATTGAGCGCTCTCGGTCACATGATTCAGAACACCACCCCTCCCGGCGCAGATATATAGGCCACTATGTCAAGGCTGACAAGCAGTGCAGCAGTGCAGTGCAGAGCAGTGCAGTATGTGTGTGTGAGTGAGACAGAGGGGAGACTGACCCTCGTACAGTCTGTCAGTGCAGTCTCGGAGATAGTACTTTCCGTCGCGTTTCGCGGAGACGAAATTATGGGATAATCAATCGCCGTCGCACTTGTATAAGAGGTCGCACCGTACTTAGTTTATCGTGCCGCGACTACGATATAATTCACAGACATTTCGAAATATAACACGTGTGAAATCATTGAAGTACGAAGTCAAATATTTGATATTCACAGACTAGAACATGACGTGTGGACTTAGTTAATTTCACATAATATTGAACTACTACAATAAAGAGAAACTGTCGTGTACAATAACTCTAACTATTCTAGGACTCATTTCTTCTAATACGGTACATCCTTGAACTGTGTCTCTTTATTTACGTAGTGTTTGTGCCATACTAGGACACGACTTACTCCAGCGATAAACTTGGTGAATATTAAGAACTTTTTCTAAGGTAATATGATATTATCACTACCAGAAAATCAGTGTTATCTGCTAGGATAATGATTCAAAGACTGTGATCAGAGACTGTGATGAGAGTTATTACACGTTGCTTTTTCAAGTGTTTGATCTGTGTATTTATGGACGTTCTCAGTGACGATTTTAAATAGTGTTTTATGCAGCAAGTACTGTAATTATTAATTTAACGTCATAAAATTAAAATACGAACTGAACTGTGTTTGACAGTGAACGATAGCATCGGTAATTACTACTCGCGCCAATTGAACTTTCCGTGTGCTAAAATCACCTCCACGAGCAGCGGAAATCTTGGTGAAATTCTACAAGATCCAGCTACCTCAAACATCATCTCATCTATGGTACCCATCGAGGGACGTCAACGTGGTTTCTTCGTGGAACATCGAGTTCGAGTCTCCGTCCGCACTCCGCGGAATGTTCCAGACTCCCATTCTCCACGTCAACATTTGTAAGCCAAATTTTCTTTACTAAGTGAGTAGTCACAAACTGATTGACTTTTTCTTATCAATCTTGAACAGTGATTTTCTCAGTGCTGCGTGTGAACAATATTTCGTAGTTTTTCATCATTTCTCAAAAATTCACCTTTAATGATAAATTTATTTTTCAAAATTTAATATTCATATTACATAGAAGAACTCTAGGATTTTCAAGTGTTCCATATTTCAAGGCTAACAAACTAAAGAAACTTTCAACAGAAATTTAAATTCTTATTTAAATTTTCAATTACAAGTGTGTGTTCATTTCATGAATTAATACTTAGAAAGACTTTAGGTGAGGAACTGACACTTCGTGTTCTCACAAAAGTTAGAAAGACTGTAGGATCAGTGATATTTATTTATTTTCTCGAACTGAATTCAAGAAGATTTACGTTTGAACAGTTGATTTCAATGAAAAATCTGAGTCCTATATTGATATTGCAGGGTGATGAATCATTCAACATTATTAATAAATTATTTGGGAAAAGTGTAACCATCTATTATTCGCCCTGCGATTCTATCCTGCTCTGTATCGGCTCCAAAATCAACTTCCACTACCTGAGGTCCTTCTCATGCCCTAAACCCACGAACTTTTCCTGGTACAATATAGAAGAGTCAGAAGGTTAATTGAAAGCATTAAAATGTGAGCTATATTTCTTCCTTATATCTTTTGTTTTTCTTTTCAAATTTTGAACTTTACACTTTGGTAAGCAAATAGTACATCAGGTGCAGTATAGTGTTAGAACAATCAGAATAACTGATTAATATCTTATTAACAACCTGAGCTTGAAGCTCCCGAATTACACATTTTTACAATAGCACTCTTGCTCCTTTTAACCGACAGTCAAGGAGACGGATCTCCCAATATTTACATCAGTGGAGGAGCGTCTTCGCTATACAAGTTTACACTTCAGAAGGTTATTCTCGAAATTTACAAGTTCCAGGCCTATCAAAGGCGGAACCTACATTTAACAAATTTAAACAGTATTCACGGTCTTAACTGCTCGACAGTCTGATTTGCCTTACAATGAAATGAATAATGTTAAGTGTAACAGGGGTAACGAGTACTCATTCTTCCTGGCCTTTGGTAAAAATAAAAGTTTAAAGTTACTGGCTGAAAATCAAAATTGGTGAGGAGGCGAACACATGCGCTCCTTGAAATTTACACGAAATGCTTAAAACCCTATTTGGACTTATGGCCCGACGTTACAGAGACTAAGCCTGTACTGCGGGGGTGACTAGATTGAGAAAATTATTTAAGTTACAGAAATTACAAGATAGATTTTAAAGGTTACAAAATCATAGTCTCCTCAAGATCAAGTTGAGGGGGAATACAAGAGGGTACCTCACTCTCTATTCCCTGATTTCGGCTAAGTTCTTTCGACTTGTTTGAAATTTACATTTAAAGTTTGAAATTTACATTTGAGAAAATAAAAGTTACACTACGAAAGATTTGAAATATTGCTTTCGAAGCTAGCTTTCAATGAGTATCACATAGTTAAGCCAAGACTGCCATTACCCTGAGCTGGCGAACCTCCCGAAGATGGACGAGGGAGCCTTGCCCCCTACCTACGTTACGTACACACTCTAGATTGGAGCGATTACTAAGACAAAATGGCTCGCCAGCCATCGTCTTTTATAGCGGAGAGGTGTGTTCCAGAAAACTCTGGGCCAATGCCCTGACACACCCCCAATTCTTATTGGTAAATTTAATAAATATCAGAAAATTTTGATTGGTAGATAAATAAATGTACAACATTTCTTATTGGCCAACGCCTTGATAACTTTTGAACATAAAAAACGAACACTAAACATTCCAGTTTAGGAAACCTTAACACACAACATTTATCTTGAATTTTAATAGTTCATCTTCATCCCAGAGGGCACAACATAAGTTGATAGTAGCGACATCGGTTGAGAAATGTTCACACTATATCCGAAATGAGTTTCAGATATCCTGATGTAGAGTGCCTTCTACAAGGCGCTAGTTTTAAATGCACGGGGTGGATGTACCTCCGGTACAATTATTATTATTATTATTATTATTATTATTATTATTATTATTATTATTATTATTATTATTATTATTATTATTATTATTATTATTATTATTATTATTATTATTATTATTATTACACTGCCGGAAAAAATATAGCATCCTCAAGGACTGTGTTCAGTGGCACCAGTGTATAATATGTGCACACTGAGGGGTTGTTGTGTTAGTGATTCATTTGTCACTGGTGTCGGCGATCGGATGGCTCTCAGAAGGTCTCTGCGTTAGCACTCTGTTTTAACTCTGCAGGCAGTAACTGTGCTGTAATAAGAGATGAACACTGTTTGCAACATTCATTATGAAGTACAACAATGCCCCGCCGACGAGTACATGGTCCTGTTCAACAAGTGCAGCCATTTGAACGGGGTCACATTTTGGGCCTGCGGGATTGCCTGACGGATTGCTGCACATGCTGGCCACAGTGAACCGGTGGTGTGTCGTTGCTTTCAGCAGTGATCTGTGGAACAATCCCATACCCGTGGATCTGGTTCCAGATGTCCGCGTAGATCAGACGGACGTCAAGATCGACGCATTGTGCGAGCAATAGTGGCCGACCGAACATCATCCAGGAACGAAATCCGGTCACATGTTGCACCTGCTATGTCACCAAGGACCATTGGGAACAGTCTGGTTGCAGCAGGATTACGGTCACGAGTATCTCTGACCAAGCTAGCACTGACACCACGACACCGCCAAGCACGGCTACTCTAGTGTCGTGAAAGTGACTGGAGAGGGGAATGGCGCTCTGTTGTTTTCAGTGACGATGGTAGGTTCTGTCTGTATGCAAGTGATGGACGTACACGCGTTCGGCGTAGACCTGGTTAACGGCCTATTCCAGAGAAAATTCGTCCACGACACACAGGTCCCATCCCAGGCTTCAAAGCGTTGGGGACCATCAGTTACAACTCGCGGTCAGAGTTGGTGTTTCTGCAGGGTAATTTAACCGTTGCCCGCTACATTGTACAGGTTGTTGTCCCCGTGCTACTGCCATTCCTTCGACAGGAAGGCGGTGTGCTTTTTCGGGAGGACAATGCACGTCCATATAAAGCTGCTGTGACGCAACGTGCTCTACGTGGTGTACAACAACTGCCCTGGCCAGCAAGATCACCAGATCTCTCTCCAATTGAACACGTATGGGACATGATGCAGCGAGAACTTAGGCGTTCTCCAGAGCCTGCAAGAACCATAGTCGAATTGCATCAAAGGTGCAAGAAACTTGGGGCAGTCTATCGCTGGATGCCATCGGCACCTTTATGATCATTCGCATGCGAGAATACACTCCTGCGTTGTCGCCAGAATTGGTCTGAATTTGTAATCATACACTCCTGCAATGATGAACTACCTTTCAAATCGCATGTGGATAAAATGACGTCGTCCTGGATGATGTTGCATGTGTTTTTCCTACAATGTATTATATTATTTATTATAAAAACTGTAAAGGAACAATAACTACTTTGGTGACACATTGATTTAAGCTTGGTACATAACATACGCAAATTAGGTAACTATTTTGTTATATAAAATCAAAACGATCTCCGTATTGTTATAAAGGTTCTTGGAGCAGTGGAAGGGAAAAATTCCATTATTTGTTACTTCAGTACTAAGTGGAAAACATCAGTGTTTGTTCATTTTTGGTGTAGACTGAATGAAATTCAATTTTATCTGGCTCTTCAGAAGTGAAAATCTCCTTTCTAAATACGTCTTTCGATTCGTCCTTCCGGGTGAACTGAGAACCGAGAGCGCCATTACGACCTCGGTAATGTAGCCCCTCTAATACTTGTATACACAGTGGTTAATGATATTCAGAGTGTTTCTATTGATTACGACGTCAGCATTAGCTCCATGGTGACAGACGTGGTGTTGAGTGTTCCTGACTTTCTAATATTTGATTAGCCGAGTACAATGCATTTCGAGGTTTGTAGTGTTTAATGAGCTGGTAAAATGTGGGTTGCAGCATGGCATTTGTGAGTGGAATGTTATGTTGTTGCAACCACGAATGCATTTAATGATTTATTGAGGTAGATGTCCGCCAACTTTGTACCTACAACTTGTGTTACTGTGCATTTCTTAAAACCGGGCCTTTCGCATGGTTGTTACGAACAATAAGCTTTCTATTGCATGTTTTTACATACATACATACATACATACATACATTACTCATTATAGCCTTTCAGTCAACAGGCTCCGGTAAATAAACGAAGTCCTTCCACAACCCTTCATTTACGACTTGTAATTCGGCCTCTTTTACAAACCTTATCTAAAAATCTATTAAAGGTAAGACTAAACATCGCCTCTTAAGTCTCTGTTTAATGTTCTTTCCCTCTGTGACAGAATTCACTGTTTTCCTAGGAAACTCCTCCTCTGCTAGTTTCACATGACCCCACCACTGAAAATTGTTCAAGCGCACATCTACACTTACCGAGTTCATTCCTAACCTTTCCCTTAACTGTTAAAACCCTCCTACCGCCATTCCCACTTGTTTGAGGTAGAAGTAATTTTAGCTGCTTTCTTTCATGTTTCTTAACGCTTACAAAGAAATTACCCCAGTCGACCTAGCTCTCACTCCCGGGTACCAGTAAAGATGATTTTCCGTGGTTTCCCATTTTCACACTTGGCAAATGCTGGAGATGTTCCTTAATTAAGGCCACGGCCACTTCTTTCCTACTCCGGACATGTTAATCTATCTATATATATAAAATAACTTGTCCTGACTGACTGACTGACTGACTGACTGACTGACTGATTCATCATCGCCGAGCCAAAACTACTGGACATAAAGAAATGAAATTTTGGGGATATGTTCATATTAAGATGTAGGTGCTCGCTAAGAGAGGATTTTTTGATATTCCTTCGCTAAGGGGGTGAAAAGGGGGGTTAAATTTTAAAATGAGTGTCTCTATATCTCAAAACTTTAAAAGTTTACAGATGTAAAAATTGGTATTTAGAATCGTCTTTAAAAATAAGGAAACAAGTATTCTTTTGTTTTCAGAAAATCCCAATAGGAGGGGTGAAAATGGGTGAAAATGGGGAAAAATGGGTTGAATGCCTTTAATCAGGATACCGGTACTTATATCTCAGAAACTGAAGATATTACAGACCTGAAAATTGGTACTTTTGAACTCTTTTAAAAATAAAGAAACACGTATTTTTTGTTTTTGGGAAATCCAATTAATGGGAGGGTGAAAAGGGGGGTGAATTTTTAAAATGAGTGAATTTATATCTCCAAACTTTTAAAGTTTGCAGATGTAAAAATTGGCATTTAGAATGTTCATTAAAAATAAAGAAACACGTATTTTTTCGTTTTCGAAAAATCGCAATAGGAGGAGTGAAAAGGGGTGAAAAAAGGGTTAAATGCCTTTAATGAGGCTACTTATATCCCAGAAACTGAAGATATTACAGACCTGAAAATTGGTGTTTGGGATCTCCTTTAAAAATAAAGAAACACGTATTTTTTTGTTTCTGGAAAATCCAATTAAGGGGGGGTAAAAAGGGGGTAATATTTTAAAATGAGTGTATCTATATCTCAAAACTTTTAAAGGTTATAGATGTGAAAATTGGTATTTAGAATCTCCTTTAAAAATAAAGAAACATGTGTATTTTGTTTTCGGAAAATCCTAATAGGAAGGGTGGAAAAGTTTGAAAAAGTTGTCCAATGCCTTTCATGAGTCTACTTATATTTCAGAACCTGAAGATATTACAGACCTGAAAATTGGTGTTTGGGATCTCCTTAAAAATAAAGAAACACGTTTTTTTTCTTGGAAATTCCAATTAATGGGGGGGGGGGGTGAAAAGGGGGTGATTTTTTAAAATTAGTGTATCTATATCTCGAAACTTTTAAAGTTTATAGATGTAAAAATTGGTATTTAGAATCTCTTTTAAAAATAAAGAAACACGTATTCTTTTGTTTTCGGAAAATCCCAATAGGAAGGGTGTAAAAGGGTGAATAATGGGTTGAATGCGTTAAATGAGGCTACTTATATTTCAGAACCTGAAGATATTACAGACCTGAAAATTGGTATTTGGGATCTACTTTAAAAGTAAAGAAACACGTATTTTTTCGTTTTTGAAAATTCCAAATATTGGAGGGTGAAAAGGGGGGGGGGGGTGAATTTTTTAAAATGAGTGTGTCTACATCTTAGAACTTAAAAATTTACAGATGTAATAATTGGTAGTTAGAATCTCCTCTAAAAATAAAGGAACACGTATTTTTTGGTTTGCTGTAAATCGCAATAGGTGGGGTGTAAAAGGATGAAGAATGGGTTGAATGCCTTTAATGAGGATACATATATCTCAGAAACGAAAGATATTACAGAACTGAAAATTTGTATATGGGATCTCCTTTATAAATAAAGAAACACGTATTTTTAAATTTTTGGAAAATCCAATTAATGGCGGCTAAACAGGAGTGACAAATTGGGGTGAATTTTTTGAAAGACTATATCTACAGAATATCTTGGAAACGTAAAATGTTACAGACGTAAAAAGTGGGTGTTTGGAATCTCCTGTAAATGTAAAGAAACATAGGTGATTTGTTTTTGGAAACTCCACTTAAGGGGAACTCAAAAGGGGAGAAATTTTAAAATGAGAATTTTTACAGTATATCTAAAAAACTTAGCATGTTACAGAAGTTAAAAATGGTATTTTTTATCTCTATTAAACATAAAGAAACGTGTATTTTTAGTTTTCGGAAATGCCACTTGGGTGGAGGGGGGTAAATGTGACTGAAAATGGTGTTGAATTCTTTTAATTAAGCTACTGATATCTCAAAAATGAAGATGTTACAGACGTGAAATTTGATATTTGCAATCTGCTTTAAAAGTAAAGGAACACGTATTCTCGGAAAATCCAATGAAGTGGGGGGGGGGGTGAAATAATTGAAAATTTAGTTGACTTAATTGTATGAGAATACATACATCTAATAAAAACTAAAGCTGTTACAGCCGTGAAAATTCGTATTTGGATCTCCTTTAAAAACAAAGAAAAACGCGTTTTTGGGAAGAAACCATCTTGGAGGGCGGGAGTGTAAAGGAGTTGAATTCCTTTCATAAGGACACATAAATAAAAAACTGAAGAAGTTAGAGTCGTGATAATTGGTATTTAGACGATCCTTTACTATTAAAGAAACAAGTAATTTTTGCGGGAATATTCACTTAGTGAGGGGGGGGGGGGAGTATTGTGAAATGAAGTGAAAAAATAAATTATTCTTATGGGGATACTTATATCTCAAAACTGAAGGTAATAGACGTGAATATTGGTGTTTGGAATCTCCCTTAAACATAAAGAAACAAGCCTTCTTTTAATTTTTTTGGGGGGGGAGTGGGTGGTGGTAAATAAACTTGACGGTGGTGGGGTGTAGAAGGAGGTGAGGCCAATTGATTTTACTGTTCTTAATGTACTTATAAGGATCCTCCGTTGCTCAGGCGGCAGCGCGCCGGCCTCTCACAGCTGGGTTCCGTGGTTCAAATCCCGGTCACTACATGTGTCATTCGTGCTGGACAAAACGGAGGCGGGACAGGTTTTTCTCCGGATACTCCGGTTTTCCCTGTCATCAGCCATTACAGCAACACATAATAGAAACAATAATAATATAAATATTAATAATAATAATAATAATAATAATAATGTTCCGGACTGTCGTCAGTTGTGCGGACTGCGCTGGAAACGGCTCCTGGACTGGTAATGACTAAGAATGCAGTCCGGCCGCGGGTTTAGTGCCGCCAGGGCACCAATATGACACCACGCCGGTTCTCCTGAAGGATTTTATCCATATTAAAAATGATTATAGGAAAATATGGCAAAGATTTAGGGACCCAACCGACCGGGAGGAATACCTGAGCCTAGCCCGGGAAGTACGAAATCGATTGCTGGAAAGGAAGATTGAAAAATGGGAGGAAACATGCCGTAATCTAATAGAAAACGAGTCAGATCGGGAATTTTGGTGGTTTCTTGCCGAAAACGAGTCAGATCGCGAATTTCGGCGGATTATATATCTAAAACAATAAGCATTCAATTATAAATTTCAGTATAATACCGTAGCGAAGCACGGGTATCTTGCTAGTCTATTATATTACAATTCTATAAAACCGATAACATTTTGTAAATATTCTGCTTTGTTACCTATTTGTTTCTAAAATTACTTCTCAAGGAACGTGTCCATTAATTAATATGCTGTGCTTGTAGTTATTTTGTGGTTATAGGGCACGTTGGTCCAGTCTCTAGGCTGAGTGCGTCGGGTTCCACTCTGATTTCGCTTCCAGTAAAACCAGCATGTAGTGAGAGGAAGGACATCCGTGGTCAACATCCAAACCAAGCTTCCATGCTTCACCGATCTCACATCAACGTCGGAAGGTGAACAAGTATCTATGTCTTGTAATTTCATACCCATCTTTCAACTCATTCACCAAGTAGTTTTCCGTGGTTTCCCCACTTATCCTCCAGACAAATGCTGGGATGGTACCTAACTTAAGGCCACAGCCGCTTCCTTCCTCTTCCAATCTTCCCACCCCCACAACAGCCCTGTTCAGCATAGAAGATGAGGCCACCTGGGCGAGGTACTGGTTCTATTCCCCAGTTGTATCCCCCGACCCAAAGCCTCACGCTTCAAGACACTGCCCTTGAGGCTGCGGAGGTGGGATCCCTCGCTGAGTCAGAGGAAAAACCAACCCTGGAGGGTTAACGGATTAAGAAATAAAGAATAGAATTCTTTGAATAATTCAATTTAATCAGATAATGCATAATGTCACCATGTATTAAAGTGTTTCAGAGACCAAATATTGAACACACTTATTTTCCTAAAGATAATAAAATATTCATATCAGGACATCCGATGTACTCACATTACTCGTATTACGTGACGTATATTTGTTGAACCGCTTTATGATACTTAATCACAGATAATAATACTCTACTCATTATTTTGCTTCCCGTTGAATTTAGATGTCAGAATGAGAATGTCCTTAATTTGCAAAAGAATGTTCGTGCCAAGTTACGAGGAAACTAGCGTGTCTGTTATTGTGGTCTTAACGAGCCGAGTTAATTTCTGTTAACGCTGAATGTTAGCTAACACACAGGAATCTCAATCCAAATTGTCGTGCACATTAGAGAACTCGAGGTAATGGCCGTGCAATTATAGGGTTAACCATTGATTTCGGTCAGGATTTCCCCTAAATGGAGTGGTGACGTACAGTAAACTCAGAAATGCTGCAGGAAGAATCTATGATGATTTGCGAATAAGGTGTTAATTATGTCTCTATGGCTGTGTATTAGTATTCTTATGTATTTTATTCCTCCATACTTTATGTTTATAGTGAAATGTTCAACGAATACGAAATCCTGAACTGTAGAGTAGGCCTGTGACAAATTACCGAAAATGAAATTTAAATAAATAAAATAATCACATGTATATAATTCTGTGTAATAATTCAGTTTGCATTGTTCCAAGCAATAATTTTCCTCCGATATTTTGCGCTCTTAACATTCATTGTTGTGCATGAACAATCAGATGAAGAGAACTTTCCAGTCAACTAATACAGTATTAAACGAGGAGGTAAACAACTTTCGGGTTAACTATCTAGTTGGCCTACTTCCCATTAAAACAATTATCACCTCAACCAACCTGCCTCTATATAGACAGCCGGACTAGGTAGCTCAGACGGTTAAGGCGATGGCTTTCTGAGCCCTGGCTCAGTCCGGTGCTGAGTGAAGGTGTTCAAATACGTCAACCCCGTGCCGGTATATTTTCAGGCAAGTAAAATAACTTCTGCGGGAGAAAATTCTGTCACCTGGGCGTCTCCGAAAACAGTAAAAGTACAGTAGTTAGTGGGACGTAAATCCAATAACGTTATTATTCATTGTTAATCTGTCTATATTAATGAAATTATAATTTTGCCTGTACACTTGAAAATTCGTTTCTTTTTTAAAATTTGCGTTACGTCGCACCGACACAGATAGGTCTTATGGCGATGATGGGATAGGAGTGAGAAAGAAGTAACCGTGGTCTTATTTAAGGAACAGTCGCAGCATTTGTCTAATGTAAAAACGGAAAACCACGGAAAACCATATTTAGAGCTGCCAACAGGGGTGTTCGAACCCAGTATCTCCCAAATACAAGCTCACAGCTGCGCGACCCTAACCGCACGACCATTCTCTCGGTTCCAAACTTCGTATTTATTTCGGATAAGATATACGTAAGTTGAAAATTAGTTTATTTCAATTTTTGTATTCTGTCCCAACATCATGGGAAAACTGCTTCTCAAAATTTCTTGAAATTCGATATTGAAGGACAAGGAAATCCGAAGAGTGCCCTGGGCTAAATATTATTTCATTACTATACAGAAATGTAGCAATATAAAGAGGATCAAAACAGGAAATGTTAAATTTCTCCGATAACCTTAGCTGTACCGAGTTTTTCTTTATTATAATAGTTCTGTAAAATATAAACTGCGATCCTTTGTTTTTTGTGCAATTTTTCTTTACGAAAAATAATGACGGGAATGTTCGTTGTTGTTATTCTAATTTTTACGAGCTTCGAAATATCTCAGAAATATTAATTCAACCTAAAACGTATACATAACAACAGCTTATTCTTGAAAATATATTTTTGGATCTTTTCTGACCGGGCGGGGTGGCCGTGCGGTTAGTGTCGCGCAGCGGGAGACAATGGGTTCGAACCACACTGTCGGCAGCCCTGAAGATGGCTTCCCGTGTTTCCCATTTTCACACCAGGCATACGCTTGTGCTACAACATAATGAAGGCCACGACCGTTTCCTTCCTACTCCCAGCCCTTTCCTATCCCATCATCGCCATAAGACCTATCTGTGTCGGTGCGACGTAAAGCACATTTGCGAGGATCTTTTCTGTCCGGTACAATGTTATGGTACGTGCTATGACAACGGATATAATCAAGAAATTAAGTTTTTATTGCCAAGTCCGCCAATTCTCTGTATATAATGGTAGGAAATTAAAGTTGAAATTCAAGAGGACAAATTGGGGCAAATAATGATGTATGTTAACAAGAATTAGGGGCTGCCTGGCCGAGGCGGTAAAGGCATACTCGGTTCACTCGGAAGGACGTGGGTTCGAATCCCCGTCAGGAAGTCTGAAAATTTAAGAAACGAGATTTCCACTTTCGGAAGTGCGCATGGACCTGAGATTCACTCAGTCTACACCAAAAATGAGTAACAGGTTAATTCCTGGGGGCAAAGGCGGCCGGGCGTAGAGCTAACCACTCTACCCCGTGAAGTGCCGAGGTATCGGATAGTGGAAGCCTTTACCTTCCATCCCTCCAAGAGCCTTCATGGCCTGTACGGAGATGACTTTGCTTTGCTTTGCTTTGCTTTGCTTTCTTAACAAGAATTAGTAATTTGAGTAATTAATTAAGACATATTTCCGATAAATTTCCAAGTTTCTTGAAATCTTTTAAGATAATAATAGGTAAATAATTGATAGGGAATCTGTCACATGGGCGATAGCCTTAAATGCAATGATGATTGATTGATTGATTGATTGATTGATTGATTGATTGATTGATTGATTGATTGATTGATTGATTGATTGATTGATTGATTGATTGATTGATTGATTGATTGATTGATTGATTGATTGCTGAGCACCGTTAACATGGATATATTTCTCAGTCGTCATGATAACGAACTTGCTGGCGATGGTAGTGGTGGTGATTGTGATTTCATAAACAGAAAAAAACCGTAGGGTCATTAGCCCGTAATGAACAGGAAGGTAATAAAGATGACTATAAAAATGAATCAATGAACGTGAAGAAACGGTCACTCGAGTAATGAGGGTAAACGGAATCATAAAACAAGGGTTTGGAAACCCAGGTCTCGATTACTTTATTATGTGATGGCACACAAGGCCCTGAGTCCCTAAAACTTATCAACAACTAGCAAGACACCCGTGCTTCGCTACGGAATTATAATGAAAAATATAATTGAATGCTTGACGTTTTATACATAATCCGCCGAAATTCGCGATCTGATTCATTTTCTGAGAGATTACGGCAAAATTCCTCCCATTTTTCAATCTTTCTTTCCAGCAATCGATTTTGTACTTCCCGGGCTAGGTCAAGGTATTCCACCAGATCAATTGGGTCCCTCAATCTTTGTCGTCTTTTCCTATAAGCATTTTTAATTTGGATCAAATCCTGGAGCACATCCGGCGTGGTGTCGTGTTCGGTGCCTTGGCGGTACTGAACCAGCGGCCGGACTGCAATCGTAGTCATCACCCGGACAGGACCCGTTTCCAGCTCGGTCCGCACATTTTGACGACGGTCCAGAACATTATTATTATTATTATTATTATTATTATTATTATTATTATTATTATTATTATTATTATTATTATTATTATTATTATTATTATTATTATTATTATTATTAGGATGAGTGATATTATTTGAATTATTATTATCATTATTATTATTATTATTATTATTATTATTATTATTATTATTATTATTATTATTATTATTATTATTATCGATGTTCTGGACCCCACAGCAAGATGCAAGACCGCTACTTGGCAGTAAATTACATCTACGGCCATTGTCATTGATGACAATGTGACCAGCACCATTGTTGCTCGTAGGCAAGTGCGCGGGATTTCTGACGATACGAATGATATACTTCTGTGCATTATTGACCTTATTATAGAGGTGAACAATTGCACGGTCAATCTCATTCCTCTCGTTTATTTCAAGTGTGTAATTCTTTTTTATTTATATGCCAGGAGAATCTACTGTAATCTAACTTTAAGTTCTCCAAAGGAAAAGATGGCCCTTGAAAACAAACCCAGGAAAGATTAAAAAGATCGGTTTATGACCAGAATAAATACTTTATGAACAGTAAAATCAATTGATCTCAACTCTTTTTTCACCCCCCTTTTCCCCTCCAAAAAGAAGGCGTGTTTCATTATGTTTAAAGGAGATTCCAAATACCAATGTTCACGTCTGTTACCTTCAGTTTTGAGATATAAGTATCACCATAAAAAGAATTCACTTCTTCATTTCCTTTCACTCCCCCACCCCCACCCCCTTAAGTGAATTTTCCGGCAAAAAATACTTTTTTTCTTAATAGTAAAGGATCTTCTAAATACCAATTACAGTGACTCTAACATGTTCAGTGTATGAGATATGTGTCCTCATAAAAGGAATTCAAGTCCTTTTCACCTCCAAACCCAAGGATGTTTTCCCCCCAAAAAAACGCGTTGTTCTTTGTTTGTAAAGGAGATCCAAATACCAATTTTCACGTGTGTAACAACTTTAGTTTCTATTAGATGTAAATATCTTCATACAATTAATTCAATTAATTTTTCAATTCTTTCACCTCCCCTCGCCCCCTTCGCCCGCCCATCATTGAATTTTCCGAGAATACGTGTTTCTTTACTTTTAAAGCAGATTCCAAATACCAATTTTCACGTCTGCAATATCGTTTTTCAGATAATAGTATCTTCATACAAATATTCAAATGAATTTTCAATTCCACCCACCACTTTAAGTGGATTACCGAAAACAAAAAACATAAGTGTTTCTTTATTTTTAAAGGAGATTCCAAATACCAAATTTCAAGTCTGTAACATCTTCAATTTTTGAGATATCAGTATCCTAATTAAAAGAATTCAACCCCATTTTCAGTCACTTTTACACCCCTCCCCACAAAAAACAAAAAAATACATGTTTCTTTATTTTTATTGAGATAAAAGACACCGTTTTTCACTTCGGTAACATGTTAAGTTTTGAGATATACTGTAGAAATGCTCATTTTAAAATTTCACGCGCTTTTTAGTACCCCTTAAGTGGAGGTTCCAAAAACAAATCACCTATGTTTCTTTACTTTTACAGGAGATTCCAAATACCAGTTTTCACGTCTGTAACATTTTATGTTTCTGAGATATACTGTAGATATAGTGTTTCTAAAAATTCACTCCAGTTTGTCACTCCTGTTTAACCCCCATTAATTGGATTTTCCAAAAACAAAAAATACGTGTTTCTTCATTTTTAAAGGAAATCCCAAATACCAATTTTCAGGTTTGTAATATCTTCAGTTTCCTAGATATAAGTATCCTCATTAAAGGCATTCAACCCCTTTTTCACCCCTCCTATTGGTATTTTCCAAAAACAAAAAAATTCGTGTTTCTTTCTTTATTTTTAAAGGAGACTAAAATGCCAATTTTTTACATCTGTAAACTTTAAAAGTTTTGAGATATAGATACACTCATTTTAAAAATTCACCCCCTCCCCATTTCACCCCCGTTAATTGTTTTTTCTAAAAACAAAAAAATGCGTGTTTCTTTATTTTTAAAGGGGATCCCAAATACCAATTTTCATGTCTGTATTCAGTTTCTTGGATATAAGTATCCTCATTAAAGGCATTCAACCCATTTTTCACCCTTTTTCACCCCTCGTATGGGAATTTTCCGAAAACAAAAAACACATGTTTCTTTGTTCTTAAAGGAGATTCTAAATACCAATTTTTACATCTGTAAACTTTTAAAGTTTTGAGATATAGATACATTCATTTTTAAGAATTCACCCGCCTTTTCACCCCCTTAGGGACGGAATATCCAAAAATCTTCCCTTAGCGAGCACCTACACTTTAATATAAATGTATCCTCAAAATTTCATTTCTTTATGTCCAGTAGTTTTGGCTCGGCGATGATGAGTCAGTCAGGACAAGTTATTTTATATATATAGATTGATGTAGATACATATTTTTGGGAACATTAGGCATACATTTTAACTTAAATTCTCAAATAAATAAATAAATAAATAAATAAATAAATAAATAAATAAATAAATAAAGTACTATTTACGCGTGATCCACCATCACAAGTTAAGAACAGAAAATCCATTGAATTTCTCCTGCGCTCCAGAATTACTATACAATGCTACTTTTTGTTTTGCTGTCTTTAGAATTGTCCGTCTCTGTGGTGTAGTGGTTAGTGTGAGTAGCTGCCACCCCCGGAGGCCCGTGTTCGATTCCCCGCCTGCCACGAAATTTGAAAAGTGGTCCGAGGGCTGGAACGGTTCCATTCAGCCTCAGGAGGTCAACTGAGTAGTGGTGGGTTCGATTCCCACCTCAGCCATCCTGGAAGTGGTTTTCCGAGGTTTCCCACTTCTTCTCCAGGCAAATGCCGGGATGGTACCTAACTTAAGGCCACGGCCACCTTCTTCCTTGTCTATCCCTTCCAATCTTCCCATCCAATCTTCTTTAAATCCATGTAGTCCAAAATAAGAGAAGGGCTTAATGATTTAATTTCTTACTTATTATATAATGTATGGCTTAACCTTACTGGATTTGGTATCTGTATTTTCATTTTTTTATGTTTCATGTTTAGTTTAATACTTTAATATTATAAAAACGTGGTTACTGTGATCATAAATCTGTATTGTATTATAACAAGACGCTACACAAAGGGGCTTTTCAGCCTCAGTGGCATGTAAATCATGATCAATAAATTCAATTCAATTTAAATAAATTCTATCACCCCACAAGACCCCTGTTCAGCATAGCAGGTGAGGCCGCCTCGGCGAGGTAGTGGTCATTCTCCCCAGTCGTATCCCCCGACCCGATGTCTGAAGCTCCACGACACTGCTCTTGAGGCGGTAGAAGTGGGATCCCTCGCTGAGTCCGAGGGAAAAACCAACCCTGGAGGGTAAACAGATTAAGAAAAAAAGAAAGAAAGAAAGAAAGAAAGAAAGAAATTAAATAAATAAATAACTAAATAAATAAATAAATAAATAAATAAATAAATAAATAAATAAATAAATAAATAAAATAGTATTTGCGCGTGCTCCATCATCACAAGTTAAGAATAGAAAGTCCATTGAATTTCTCCTGCGCTCCAGAACTACTATACAATGCCAGATCATCTATATCTTTGGTCTACGCATAGTGAAGAAAGCCCAATGCCAACCATACCAGGGCGAACTTATCTTTTCCTGTTGGTTACGTCCAAAGTTTTCACTCGTTGGAAAAGTACTGCAGTGTCCGTAACGGTATCCCTTAATCCTAAATACGAACTATCCTCCCCGTTCAAACTAAAACAGACATAGCTCGTAAATGATCGACAGTGGGGCATGTGCTCTTATGTACTTTTTGTGTTGTTTTGGAGTGTAGTACGATGGGGAGGGCTGGGAACAGGAAGGAAGTGACCGTGGCCTTAATTAAGGTACAGTTCACAGCATTTGCTTGGTGTGAAAATGGGAAGACACGGAAATCATCTTCAGGGCTGCCGACTATCTTGCGAATGCAAGCTGATAGCTACGGGTGTACTACCTACCTATCCTGTTACTTTCCACATGTTTGAGAACACTCTGTCCATCAGTATTGACCAGTGTATTGGGAAAGTGACGAGCCTATTGAAATGAAATGTCGTATGGCTTTTAGTGCCGGTAGTGTCCGAGGACATGCTCGGTTCGCCAGATGCAGGTCTTCTGATTTGACACCCGTAGGCAACCTGCGCGTCCTGATGAGAAGGAAATGACGATGAAGACTACACATACACCCAGCCCCGTGCCAGCGGAATTAACTAATTATGGTTAACATTTCCGACCCTGCCTAGAATCGAACCCGGGGCCCCTGTGACCAAAGGCCAGCACGCTAACTATTTAGCCATGGAGCCGGACATGAGCCTATTAGCACACTGGGGCGAAGCGTTGGATTTCTTAGATAAATATTTCTCTGTTATCAATCGTCGCTCGAGAGAATTGTATAAAAACCAAACACCAGGGGCGTATTCTCCTTGAATGCGAGGCATTCATTGCATGCGTTATGATAACACAAAGAACTGTCTGAAGTACGATTTTAGGTTGTTTCAAGTCAAATAATAACGATTTCATCTCTCAGAAGTTCAAAAGTTCCGCGCAGCTGTACTAGTTCCGTTGCTTGACTACGTGTGGTGCTGGTGTAGTCTCGCCATCTATTCCACTCTAGAAAGAAAGAGATAGCAAATGAAGGAGTTAAGGATGTAAGGCATTCAATCTTAAAATTGCATTCGGTGGCAGACATAGTTCTGAAACCCTCCGAATGATGTCACTGAAATTGAAACTTGGTCAGACTTTGTCATCCCATACACGTGCTACCCACTGCCATCTGTTAGCAATTTGGAGAAAGTCGGCATGTCCAAGTTTACAGCGAACGGGGCCCACAGATTATCCCCCAGCGAGAACTCAACGTGACGAAACTGACCAGTGCCACTGGGGTGACTTACCTCCAGTGCTTGAGTTGTAGCTAACTAGTGAGTTCATTCATTGTGTGCTTTGCTGCTTAGTGAGTTCATTCTCTGTGTGCTGTTTCTATGCTATTCGTCGTTTTCGGTGTTTTATTATATTTTGCGCATATGTGATATTAACGATGGATGAGTCTAAAACGGATATAATTGTAAATCAGTTTGAAAAGCCATTTACTGGCCGTTCGTTTGATGAAAAGATTCAAATAGTTAAAGCCGGGAGACCTCTACCTTCCCTGACAAATTTAAAAACAGAAAACAAGAATTGTGTACGCACGTTCAATCCAGAAACTTACAGTAAAACTGTTTAGCTCGAGTTCACCTACATGTAATTAGGGCGAGTAGAATTGAAATTTACTTAATACATTGTGTTACTGCATGGTTACTAGTTGCATGTCTCGGTGGAGATTCCAGGATAAGCCACTGCCAAACACCATGGCGCAAAAGGCCCGAAGGTCCATGACCCACCAAGCGACCGCTGCTCAGTCCGAAGGCTGGTACATAATATAGTTGTGGCGAAAAACTCTTTCCTCGCCTCAGTGCGTGACGTTCACTCGTTAGGTACTTCCCCGCATTCATTTCAGGCTCGGATAACGTAATCTCTCCCCTCTTATTGAACTCAAAACTCACGCTTGACTGTAGCATTCGAAGGGAAATCCCCGACCCGCATACAGAATATAAAATATGCATCCTGCTACAACTTCAAAATTGGTACACAATTTCTACGCCTGATCAATAACCGCATCTACAGGAAAATGGGGGAGAAACAGAAGTAGAAGAAGCATAGAGTGGCCAGAGAGTACGGGTGAGTGAAATTGTATATTTTTTCTCATAATAACTTTAAATGATTATTGCATTCTTTAATTTAGTTGTATTATAACATTTCAGTGCTGGAGAAACTACCGGAATTTTCATTAAAACTCCCGACATTTTTACGTACAATCTACCGAGGTTTTATTTGTAGACCTGGCAACACTGCAGACAGCTCCTCATTTATTATCATGTAGGCCGAGTGGACCTGGAACCAGCCTTCTGATCTAGGTAAAAGTCCCTGACCTGCCCGGGTATCGAACCCGAGGTCTCCGGGTAAGAGGCAGGCAGTCTACCCCTACTCCGCGTGGCCGGCCGAAAGAATAGTATAACATTTTAAAAATTGGAATTTGTCATTTCTACAACGTGTGGTATGTACGATTTTTGCGTATTAATAAATATACTTGATAATTCTTTTTGCGAAGTTTCACTAACTCCATTCTGCTTTTTTTTTTTTTTGCTATTTGCTTTACGTCACACCGACACAGATAGGTCTTATGGCAACGATGGGATAGGAAAGGCCTAGGAATGGGAAGGATGCGGCCGTGGCCTTAATTAAGGTACAGCCCCAGCATTTGATTGGTGTGAAAATGGGAAACCACGGAAAACCATCTTCAAGGGACTCCATTCTGCAGTACTCGGAGAATTTATAGTAAAGGTTTTAACCTGTTGTGAAGGCGGGGCCTCGTAGACGAGCGAAAGGGTCACTGGCTTCTCAGAAACGCGGCGTGACTCGAATCCCGGCCAATACACGTCAGCTTTATGAAGTGAAATGTCTCCTTGCTGTGTTCACTGGCTGATCAGGAGAATTTGCTGACTCGAGTTTTTTCCTGAGATAGCCACGGGCATCCTTCTCTTCAGAATGACTGATACTTAGGTCTTGAATTTCTGGGAGAAGGAAACTGTTATATTCTTTAGATTCCCGGTTCTGCCAAAAATTTAAGAATGGCAGGAGGGCTGATATGCCGTTGAAATGGTACATGCAGCTCATCTCCATTGGGGGTGAGCCTGAAAAGAGCTGCACCACCTCGGGATGAGGACACGGGTTTTGCATTTGCATCTCCTAAAGTTGCACATGTGTCCTTTTATTCAAATGTTATGATGACTCATTAAAGTAATTCAGGTTTGTATGGAAGGCTCCGTACAATAGTAGATATATATTTCACTAGCAAATGTACCCGTGCTTCGCTACGGTGTTCAACATTGTATTCGAATATCGAAGTAAACAGTGTACATGCAGTAAATAAGATTGTTTTAAAATTGCATGTCTCTTAGCGTTATCCGAGAAAGAGCATGGGGATGTCCCCATACGTTGTTTCCAATGTAAAGTGTTTGTTACGGATTTGTGATATAACGGCAGGCTCACTTGTCTACTGCCATTCACAATCGAGTTGGGAAGTTTACATTATAATTGGAGGCCCCATTGCCTACTGCGCGGTCACAATCAAGTTGGGAGTGTTCGTTACAATGGCAGGCCCCATTTTCTACTCCCAAACAGATTACAGTCGAGGAGATTTTCTTATAATGGCAGGCAAATTCCCTACCACAATTAAAAATTGAGTTGTGCCGTTATCATTATAATGTCAGGCCGATTTTCCTACTGCCAGCCAGCTTACTGCCAGTCACACCAAGTTGGTGAGTTTCCATCAAAATAGCAGGCCACTATGCCTAATGCCAGTCACATTTTAGATGAGGACATTTCTTTATAATATTAGGCACCCTTGCCTTCTGCCAAACACAATCGGGTAGGGAAGTTTTACACAAAACTGCATGCTCACTTGCCTTCTGCAAGTCAAATCGAGAAGCGAACTATTCATTACAATTGTAGACCTTCCTTACTAATGACAGTTACACAGGAGTTGGAGAAGGGCCCTTTCAAACAGCCAGTCAAAGTCGGTGTGGGGAGTACTCATTACATTAGCAGACCCACCCTTTCTCGATCGCTACAAATCGACATCAGTGAATATATATAGATCGACATACGAAAGTATATGCGTGTTTACAATATTGAAGACCTTCATTTACAGATTAACTGCTACTAAACGTACGTCATATCGACAAAGAATTATACTATAAGACACGCCGGATTTAGTGCCCTAAATGGCTGGTCCTATGATATGTCATCTATTCTAGGGTCAGATTGAGTTAGAAACGTGGAACAGGGTAACGTTTTTGTAAGATTATCTCACATTACATTACTTTTCGGATAATTATGTGACAGCTACATACATAGAATTTGGCTCACAGATGGCTACTGGGTGGGCCAATTTTCGTGAAGAGTTTGATGATTCTGTATTTCATATAAGTAATCGAAAGTACGAATTATGCTTGTGAAAATTCCAAACTGACTTAACATCGATTAATAGAGAAAAATCAAGCGTAAAAGGGATACAGATACGGCAAAAAGTCATAAGACCAAGGTTGTAGATCATTCCAAATTGAACGGAGATTGTGCAATCTGTTATGTGATAGGAATTTCCGAAGGTCTGCACCATCATTAAATTGCCTGCATATTTCGATATTCTTCGGGGATAAAAAGTGAAAAATGTAATAATCTAGGATGTTTTCCGTTCGTTGCAGGCTAAAACGTATAATTTTTTCAAATTTCAATTATCTTCTTTTTCTTCTGGCAGATTATGCCGAAATCTGGATTTTGGGCGAGGCGGGTAAAAATTAGGACTTCCAGGTAACTAAACCAAAAATTATGGAGATGATCATTATTACCCCTTAAACGGAAAGCTGTACGAAAATTTCGCCAAAATAGTCAGTGTAGAGGTACACAGTCGTTACGATTTGATTTATATAGATAAGGAATCTGCTCCATGTAAAACACCCTTCGGGCTATGTGCGCTTGACTTAACATGAAAAAGTGACCATTCATGATATCTCCCTTATTAATCCTACTGACGAAAAAATGCACATGAAAAAAAGGGTTTAGAGGTGGAATTCCATCACGTTTGGTCGATTTCCAGTCAGGTTGGTCTTGTTCTCTATATATTGTGGAAGAGTAAAATCACCATTTCGGTTCCCTATAAACCGCCAGTCCATTCCGGAACATGAAATGTTATTTACGTTTAAAACCTACCTTTGGACAGGTGGATGCTAAATATGAATTTTGGTTCGAATATCTTCAGTAGTTTTCAAGTTGTAAGGAATACGCTTTACACGCACCCGCTCGTGAGTTAAGTCCGATGGGACTTGTACAGAAAAACGGTCCGTTAATGATATCTCCGTTATTAATCCTCGTATCGAAATGATGCACATGAGGAAAAAGGTTTAGAAATTAATTTCTACCAAGGTAGGTAGATTTAAATTAACGTTGGTTGTGTATATTTTGTGGAAGTGCAAAATCAATGTTTCGGTTTCGTATAAACCCCCAGTCAGTTCAGAGATTTAGAAACAATATTTGCCCAAAACCTATCAAGGACAGGTGTATTCTAAATGTGAGTCTTGGTGGAAATACATCCAGTAGTTTGTAGCACACGCGTACATACGGCGTAATTAAGGAAGAAAATAATACAGTTAAGAAAGTTGAAAGTAATAGAAAATGGATTATAACTGAGGACAGCCGGATAACGACAAATATGTAAATGCCAAGTGAATGTATTGGAAAATCAAATGCCCCTCAATAAATTATGCTAGTGTGAGTTATGGATATAATAAAGCGGTAACAGAGGAGAAATTTAGGTCCAGTGATTCTTAGGTAAACAAATAATAAGAAGATGACTAATGGTGTTATTACTTAATCTATTCGAGGGCGGTTATAACATCCAACGATATTCCGCCAATATCCCGCAGATAGGCCGATTGACGCCTCTCTTGCCTTCTACCCAAGGAATAACCACGAATTTAAAAGCATGATGAGGAAAATGGCAATACGTTACTTCCCTGCTGGCATGCAGTCAGAGACGTTGCCATGGTAACCTGTAGGTTCGTTGTCGGTCTGTCGGTCACTCAATGCAGAGCATGATACCAGCGGAAAATTGTAAATTTCTCCGTCATGTGAAGAGTAAGGTAAATTACGAACATAACGAAAGTTGTTTATAATGAAGAGACGTTTCACGTACGGTAAACTAAGTTTACAGAAAATCAATAGTATAAGAGAAAATGGAGGAAAACCATTCTGGTTTTCCTATAAATCCCCCGTCTATTCAAGGATTTTAAAATAATATGCATATCAAAACCTTCCCCGGGATGAGTATACTCTAAATATGAAGTTTCGTTGAGATCTATCCAGCCGTTTCGAAGTGATGGTGGAAAAACCATTCAGGTTTTCCTATAAACCCCCCGTCTATTCAAAGATTTTAAAATAAAATGCATATCGAAACCTTCCCCGGGATGAGTGTACTCCAAATATGAAGTTTGGTTGTGATCTATCCAGCCGTTTCGACGTGATGGTGGAAAAACCATTCTGGTTCTCTTATAATCCCCCGTGTATTCAAAGATTTTAAAATGATATGCATATCGAAACCTTTTCCGGGATGAGTATACTCTAAATATGAAGTTTGGTTGAGATCTATCCAGCCGCTTCGACGTGATGGTGGAAAAACCATTCTGGTTTTCCTATAAACCCCCCGTGTATTCAAAGATTTTAAAACGATATGCATATCGAAACCTTCCCCGGGACGAGTATACTCTAAATATGAAGTTTGGTTGAGATCTATCCAGCCGTTTCGACGTGATGGTGGAACAGACAAACAGACAAACAGACAGGCAAACAGACAAACAGACAAACAGACAAACAAACAGACATGAAACGTAAAAACCACCGATTCGGTCTTGAGTTGACCTAAAACGGATAAATATCTGAAAAATTGGCAAAACAGAAGAAATTACAGACAGCGGTCCCCCTACAATTTTATTTATATAGATAACATTACACTGACTGACTATTCTTAGTGAATGTATGCTCAGTCTCTTATGATGCAACTAGCGAATGTACCCGTGCTTCGCTACGGTATTCTACATTGTATTCGGTTATCGAAGTAAATAGTGTACATGCAGTAAATAAGATTGTTTTAAAATTGCATGTCTCTTAGCGTTATCCGAGAAAGAGCATGGGGAGTTCCCCGTACGTTGTTTCCAATGTAAAGTGTTTGTTACGGATTTGTGATATAACGGCAGGCTCGCTTGCCTACTGCCATTCACAATCGAGTTGGGATGATTACGTTATAATTGCAAGCCCCATTGCCTACTACGCGGACAGAATCGATTTGGGGAGTTTTCGTTAATATGGCAGCCCCCTTTCCTACTTCCAGACAGATTACAGTTGAGGAGTTTCTATTATAATGGCAGGCAATTACCCTACTATCACTCGAAATTGAGTTGTGCAGTTATCATTATAATGCCAGGCCCATTTTCCTACTGCCAGCCAGCTTACTGCCAGTCACACCAAGTTGGTGAGTTTCCATCAAAATAGCAGGCCACTATGCCTAATGCCAGTCACATTTTAGATGAGGACATTTCTTTATAATATTAGGCACCCTTGCCTACTGCCAAACACAATCGGGTAGGGGAGTTTTAAACAAAACTGCATGCTCACTTGCCTTCTGCAAGTCAAATCGAGAAGGGAACTATTCATTACAATTGTAGGCTTTCCTTACTAATGACAGTTACACAGGAGTTGGAGAAGGAACCCTTTCCTACTGCCAGTCAAAGTCGGTGTGGGGAGTACTGATTACAATAGCAGACCCACCCTTTCTCGATCGCTACAAATCGACATCAGTGAATATATATAGATCGACATACGAAAGTATATGCGTGTTTACAATATTGAAGACCTTCATTTACAGATTAACTGCTACTAAACGTACGTCATATCGACAAAGGATTATACCATAAGACACGCCGGATTTAGTGGCCTAAATGGCTGGTCCTATGGTATGTCATCTATTCTTGGATCAGATTGAGTTAGAAACGTGGAAAAGGGTAAAGGTTTTGTAAGATTATCTCACATTACATTACTTTTCGGATACATACATAGCATTTGGCTCACATATGGCTACTGGGTGGGCCAATTTTCGTGAAGAGTTTAATGATTCTGTATTTCATATAAGTAATTGAAAGTATGAATTATGCATGTGAAAATTCCAAATTGACTTAACATCGATTAATAGGGAAAAATCAAACGTAAAACGGATACAGATACGGCAAAAAGTCATAAGACCACGGTTGTAGATCATTCCAAATTGAACGGAGATTGTGCAATCCGTTATGTGATAGGAATTTCCGAAGGTCTGCACCATCATTAAAATTGCCTGCATACAGTATTTCGATATTCTTCGGGGATGAAAAGTGAAAAATTTAATGATCTAGGATGTTTTCCGTTCGTTACAGGCTAAAACGTATAATTTTGTTAAATTTCAATTATCTTCTTTTTCTCCTGGCAGATTATGGCGCAATTTGGATTTTGGGCGAGGCGGGTAAAAATTAGTACTTTCAGGAAACTAAACCAAAAATTATGGAGATGGTCATTATTACCCCTTAAACGGAAAGTTGTACGAAAATTTCGCCAAAATAGTCAGTGTAGAGGCACACAGTCGTTACGATTTGATTTATATAGATAAGGAATCTGCTCCATGTAAAACACCTTTTGGGCTATGTCCGCTGGACTTAACCTGCAAAAGTGACCATTCATGATATCTCCCTTAGTAATCCTCCTGACGAAATAATGCACATGAAAAAAAGGTTTAGAGGTGGAATTCCATCACGTTTGGTCGATTTCCAGTCAGGTTGGTCTTGTTCTGTATATGTTGTGGAAGAGTAAAATCACCATTTCGGTTCCCTATAAACCGCCAGTCCATTCCGGAACATGAAATGTTATTTACGTTTAAAACCTACCTTTGGACAGGTGGATGCTAAATATAAATTTTGGTTCGAATGTCTTCAGTAGTTTTCAAATTGTAAGGAGTACGCTTTACACGCACCCGCTCGGGAGTTAAGTCCGATGGGACTTGTACAGAAAAACGGTCCGTTAATGATATCTCCCTTATTAATCCTCGTATCGAAATGATGCACATGAGAAAAAAGGTTTAGAAATTAATTATCTACCAAGGTAGGTAGATTTCCATTAAGTTTGGTTGTGTATATTTTGTGAAAGTGCAAAATCAATGTTTCGGTTTCGTATAAACCCCCAGTCAATTCAGGGATTTAGAAACAATATTTGCCCTAAAACCTATCAAGGACAGGTGTATTCTAAATATGAGTCTTGGTGGAAATACATCCAGTAGTTTGTAGCACTCGCGTACATACGGCGTAATTAAGGAAGAAATAATACAGTTAAGAAAGTTGAAAGTAATAGAAAATGGATTATAACTGAGGACAGTCGGATAACGACAAATATGTAAATGCCAAGTGAATGTATTGGAAAATCAAATGCCCCTCAATGAATTATGCTAGTGTGAGTAATGGATATAATAAAGCGGTAACAGAGGAGAAATTTAGGTCAGTGATTCTTAGGTAAACAAATAATAAGAAGATGACTAATGGTGTTATTACTTAATCTATTCGAGGGCTGTTATAATATCCAACGATATTCCGCCAATATCCCGCAGATAGGCCGATTGACGCCTCTCTTGCCTTCTACCCAAGGAACAACCACGAATTTAAAAGCATTATGAGGAAAATGGCAATACGTTACTTCCCTGCTGGCATGCAGTCAGAGACGTTGCCATGGTAACCTGTAGGTTCGTTGTCGGTCTGTCGGTCACTCAATGCAGAGCGTGATACCAGCGGAAAATTGTAAATTTCTCCGTCATGTGAAGAGTAAGGTAAATTATGAACAGAACGAAAGTTGTTTATAATGAAGAGACGTTTCACGTACGGTAAACGAAATTTACAGAAAATCAATAGTATAAGAGAAAATGGAGGAAAACCATTCTGGTTTTCCTATAAACCACCCGTCTATTCAAATATTTTAAAATAATATGCATATAGAAACCTTCCCCGAGATGAGTGTACTCTAAATATGAAGTTTGGTTGAGATCTATCCAGCCCTTTCGAAGTGATGGTGGAAAAACCATTCAGGTTTTCCTATAAACCCCCCGTCTATTCAAAGATTTTAAAATGATATGCATATGAAAGCCTTCCCCGGGATAAGTATACTCTAAATATGAAGTTTAGTTGAGATCTATCTAGCCGTTTCGAAGTGATGGTGGAAAAACCATTCTGGTTTTCCTATAAACCCCCGGTCTATTCAAAGATTTTAAAATAATATGCATATCGAAACCTTCCCCGAGATGAGTATACTCTAGATATGAAGTTTAGTTGAGATCTATCCAGCCGTTTCAACGTGATGGTGGAAAAACCATTCTGGTTTTCCTATAAACCCCCCAAGTATTGAAAGATTTTAAAATGATATGCATATCGAAACCATCCCTGGGATGAGTTTACTCTAAATATGAAGTTTGGTTGAGATCTATCCAGCCGTTTCGACGTGATGGTGGAAAAACCATTCTGGTTTTCCTATAAACCCCCGGTCTATTCAAAGATTTTAAAATAATATGCATATCGAAACCTTCCCCGAGATGAGTATACTCTAGATATGAAGTTTAGTTGAGATCTATCCAGCCGTTTCAACGTGATGGTGGAAAAACCATTCTGGTTTTCCTATAAACCCCCGAGTATTGAAAGATTTTAAAATGATATTCATATCGAAACCATCCCCGGGATGAGTTTACTCTAAATATGAAGTTTGGTTGAGATCTATCCAGCCGTTTCGACGTGATGGTGGAACAGACAAACAGACAAACAGACAGACAAACAGACAAACAGACAAACAGACAAGCAAACAGACACGAAACGTAAAAACCACCGATTCGGTCTTGAGTTGACCTAAAACGCATAAATATCTGAAAAATTGGCAAAACAAAAGAAATTATAGACAGCGGACCCCCTACAATTTTATTTATATAGATTGATCACCACTCCACTCAACACAGCTGACACAGCCAGGAAACGAAGGGCAATTGCTGTCAACTACAACAATCGTGACTCTAACAGAGATATATTCTACTTTCCTCATGCCACACCTTGACAAGTGAGACACCCGGAAGAAAATGGGTTCGAACCCCGCTGTCGGCAGCCCTGAAGATGGGTCAGTTTGGGGAGATAGCTACAGAGATAGAAAACTGGTGGCCATTACCTTGGCTGATGTTCTGCCTGCCGAAAAATGAGGAACCCCACCTCCTCTCTTAACACACACACTCAGTAACTCGACGATCAATAAGACAAGTTAACTTGAAAAAGCCGCAGCTTTTATACCCGAGAGAAGGGTTCGAGAAGGCTCTGGACTAAATCCGGACACACCCACTTATTTTATTGGCAGATAAAAGAGGTACGAGAAACGTTTGATTGGCTGAAAAATAATTACAGAAAGTTTACAATTGGTTAAAAACCAACGCTGGCGGGATGAGAAGGAAGTGTTGCAAACCTTGAAGTAAAAATATAATTAAAGTCAGTTCAGTTGAGAAAACCTACGAACACAAAACTTCTTTAAATTTCTAATTATTACACTTTGCACCAGAGTGCATTACCTCAGTTTTTTAGTAGAGACATCTATGGAGAAAAGTGCGAACTTCTAGTAATACACCAAAACAAAACAATGAAATCCAGTCAGTTTAGGAGACTTTGAAATAACATATTCCTCAGTTATTTAGTAGTGACATCTTCTGATCAATGTCCCAACTTCATGCACTAGCTGTTTCAAGATTTGCTCGATAGATAGCGTTCCTTAAGGCGCTTCTTTTAAATGTGCGGGGTTGAGGTGTATAATAATAATAATAATAATAATAATAATAATAATAATAATAATAATAATAATAATAATAATAATAATAATAATAATAATAATAATAATAATAATAATAATGATGTTACATTCTACTAACTACTTTCTTCGGTTTTCGGAGACGCCGGGATTTTGTCCCGCAGGAGTTCTTTGTCGTGCTGCTAAATCTACCGATACGGGACTGACGTGTTTGTGCACCTTCAACTACCATCTGACTGAGCGAGGTTCGAAGTGCGAACTTGGGCTCAGAAGGCCAGCACCGTAACTGTCTGAGCCACTCAGCTCGGCTATTTGCTTTTATGTAACACCCACGGGTTCTACGGCGAACGTTGGATAGGAAAGTGCTAGTCCTGGGGAGGAAGTGACAGTGCGTGTAAACTGGAAACCATGGCAAACAATCTTCAGAGTTGCCGATGGTGAGGTTCGAACCCACTATTTCCCTAATGCACGCTAACAGGTACGTGACCGATACCGCGGAGCCAGCTCTTTGTGTATTATGTATACTTATGATACATGTCAACGACAGACTGGTGCGTAATTAGCTCAGTCGCTGGGGCTCGAACCCCGTCGATTCTGGATTGAGATAATAATCTCATTCACGTGGCGTCAGGAGGAACATTCCGGCATTAAACATCCGGCCAAAACCAAAATGAGGCTGGGTGGCTCCAGCAAGCCTGGAAATAATTACTGATATAAGGTGACGTGCGTGTTAACGTGCAAAGGCTATGGATCCGAGCTCTCCTTTCTGGAGGCGAATGGGTTCGAACCCCACCGTCGGCTGTCCTGAGAAGTGTTTTCTGTGGTTTCCCATTTTAGTTTCGAGGCAAATACCGGGGATGCACCTATCCAGAGGTCCCTGCCAATTCCTTCCACATCTTTACTCAGTTCCATTCTTCTTCTTCATATTTCTCTTCTTAATCTGTTTACCCTCCAGGGTTGTTTTTTCCTTCGGACTCAGCAAGGGTTCACACCCCTACCACCTCAAGGGCAGTGTCCTGGAGCGTGAGACATTGGGCCGGGGGATACAACTGAGGAGAATGACCAGTACCTCGCCCAGGCAGCTTCACCTACTATGCTGAACAGGGGCCTTGTGGGGGGATGGGAAGATTGGAAGGGATAGACAAGGAAGAGGCAAAGAAGCGACCGTGGCGTTAAATTAGGTACCATCCCGGCATTTGCCTGGAGGAGAAGTGGGAAACCACGGAAAACCATTTCCAGGTTGGCTGAGGTGGGAATTGAACCCACCTGTACTCACTTCACAATACTAAGCCAAACGCCATGGCACAACATCCCCGAAGGGCCATGGCCTACCAAGCGACCGCTGCTCATGCCGTAGGCCTACAGATTACGCGGTGTCGTGTGGGTCGGTACAACATATCTTCTGAGTCGTTATTCTGTCTTTCTATCTCACCGGCAGACAGTTGGTCAATGGTAATCACGTAGGCTGAGTGGGGCTTCGAACTAGCCCTCCGATTCAGGTAAAAATCTCTGACCTGGCGTGGATTCGAACTCGGATCCGCCAGCAAAATAAAAAGCACAGTCGTTACCCGTACACCACAGAGTCGTAGATGTAATACACATGTTAATGGTGGATATAATGTCGTGTCATTACACACCGAACTAGTTACATTTGCCCGTCAAGTGCCACATCAAGTACTAGAGGTTTGACGAGGTCCTCGTGGAGTTTCTTGCTGAGGAACAATGTGCCCATTAGGAGTGACGTTGTGGGATCTATCTAAGAAGGCTCTCTCTCCACTGCCGCACAATCGTCATTAATGTCAGAGGAATTTATCACTAGCGTTTCACTCACTTGTGGAGAGGGGGAAGTCGTTAGAGAGCAGTTAAGGGAGTTCTTTGCCAAATAGTGGATCACATTCATTTCAAGTGGTTTGATATTCATATCGCCTGAAACATTTGTAGACCACATTACCATTTTAGATTTGGGTAGCAATTACTCCGCGCTGCATTGAAACCTCATCTCACAGTTCCTTTGTGAGAGTTTTATTGAGGATAAGGTACCCTTCGATTCCTTTAACCTAAGGGTGTGAGGCCAACACCGACATTAAATCCGAACCATCGTGAATCTAGGCACTGCTGCTGGAGGAGAGCTGCTATTAGAGGGGTCTTTATGGCGGGGACAGTGTTTCTAGATCCTAAGGGAGCATGCCGAGGAAAAAGAGTCAATGAGATTAGTTTTATCGTGCTACACAATAGCATGCGCCACGGGATAAAAAAAGAAGAAGTTACACGTTCACAGTCACTCTCCTATGGGTCCATTTGCAATGAAAGATAGGAGTGTGGATACGTCACTGAGTGGAACACGGTTCCTTTATTTGTGTCACCACACGCAAGCTCAGTGTAACAATCCATTTAACGACATGTTCCAAGAATCGACTTACAGCTAAGGATTTATATCTCTACTCCTCTATTTAGTATAATACACCCCGCCTGTAGTACTATCTCCCACTTCTTATTGCTGCCTTTTTATGGCCTTACTAAAACTCGGCAAGTTTTCGGAGACGCTAGAGCAGTACAGGGTTAGAACTGGGAAGATAGGGCGTAACTTGAATTAAGGTACGGCCGAGGCATTTACCTGGTGTGGGAAACTATGAGAAACTATATTCAAGCGTACGGCATGAGTTGTTCGAACCAATATATCTCCAATGCAAGCCAACAGTCAATTCACACAGACACAACATTCCCATTAACTTAAGTATATAAAATGTAACCCCATTAAAAAACAACAACAAACAGTATTTTTAGGGCATTGTCCTGCCTGGACGCCTACTGCCGAGCCAAATGGCGGGCTGATATCGGCGTGACAATACCTACAGACATTTTGCTTGGCTTTCGTGACTGGATCCGTTGACTCTCGTATCAAAGACACCTCAGTTGGTCTCTCTAGACCAGGGACTCTCAAACGCCCGAAATCTCACGCGTGCAAATTGAGGCGCAGAGTTCCTGTGCACAGTGCATCGGTCACATTCGGCTCTGCTCGAACCAACGCTTCGTCTCTGGGCTACTCGGCTAAACACGGCTCAACTCGGCTCGGATTTGGAGCACTACGGTGCAAGTGAGGAAGAGGGAGACAGGCGGAGCGAGCGAGAAAGACGTGGGGAAAGAGAGAGACAGCGCCATTGCTCCAAATCGAGGAGTGGGGGTCTGTACACTGGTCAACCAAGCGAAGTCGTCTTTTGCACCGTGCACAGTGCATGCACCAGAGGCCCTGCTCTAGACTGAATGAACTCCCTTTCAGCCTCCAGTCCAGAATTGAAATCCTTGAACGAGCTGGGAATCGACCGCAGAACATTCGAGTAAGAAGCAGGCACAATAATCCTACACCTCGAGGCTGGGAAATGTCATCCTGTGTCAGTATAAAAGCTCAAGTGCCGAAGGGTTTCTAAAAAACTGAAAACAAAGATAATGAGCCATAATAGAAAATATGTAGGGACCTACTTTGAGGGTTTATCGTAAAGGTTACTGCACTCTCTGAGAATTAACATTATGTATCATACGGATTTCATACCTGACAGTTTCCTCTCCGTATATCCTACACGTGGTAAACCAACTTGGCATTATTTTTCCACAGCGCCTTAGCACCCTCCTTCCATCTGTATTTTTCCATTTGTCTGGTGGATCCTGCATTCATACGAAAAATAGGTGCCATAACTTAAGCCCCAATATATTATTATTATTATTATTATTATTATTATTATTATTATTATTATTATTATTATTATTATTATTATTATTATTATTGTACACCTCAACCCCGCGCATTTAAAAGAAGCGCCTTGGAGGACGTTATCTATCATACAAAACTTGAAACAGCTAGTGCATGAAGTTGGAACATTGATCGGAAGATGTCACTACTAAATGACAGACTAATATGTTATTTTAAAGCTTCCTAAACTGACTGGGTTTCTTAGTTTTGTTTTGGTGTATCACTGGTTGCAACAATTATTTCAAGAAATTTGGACTTTTCTCCATAGATGTCTCGTAAACCACGAGTCTCATGGGTGACGGACGTGCGTAAGATCGGCTCCGCAGTTTCAGTGAATTAGAAGGTATTATTATAAAGGGAGCTATATAATAAGTGGTACACGAGTGTGTGATACAGTGTTGAATCAAACCAGCGAGTATAAGTCATTGTAACAATCAGTTCACCAGTATTAAGTAGTGATTTCTCAGGCAATATGGGCCGTAGTAAGCGCAACACCAGTGACCAGAGCAGTAGTGCCTAACGCAGCAGTGCCAACCCTGTTGAAGAGGCAGTCACCAGGATACTAAACGAAACCATCAGCTCTGGTAAGTTCCTTGAAAAGATAGTAGCCGCCATATCGGAGCGTGTGACGGAACTCGTCATAAAGGAATTAGAAAAATCTCTCCAGTTCAATTCTGAAATTGTGGCAGAATTGAACGCAAAACTCGAAAGCAGGGATAAAGAAATCCGTGAGATGAGGGAAGACTTCGCTGCAAGATGTGACTCACTGAAACAATACAGTAGAAGAGCTAACGTTAGAATTTTTGGGGTACAGGAAAGTGTAAGTGAAAATACGGACGAACTTGCGATAAATGTTTTTAGGGAGATAGGTGTGAATGTGAATTTGCAAGACATTGATAGGAGTCACAGAGTCGGACCTAAATCTCCAGGGAAACCTCGGCCAATCATTGTCAAATTCACATCATATCGAACAAGGCAGGAAGTGTTTCGCAATAAGCGAACATTGATAGGTACCCCAGTAAATATTCGCGAGGATCTAACGTCCACCAGGTTGTCAATTCTTAAGGCAGCTATTCTCCGCTTTAATCAGAGCAATTGTTGGACCTTGAGTGGAGACATCATTATTTAGAAACCAGATGGCAGTAAAATTAAAATTAAACCGCTGAGTGACATTCCTAAGGACAGTGACAGCAGTTAAATGCAACAATTCACTGAACTGAGTGCACCGAACTGAGTGTTTATATTCCCAGATTAGTCCATATTTATTTATCTCAAGATCGTTAAATTTTATCTTAGAATAGTTTAGTGAATTATCATTTATTTTCGTTTAGCTTAGTTAAAATCTCTTTTTTGCAACTATTTATCTATATATTTTACTAAATAATTGCATTTACTTTCTTATTTCCTTATGATTAATTTAATAACTTTCAATTTTAAATACTTTTAATTTTTATTTTATTAATTTAGACACAACACCCTTAATTTAGTCGCGCTTTAAAATAATAGGTAATTCTAGGCACAGTTGACTATATTCCTGCACCTTACTACTTCAATTAACGTTAAATTCCTCCTAGCTCTTTGTGTTTATCTGTACATTTTGTTAACTTTCATCGTTCCAAGTTGGCAAGAGTTACAAGTACCAAAACAAATTCCTCTGACGTCACCAGTCGATTTCAACAGCCACCGTATGTCGCCTCAGACCAGCTACCCTCTCCCGTCCTTCCGCTGTCCCCACTCTCCTCACCCTCTAGCGCAAACCTTGATCAAAGTACCGCTAGTATCCTCAAGACTTTCGTCTCGCAACATCCCAGAGCCCTGCACGTCTGTCATATAAACGCGCAAAGTATATTAGCAGCCAACCGAATGGACGAGATTGCTGAAATATTCACTCCACCTGTTTTCCATATCCTGCTAGTGTCTGAGTCATGGTTAACAGACAATAGCCAGTCTTCTTTGTGTCATCTTGAAGGCTACTCGCTTCTGAGAAATGACCGCACTCACAAACGGGGTGGAGGGGTATGTGGCTATTTCCTAACTAGCCTCAAACCTTTGACTTCTTTAATAGCAAAGTAACGGAACTATTTGACAAGCATGCCCCAAAGCGGCGAGCGAGAATATCGAAAGGACTCTCCCCGTGGTTAAATGACAAAATTAGACAACTTATGAAACAAAGAGACTGCGCTCACAGACAGTACAAAAATGACCCTGCCGTACAAAACTTTGACGAATATAGGAAGTTACGAAATAAGACAACACAACAAATACGAAATGCTAAATTGCGACACGCTTACAGTTTAATTACGCCTGACGGTAGAATAGCGACGACATATTGGAAATCTATTAATAAGCTTGGACTTACGAAGAACAAGACCAGAGAAGAAATTACAGTACCTCTCGAGACTCTTAACGAGTACTTTACTGCTAGCTGCTCCGCAGTACGACATGACGACAAACAGAGACTTATGAATTATTATGGTACACACCCTACTCCTGACAGAGAGAAATTCTATTTCAGTCACGTGACGCCCCTCCAAGTCAGAAAAGCAGTCCTCAGAATAAGCACGAAAGCAAAAGGAATTGATGACATAGGGACTGACATGGTCAAATTAATTCTTGATTGTATATTACCAACCTTAACTCATATAATCAATTTCTCTCATCTATACTCCACATATCCAACTCTCTGGAAGAAGGCTATTGTGCTACCTCTTCCGAAAAGTAAAACGCCTTCGAACGAGGGAGACTATCGTCCAATCTGTATTTTATCAGCTTTATCAAAAATCTTAGAATATGTAGTTCATACACAAATGTCTGAGTACCTTCGAACGCACAATCTCCTTAATCCTCTCCAGTCCGGTTTCCGACAAGGACATAGTACAACTACAGCCTTACTTAAAGTGACTGAGGATGTTAGACAAGCAATAGAGAGAGGACGATTCACAGTTCTGGTACTACTAGATTACAGTAAAGCTTTCGACAGCGTAGACATTGACATTTTACTTGGAAAACTGAAGGCCCTACATTTTTCTCAGAGTACGATTGCTTGGATGCATTCTTGTCTTCACGGACGTCAACAATGTGTGAAAGGTAATAATGGAATCGTTTCCTCGTGGCGCCAAGTGAAGAGAGGAGTCCCTCAAGGCTCTGTACTTGGTCCTCTTCTTTTCGCACTCTTTATGAATGACATATCATCCAATTTAAGACACTGCAAATACCACATGTACGCTGACGATCTTCAACTCTACGCCGACTCTACATCACGAGACCTCCAGGAAAATATCGACTTACTAAATATTGACTTACGGTCTGTTAGTGATTGGTCTGCTGCGCACGGTCTGAATTTGAACCCTACAAAGTCGCAAGTAATCCTTCTTGGCCATCAAAGTCAAATAACAAGTATAACCAAACGTCCGTTGCCAGGAGTAATCCTGCAGGATGTTCCAATCCCTTTTGTAACACAAGTGAAGAATTTCGGTGTTATCATGGACGAACGCATGACATGGTCTGCACATGTCTTACATATCTGTCAAAAAGTTTACTCATCTTTACATTCTTTATATAAATATAAACATATATTTCCAATAAAGCTTAAAAAGGGATTAATTGAAGCCCTTGTAATGCCACATTTTGACTATTGTGATGTTGTCTTCAATGACGTCAGGCCGCCATTTTCCCTAAGGCTACAGCGCGCTCAAAATGCGTGTGTGAGATATATATGCAGTTTAAGAAAATATGACCACGTGTCACCATCTTTCCTAAAATTAGAGTGGTCGCGACTCCATGTTCGTCGTAACCATCATACTTTGTCTCTCCTCCATCGAGTTCTTACTACATCTTCCCCATCCTACCTTTCTTCACGTTTCCATTACTTCTCAAATGTTCATGACAGACATACAAGGGCTCAAACGTCCAACCTGCTCATCATAACAACTACAGTGTCATTTAAAAGAGCGTTAAGAGGTGCAACAGGATGCGAGTGACCTGTGAATTTCTGTCCTTTCAGTGATCGTGCTTCTACAATATCATTACTAGCTATTATTATTATTATTATTATTATTATTATTATTATTATTATTATTATTATTATTATTATCATCATTACTGCTGTTGTATGTATGTCCTACTGTGGTGGAATTTTATTTGTTGTATTTTGATTGTGTTTGAATTGTGTCTTCTAGTATTAATTACGGTAGTATTACTTATGACTTTAATGTATACTAATTGGTTTAGTGTAAGAGAAGGCCCAATGGCCTTAACTACGCCAATAAATACATTTGTATGTCTATCTATCTATCTATTTAAAGAACTGATGTCATGCACTCTGGTGCAAAGTCGAATAACTAGAAATTTAAAGAAGTCTTATGTCTATAGGTTTTCTCAACTGAATTGACTTTCATTATTTTTGATACTTCAAGGGCTGCAACACTTCGTTCTCATCCCACCAGCTTTGGAGTCTGGCCAATCACAAATTTTCTGTATTTATTTTTCAGCCAATCAAACGTTTCTTGTACCTATTTTATTTGCCAATAAAATGAGAGGGTGTGTCCGGATTTAGTCCAGAGCCTACTCGAAGCTTCCCCTCGGGTATAAAAGCTGTAGCTTTTTCGAGCTAACTTGTCTTATTGATCGTCGACTTACTGAGTGTGTGTGTTAAGACAGGAGGCGGAGGCCTCAATCTTCGGCAGGCAGAACATCAGCTAAGGTAATGGCCAACAGTTTTTCCATCTAAGTAGTTATCTCCGCAAGCTGACCCAAGGAGAAGGTTCTAATCATTAACTAGGTAACCGCCTGATTTGTAAAATGTAAACTTTCTTCTTTCTCATGTAAAATTTCATGTAAGTCCTAGGGACTTAAACTGTAAATCTCGGATAGAGAGTGCGTTACCCTCTCGAATTCCCGTTCAATTTATCTTGTGGTGACTACGATTTTGTTACGGTTTTTCTCCTGTCAATCATAAATTAACATGTCCTTCTAGTCACATCAGTAACGTGGGATTAGCCTCTGCATCGTCGGGCTGCAAGCCCAAGTAGGGTTTTAACCTTTATTTCTAGGAGTGCATGTGTATGCCTCCATACTTTTTGAGTTTGGGCCAGTAACTTAACCTGTTCTTTTTCACGAAGGCGCAGTAGAATGGGTACTAGATACCCCTGTGTCAACTAAAATTCATTTGGTATTGTAAATTGCAGGTTGCGCCTAGACAGGCCTAAAGGTGTAATTGTATCGTGCAAAGCCGCTCTAGGAAAAGTTAAAGGTTGTAATGGTTTTGGATCGCAGTCTCCTTGGCGGAATTTGTAAAGCATGTCAGCTTTTTTGTGATTATATAATAGTTTGCTGTGTACTATTGAGCGGGGCCTTTGGAAGGAAGTCTTTGTAATCGTTGGAGCCAAGTGCTCTTGAAAATTGTGTTTTGGGAGATCTATCCTTATCTATCTAACTAAACGCAACATTAGCGACGCTGGAAACTTGTAAATTAGAAGATTGAAGCTCAAAATTTGTAAATGTCCAATCCTTGGGTTTTCTATTTTTGTATTAAAATTGCTAAGTACCTGAAAATTTGTTCACCGAGCTCGATAGCTGCAGACGCTTAAGTGCAGCCAGTATCCAGTAATCGGGAGATAGTGGGTTCGAGCCCAACAGTCGGCAGCCCTGAAGATGGTTTTCCGTGGTTTCCCATTTTCACACCAGGCAACTGCCGTGGCTGTACCTTAAGATAGACCACGGCCGCTTCCTTCCAATTCCTAGGCCTTTCCTATCCCATCGTCGCCGTAAGACATATCTGTGTCGGTGCGACGTAAGGCAAAAAAAAGCAAAAAAAAGAAAAACTTTGTTCTTTTACCAAGTGAAGAGTCTAATATTTAATATCTGAAAAGAAATATAACATTTATTTTAAAGTTTTAAATTAATCTTTGACTTTTCGTAGATAGACCCATTCCAGCCCACACCTTCTTTCACCTCTGTGATCCTCGAAAACACGGTAACAATTATTATTGTGTTGCGCAGAGTCAGGGGCTTTGGAAAAGCCCGTGTACACAGCATCAACCTGCTTGCAATTGTCCAGTGTGCTAGATATCGAGTAGGAATAAACAGAAAAATCCTTGAGCGTTTCAGGACAAAACCACTGACTGCGTTGTACAAAGCGTTGTGCACGACTCTTTGCACTGCTTCGGAAATGAGTGAAAGGAGAACTTACTACTGGTTTGTAATTGACAAGTAAAGCCCTGTCACCTTTCTTAGATACTGGAATAACATATCTTTCTTCCATTCGGACGGTAATTGTCTATAGGAAGAGACCAGTTGATTACCAAGGCCAGTTAGTTTGCCAGCTCCTCAGTACACTCCGGTCTGGGTGGTCTGGACCACATGACTTCTTCGTATTCATCGACTTTGCAGACTTCCGATGCTGAAATTACCACTGGTTATAAGTTAATTTCTCCGAACTATTTTTTGTGAGAATTACAGGGAACACAGGGTGAATGGATTTTTTGGATAGTGTCGGCGAAATTATCAAGAATTTTTTTCACTGAACACTTTTTCTCACCCTCACTAATCAGCCTAGAATTTGATTTGTAATTAATGCATTTCCAAAATATTTATGGATGGCTGCTAATATCTTCTTCAACAGTTTTGACATATTCTCTGTACATTCCTGGATACATTTGTTTGTATTCCTTCCTTAACGCTGCAAATTCTATGTAATCTGTGGGAAGTGAAGACCTCCTGGCTCCTTTCCTTGCTTTCTGTTTTGCCCGCATTTTGTCTGTTAGTTCCGAATCCTACCAACAACGAAGATGCCTAGGCTTTACTATAAGGGAATGTACTGTTCCTTTAAGATAACTGTGCAGTAAATCATAAAACAGATCAACTGCAGCATCAAGGGATGAGCAGGATTGGAGAAATTTGCAAGGACAGCTGGACAAGAGAGGTCGTAGGAGAGGAAAGTCTGCTTTTGTCCATGCGAGTAATGATTTAACACGCTGTAGAGATCTTGGAACATGCGAATAAAGTATGAACTTAAAAAACTCCATTTCATAATTATTAATCATAAATTAATTAAATCAAACATGTTATTAGATATTAGGAAGGTTAACCACAAATACTATTGTGTGCAAAATATAAGTAAATATTTCTGCTACAAATAGAGTCATGAAATAGGTCATATATTGTAAGTAGACAAGTTGTAGAAATTTGCCAAATTATTTTCAGTTTTCCTCGAAATCATGTTAATGCCACTTGGTACATCCATTTGCTGTAAAAGTTTCCTTCAATTTGCCTTCTACTCTAATACTGAGTTTCATGCCGATCATTCCTGTAAAACTGACAAGATACACGAACAGATGAAAATGGAACCGCAGGTGAAGTTGATTTTCATGTATCTCAACCGAGTTAAAATCGAAGTTTAGCCAATGATTCGACATTTAACCTACGTACACTAACTGACAGTGACAATGCAACACCAAGCAGGAGTGGTTCGAAATGGATGAAAGTTGGGGAAAAAACAGAGACGGCACGGATGAATAATTGATGTTTATTTCAAACCGATATGCAGGTTACACAATGCGCACGGCATCGACTCAGTAGGATGTAGGACCACCGCGAGCGGCGATGCACGCAGAAACACGTCGAGGTACAGAGTCAATAAGAGTGCGGATGGTGTCCTGAGGGATGGTTCTCCATTCTCTGTCAACCATTTGCCACAGTTGGTCGTCCGTACGAGGCTGGGGCAGAGTTTGCAAACGGCGTCCAATGAGATCCCACACGTGTTCGATTGCTGAGAGATCCGGAGAGTACGCTGGCCACGGAAGCATCTGTACACCTCGTAGAGCCTGTTGGGAGATGCGAGCAGTGTGTGGGCGGGCATTATCCTGCTGAAACAGAGCATTGGGCAGCCCCTGAAGGTACGGGAGTGCCACCGGCCGCAGCACATGCTGCACGTAGCGGTGGGCATTTAACGTGCCTTGAATACGCACTAGAGGTGACGTGGAATCATACGCAATAGCGCCCCAAACCATGATGCCGCGTTGTCTAGCGGTAGGGCGCTCCACAGTTACTGCCGGATTTGACCTTTCTCCACGCCGACGCCACACTCGTCTGCGGTGACTATCACTGACAGAACAGAAGCGTGACTCATCGGAGAACACGACGTTCCGCCATTCCCTCATCCAAGTCGCTCTAGCCCGGCACCATGCCAGGCGTGCACGTCTATGCTGTGGAGTCAATGGTAGTCTTCTGAGCGGACGCCGGGAGTGCAGGCCTCCTTCAACCAATCGACGGGAAATTGTTCTGGTCGATATTGGAACAGCCAGGGTGTCTTGCACATGCTGAAGAATGGCGGTTGACGTGGCGTGCGGGGCTGCCACCGCTTGGCGGCGGATGCGCCGATCCTCGCGTGCTGACGTCACTTGGGCTGCGCCTGGACCCCTCGCACGTGCCACATGTCCCTGCGCCAACCATCTTCGCCACAGGCGCTGCACCGTGGACACATCCCTATGGGTATCGGCTGCGATTTGACGAAGCGACCAACCTGTCCTTCTCAGCCCGATCACCATACCCATCGTAAAGTCGTCTGTCTGCTGGAAATGCCTCCGTTGACGGCGGCCTGGCATTCTTAGCTATACACGTGTCCTGTGGCACACGACAACACGTTCTACAATGACTGTCGGCTGAGAAATCACGGTACGAAGTGGGCCATTCGCCAACGCCGTGTCCCATTTATCGTTCGCTACGTGCGCAGCACAGCGGCGCATTTCACATCATGAGCATACCTCAGTGACGTCAGTCTACCCTGCAATTGGCATAAAGTTCTGACCACTCCTTCTGGGTGTTGCATTTGCTCTGTCCGTCAGTGTACATTAACAAAGACTTTTTTCACAATTTACTTCACGTCGCATAGAGAAAGATGGTTCTTTCGCCGACGATGGCATAGGAAAGGGTTACGAATGGAAAGGAAGAGACCGTGGCCTTAAATACGGTACGGGCCCAGCATTTACCTTCTTTGAAAATGAGAAACTACGGAAAATCATCTTCAGGGCTGCCAAGAAAGTGGTCCGAGCCCACTATATCCCGAATGCAAGCTGACAGCTACGCGATCGAACCGCGCATCCAATTGCTCGGTTTCGCAAAGATCTTTACGGCGGTGTTAATCGTAAATGTGGTTTCTCCAGAAATCTGAACTTTTTCAGGAAGGAAAAGAATACTGACAGACCGTAGCTTTTCGATAAGAATTAGATAGGACGATAATAAATGTCACGTTGATGCATACAGAAAAATCTACTGTGATAATATCTGGATTTTACTGATTGTTTAACGTCACACTAACCCAAATAAGGTTTTCGGAGACCCAAGGATGAGAAAGTGCTAGGATTTGAAAGGAGAGGCAGTGTCCTTAATTAAGGTACAGTCCCAGCATTTGCCTAGTGTGAAAATAGGAAACCACCGAAAACCGTCTCCAGGGCTGCCAACGGTGGGGTTAGAAAATACCACCTCCGTAAGGCAAGCTCACAGCTATGTGATCCTTACCGCACGTAAAAAATAATTAAAAATTATGTAATAGAAAAATGTTCGAGTTATCGGCATTGATTCATTGTCAGACCATTTGGAAATACAAGGCTTTGTGACTAACTTCAAATCCAGGTGCTGAATTAGGGATGTTTTTATTTACGCACTAAAACATCAAAACCTCGCATGTCTAGTTTGCGGGATTTTATGTTAACGCATTAAAGCACCAAAACCTGGTATTCTTTAAGGCTTAGTGTTAACGCATTGTAGCTAAAAATATCCTATTTACGATGTATTACATCAACAGAACTATTAACAACTCATCATTCGAGGTTTTTGTTGTTGTTACGCTTAACACGAAAATCCATGACATCACGAGGCTTCATAAACATTTGGGGATTGTTATTTTTCATTCAGTGCTCTAAAAACCTCGAATTCGGTTGGAGTTACGGGGTTCTGGAGAAAAGGCGACGATTATAATTTGATTATATGCGTGAACATTTCAAAAATAATTAGACATACATTGACCTCGCCTAGGATCAAAATGAGGACACTAACCGATGGACCAACGACACCGGCAGCATTATTACTATCGTCATTCTGAAGGACAGTTTAGAATTGTAGACGAGTATGTCAATGTCAACGTAGAAGACCACCAGTCATCACTGGTAGTCCCTTTACATCCTGTCATTTCAAACGAAGCTCTGTCCGCATTGCTGTGTTTTTGTGGACAATGCCGCTTCCGCTTCGGATCCTACCAAGACAAGTGTGTTCAATGAGTCCCAGCGGCTCGATACATCTCCTGACATGACGTGTACCTTGTTGCTGGTGGAAGAGCGGTTAAATGAAGCACAATATGCGACCACTGCTTCACCATGGGAATGATGATTAGACCACATCCCCAGGGGCCCCAGAGATGATCCCAAGGGATCTTATAGGCCAATTCGTAAACACGTTTTCAGTAACAGTAAATTCTGACGTTCAATTTTCCTCTTTCTCCTTTCGTTTGGCGCTCCATTATTTATATCTCGAGGGAATCATTTTTGTAGTTTTGAGATAAGGGTCTACTTTCCTTGACCTATTGTATATTGATAAGAAAGAATATAATTAATTCAAACTGCGTGATCGTAATGGGTCATTGTTGAACATGGTAGGTCCGACCACGTCTTTTGGTTCAACAGTTTAATATTCTCAGATTCAGGTAACCACTCAGTTAATAATAATAATAATAATAATAATAATAATAATAATAATAATAATAATAATAATAATAATAATAATAATAATAATGTTATTTTGCTGTACGTCCCTCTAACTACTTGTACAGTTTTCGGAGACGCAGAGGTGCCGGAATTATGTCCGGCGGGAATTCTTTTACGTGCCAGTAAATCTATCGACACGAGGCTGACGTATTTGAGAACCTTCAAATACTTCCGGACTGAGCCAGGATCGAACCTGCCAAGCTGAGGTCAGAAATCCAACGGCTGAACCGTCTGAGGCACTCAGCCCGGCTACTTCGTTTGGTGTAGTGGGATATTCGATTCTCTTCTGAATTCTTATGATGTATTGTTTGCACTCGAGATAAATCATTTCTTACGCCTTACTATTTAGTCATCTGATTCTTAATATCACTCTGTAGCTCATTAAGAAGTTCACCTCTGTGGTGTAGTGGTTAGTGTGATTAGCTGCCACCCCCGGAGACCCGCGTTCGTTTCCCGGCTCTGCCACGAAATTTGAAAAGTGATACGAGGGCTGGAATGGGGTCCACTCAGCCTCGGGAGGTCAACTGAGTAGAGGTGGGTTCGATTCCCACCTCAGCCATCCTGAAAGTGGTTTCCCGTGGTTTCCCACTTCTCCTCCAGGCAAATGCCGGGATGGTACCTAACTTAAGGCCACGGCCGCTTCCTTCCCTCTTCCTTGTCTATCCCTTCAGTCTTCCCATCCCCCGCAAGGCCCCTGCTCAGCATAGCAGGTGAGGCCGTCTGGACGAGGTACTGGTCATCATCCCCAGTTGTATCACCCGACCCTGCGTCTGAAGCTCCAGGACACTGCCCTTGAGGCGGTAGAGTTGGGATCTCTCGCTGAGTCCGAGGGAGAAACCAACCCTGGAGGGTAAACTGATTAAGTAAGTAAGCTCATTACTAAAATTTTAAAAATCATGTGCCATTTACAAGTATTTTCTATTATTACTTACCTTAATGTAAACCTTCAAGCAAAGGCAAAGAGCTCCACACATCTCTTGATTATACTGCTGAACAATCAATCAATCAATCAATCAATCAATCAATCAATCAATCAATCAATCAATCAATCAATCAATCAATCAATCAATCAATCAATCAATCACCACTAGTCTGCACTTAGGACAGTCACCCAGGTGGCAGATTGCCTGTCCCTTGTTTGCCCAGGCTTCTCTTAAATCAGTTCAGAAAATTTGGAAATTTATCGAACCTATTCCTTTGTAAATTATTCCAATTCCTAACTCCTCTTCCTATAAACGGATATTTGTCCCAGTTTGCCACCTTGAATTCAACTTTATCTTCATATTGAGATCTTTCCTACTTTTAAAAACACCACTCATATTTATTCATCTACTAATGCCGTTCAAAGCCATCTCTCAGCTGACAGTTCGGAATATACCGATTAGTCGAGCAGCTCGTCTCCTTTCTCCCAAGTTTTCCCAGCCCAAACTTTGCACCATTTTCGTAACGCTACTACTTTGTATTTTGTCGGCCGGGCTGAGTGGCTCAGAGGGTTGAGGCGCTGACCTTCTGACCCCAACTTGGCAGGATCGATCCTGGCGCAGTCCTGTGATATTTGAAGGTGTTCAAATATGTCAGCCTCGTGTCCGTAGATTTACTGGCACGTAAAAGAACTCCTGCGGGACAAAATTCCGGCACCTCGGCGTCTCCGAAAACCGTAAAAGTAGTTAGTGGAACGTAAAGCAAATAGCATTATTATTATTGTATTTTGTCGACAATCACTCAGAACAAATCGAGCTCGTTTTCTTTAGATTTTTTCCAGTTCTCGTATCAAGTAATCCTGCTGAGGGTCCCATACACCGGAAACACAGGCTTATATGCCCTCTCCTTTACATTCTTACTATAAACCCTAAATACCCTCATAACCATGTGAAGAGGACTTAATATTCTGTTTAAGTTATGTGATTACCAAATGAATACGGTCGTTGCACCTAGAGAAACCGCTATGTGATAATATTCCAGCTTAGAACTCTGAATAGAAATGTCATCTAAGGTTCAGTATTGTATGAACTGTATGAACGAATTTTTGTTGTAAGTAAAACGTGTGCTACGGGTCAGTATTTTACCCTCAACGTTGTCACATAGCGGTATTTCCAGGTGCAACAACAATATATTTCCTCATATTAACACCTAGGTTCTTCAAGCGATTCCCGTAGGGATCAAAACAGTACTTAAAATTGAGATGACTTTTCGTCTTTGTGAAGCTCACAGCCTGACTTTTCACCCCGTATATCTATCAATCACTACTGATCTGCATTTAGGGCAGCCGCCCATATGGCAAATTCTCTATCTCTTGTTTACCTGGACTTTTCTTAAGTAATAGCAAGGAATTTGGAAATATATTGAACATCTCCCTTGGTAAATTATTCCAGGCTCCAATTCCTCTTCATATAAACGAATATATGTTCGAATTTGTCCCCTTGAAATGCAAATTTATCTTCATATTGTGATCTTTCGCTTTTTTTTAAAACACCACTCATATTTATTCGTCTACTAACGTCATTTCACGTCCTCTCTACTTACAGCTCGATGTATAGCCTACCACTTAGTCGGGCAGCTCGTCTCCTTTCTCCCAAGTCTTCCCAGCTCAAACTTTGCCACATTTTTGTAACGCTACTCTTCTGTCGAAAATCCCCCAGAACAAATCGAGCTGCTTTCTGCGGATTTTTCCCAGTTCTTGAATAAAGTGATCCTGGTGTGGGTTTATGTCCGGCTCCATGGCTAAGTGGTTGGTGTGCTGGCTTTTCGTCCAGAGGGTCCCGGATTCGATTTTCGGCCGAGTCGGGGATTTTAACTTTCATTGGTTTACTCCAATGGATCGGAGCTACGTGTATGTGTGCCATCTTCAGCATTGGAACTTACCATGGGTAGGGCCCCGTTCTCAGAGACGCGCAGGTCGCCTAGACAGCGTCAACCCGAAATGACTTGCACCAGGCGTCTTCGGAGGCCACACACCATTATTACACCGTTTATCTTCATACCACTTCATACCATTGACTGCTTTCCATCTAACAACCTTGTCGAGGACTGTTTGCACTCGCTCACATTCGTGTAACATACAGTATTATAGAGTATAACATCATCCTCAAAAGCCTTATCTCCGATTCCATTTCTTTATTCAGATCATTTATATATTAGGAAACATAAAGATCCAATAATACTGCCCACCGAGCGAGTTGGTCGTGCGGTTAGGGGCGCTCGGCTGTGAGCTTGCATCCGGGAGATAGTAGGTTCGAATCCCACTGTCGGCAGCCCTGAAGATGGTTTTCAGTGGTTTCCCATTTTCACACCAGGAAAATGCTGAGACTGTACCTTAATTAAGTCCACGGCCTGTTCCTTCCAACTCCTAGGCCTTTCCCGTCCCATCCTCGCTATAAGACCTATCTTGTCGATGCGACGTAAAGCCACTAGAAAAAAAATAAAAATAATACTGCCTTGAGGAACTTCCCTCTTAATGATCACGAGATCAGATAATTCTTCACCTGCTCTAACTCTTTGAGCTATACTTTCTAAAAATTTAGCCATTCATTGAGTCACTCTTTTGTCTGGTCCAACTGTACTCATTTCTACCAGTAGTCTCCCATTATCTATCCTATCAAACGCTTTAGATAGGTCAATCGCGATATAGTCCATTTTATCTCCTGAATCTAAAATGCGGCTGTGAGCTTGCATCCGGGAGATAGTCGGTTCGAATCCCACTATCGGCAGCCCTGAAGATGGTTTTCCGTGGTTTCCCATTTTCACACCAGGCAAATGCTGGGGCTGTACCTTAATTAAGGCCACGGCCGCTTCCTTCCAACTCCTAGGCCTTTCCTATCCCATCGTCGCCATAACACCTATCTGTGTCGGTGCGACGTAAAGCCCCTAGCAAAAAAAAAAAAAAAAAAAAAAAAAAGGAATCTAAAATGTTGCTATTTCTTGCTGGAATCCTTCTAACTGAGCTTCAGTGGATTAACTTTTTCCTAAATTTAAACTGTCTTTTATCAAACCGGTTAGTAGTTTCATGAACATTTCTGCTATAATCAGAAAAAATGCTTCCCCCAAAGTTTACATGCAACACATGTCAATCTGACTGGCCTGCAATTATCGGCTTTTTGTTTACCACCTATTCCTCTACGCTCAGGGGCTACTACAGCACATCTGTATTCATTTGGTACAGCTCCTTCATGCAAAAAATAATCGAATAAGTACTTCATGTATGGTACTTTATTTTTTCTGCTTGTTTAACGTCGCACTAAAACATTGAGGAGTTTTAGAGATGCAAGAATGGGAAAGATTGGGAAGGAAACTGCCGTAGCCTTAATTAAGGTACAAGCGTAGCATTTGTCGGGAAAATGGGAAACTACGGGAAACCATCTTCAGGACTGCTGACGATGGGATTCAATCCTACCATCTTCCGACTGCAAACTCACAGCTACGCGAACCAAATCGCACGGCGAACTCACTCGGTAAATATAGTACTGTATCCTAAGCCATTGCCTTGGTATATCCCCAGAAATCTTATCAATTCCAGCTGCTTTTCTAATTTTCATCTTTTGTACCTGATTGTATATGACTTCGTTATCGTAGGCAAATATCAATACTTCGTTAGTATTAATCACATCCTCTATATGGATATTGCCCTTGTAACCAACTGTTTACTGAATACTTTTGCCGTCTGTAAATCCTCACATATTCACGCCCCTATTTTTTAATAATTCCTGCAATGTACTTATTGTAATCTTCTGCCTTAATGTACCAATACACACCCTTCCATTTTTCACTAAAATTTATATGACTGCCAATTATACTTGCATCTTGTTATCTTTAGCTGACTTTTTCACTAAATTAAATTTCCTAGTCAGATCCTTCAATTTCTCCTTACTTCCGCTACGAACTGTAGCTCTTATTTCTTTCCAACTTGCACATCTTTCTTAGTCTCGTTACTTCGGTATTGTAATATAGCGGGTCTTTGCGGTGAGTTGAACATCGAAAATTATCTATCTCCCTTTGCCAAAACACGCAGTGTTATGGACACGATTTCATGGAAAGAATTTGCCTCACTCATCACAGTATTTTGCATTTGTATGACTGGTGAGACAAGGTTCACTAATTGGTTGAATGTTTCCTCGTCTTTCCTCAAAAAAATATTATAATCAGCTGGGTGCATAGAATGTTCTCCCAACATACGTGAATGTCCATTTGTCATTTGCCTTCTCATCCAGTATTTAGCCCATCTCCCTTTCCATTTTTTTAAATGCACTCCTATGGAAATGAAAATCCACAGCCTGTTCCAGTCATTCGACCGGGTCAGGAATGGAATGAATGAAGCCCCCATCAAGCGGCGAGAATAGGAAATGTGCCGCCTGCCGAAGCCGGTCACACTCCTCTCGGGCAACGATAAATGACTGACAGATGAAATGAAATGTTAATGGAGATTGTTGCTGGAATGAAGGATGACAGGAAAGACCGAAAGACCGGAGTACCAGCATAAAATTCTGTCCCACCTCCGCTTTGTCCAGCACAAATCTCACATTAGTGAGTGGGGATTTGAACCACGTTATCCAGCTGTGAGAGGCCGTAGCGCTGCCGCCTGAGCCATGGAGGCTTCAAATATACTCTGATAGCAATGGCAGTACAAGCCAATTGGCCAGCACGGATTCGCGACATGACACTGTACAGAGTTAGCGTGCTGGCCTTTGGTCACTGGGGACCCGGGTACGATTCCCAGTAGGGTCGGGAATTTTAACCATAATTGGTTAAATCCGCTGGCACGGGGACTGGGTGTATGTGTCGCGTCCATCATCATTTCAACCTCATCACGACGCGCAGGTCGCCTGCGGACGTCAAATCGAAAGACCTGCATCTAGCGAGCCGAACTTGTCCTCGGACACTCCCGGCACTAAAAGCCATACGCCACTTCATTTTTATTGTACAGAGGTGAACAAGTCATACAACTGAGAAGACATAAGTGTTGCCCAATAATATTGAGCCTTGTGAGAACTGAACGTTTTCACGCAATATAATGACACAATGGTATTGCGCAATAATATTGATCGTGTAATGGCCTCTTAAGGGACTCAGTTCAGCTATTGTACAGGCAATAATCGAGGGTGTTACGAAACCGAGGCCGAGCAGCTTAAGGCTACTATGGACTTCAACGTGAAAGTTGTAAAAATGTAAAGGCTAAAATAGGTCAGTGTAAGGTTGAACTCACAACTTTTCGTGACGAAATAGAGAGGAGTGCCGATGCTCTTGAACACTATCACCTCAGAGGGAGTACAGTATTTATGTGTTACGTATTTCCGAGTTGTCAGCAGACAACACTGATGAAGTAACAGTCAGTCTGTTTAGGGACAAGCCTGGACATTTCACAGATCTCACCATAGTGGGAAGAGGGAACCTGGAGTGAAGCGTCCTATCATAGTAAAATTCGTCAGCTAGAGGAAGTGCTTCGAATGATGCATCCAAGAGACTTAACTGCAGCAAGATTAGGTATTCTGAAGTCTGACGGTGTTAGGAATATCTGGACGCTCAAGGACGTATAGCATAATAATGTCATTTGCTTTACGTCCCACTAACTACTTTTTGCGGTTTTCGGAGACACCGAGGTGCCGGAATTTAGTCCCGCAGGAGTTCTTTTACGTGCCAGCAAATCTACCGACGCTAGGCTGACGTATTTGAGCACCTTCAAATACCACCGGACTGAGCCAGAATCGAACCTGCCCAGTTGGAGTCAGAAGGCCAGCGCCTCAACCGTCTGAGCCACTCAGGCCGGCAGGACATATAGCTATAAAGACAGAAAACACGAAGTACTGTATAACAACAATGGACGAACTGAGTAAAGTGAAGCACATACACTGTTGTTAACAATATCAGGAACTTCTAGAATGCAATATGTTCTATTGTTGTTATATTTGTCTCCCTTTATGTAATGTGCAGAGGTGTAATTCAGTCGTTGGCTGTCCCTAGCACTAATTGTTTTCCTTTCGAGCCGCAGCACTGCTATTCCGTTTATTTCCCGTCATATAAAATAATTACTTTCATCCTAAGATTAATATTAATGACTGATGCAAGATCAAATAAGAGAGAAGTTGTCAAATCACCCCAATTCCTTGTGGATCATTAAATAACTATATTCGTAGTAATTTCTATCAAATTAGTCCGACTCTTTGGCTGGATAGTCAGCGTAGATGTCTGCGGTTCAGACGATCCCGGGTTCGATTCCCGGATGGTTCGGGAATGTTGATCGCATCCTTCTGGCTCGGGGACTGGGTGTTTTGTGTTAGTTTCAACATGTTTTCTTCACTTAAATGAATCTAAATTACAATTCAATGTAAAATATTAGAACAATAGTATAAAAATACTATTTCGGAGACAGGTTTACACCATTTCTTTTACGAGCAAGCAGCATAAAGTGAAATGTAAGAGTCTAAATATCTCAGAAGTAGAAGGTAATTAATCAGTTATCCCCTCTATGCTTAGTGGGGCAGTATAACCTACAAATTACACTTAGACAAGTTTCTCCTTCTTCCTTTTCAGTTTATTTTTTTCTTAATTTTCGTAGTTCTAATTTCACTATTTATATTCTCTAATATTAGCTACGCTTATTTTTAAAAGTTATTCGTTTCATAACTTAGGTAACAGTCACTTAAAATTTACTTCATTAGTAGAGGTTAGCAATTAGTTTTAAGCTTAATTCTAGTAGCCTATAGTACGTATTAGCCTGTAGACCATCATTCATTAAATTATTTATATTTCCCAACGTTTTAGTAATAATCCTGTGAATTCTTATTCTTATTCTTATTCTTACTGTTATTATTATTCTTATTGTTATTGTTATTCTTATTCTTATTCTTATCCTTATTCTTATTCTTGTTCTTATTCTTATTCTTATTCTTATTCTTATTCTTATTCTTATTCTTATTCTTATTCTGATTCTTATTCTTATTCTTATTCTTATTTAATATTCATGAACGAATACAATGTCGTCCCTGTTCTGCCAAAACGGCGAATGTTACAACGCTCTTCCTATCCATTATTTCCCTTAAGACTGGTCACGCCTTCCAGCCATATATACACACGCACATAGGAAAATGAACTCAACGGAAATTGTTCTGATGGACCGAATATCAATATGTGGCTGGAAAGCGTGACCAGTCCTAAGGGAAATAATGGATAGGAAGAGCGTTGTAACTTTCGCCGTTTTGGCAGAACAGGGACGATGTGCGGAATGATGAGCCAACGCCGAGTTTCTCATGTGAATGATTAATTATTAAAATTAGTTAAAACTCAGCCACAGACTCCCAATAGAGATTCTATATACACTGAAATCTATTAAGCCTAAAGTGAAACGAAACGTCGAAACTGACGTCCAGACAGCCAGATGTCTGCACACGGTACCTGAGGCCACACACATATGTATATATATAATTAGAATTTCTTTTACGTCATGCCGACACAGATAGGTCTCGGGGCTCGAACCCAACTATCTCCCGGATGCTAGCTCACAGCTGCGCGCTCCTAACCGGACGGACAACTCGCCCGGTTATTTATTAAAAGTATTGGATGCTGAACCTTTGGATGTTTTCGAAATCATCTCTCACCTTCTCATTTCTATTGTAACGTCGTGGCGCCTGCGAATACCGCTATGTGATAATGTTTTGGGAGAAATACTGACCCGCAACACTTATGTCATCAACAGCGAAACTGCTTTGAAACTACCCGCACAACATTGAATTTTAGATGACAGCACCCTGTCTACCAATGTTTTAAGCTGAAATACTTCGTAAAGAGGTTCTCGCATGCGCAACGACGATACATTCTATTGAGTACGAATCCCTAAATAGCTCTACAGCCTCCTCACTTCAAGAAGCTGTATCCTCATGTCGTAGAGCCCTTTATGTTCTTTATATTATTCTCAGTCATTCATATGTTACAATAGCAAAATAAGTAAATTCTGCAGTAAAAGCTGGTCGAGTGAATCTTGGTTACGATCTACACTTCCACATAGTTTGGTAAACCTGCCCGTGTTCAATTTGTTCAGAAACGATAGGGATTCAAGAACAAGTGTGGGATGTAACAGCTTACGTTAGAGATGATTTAGGAAGTAGAATTATATTTGCTGCCTCCGATGACCGTATAGGCCTTGGTTCTTAATGCGTATTTCTATAAATTTTAACCTGTCGGAAGAAGTGTTTAGTTGCTGTAATCTACCGCCCATATAAAGTACGTTTTCTTACTAAATTATAAAATTTTCTCCATGATCACGTATGCAAGTACGAACGCTTGATTATAATGGGTAATTCCAATTGCAAACTTCTTCCGAATATCAGGGAGAATCAACTACTTTCTGAAATACCTCAGCCATTAATCTTACATATTCTCTCCTTAAGAGCTACCCATTTCAATCGTATTTCACAATCTTTGTTGGCTTTAATGATTAAAAACTCTCGCCATAAAGTTTTACAGCATGTACAGTTCATAGTTTCATGTACATCAAAGCATAACTTAATATACATGACATATTATCTACGTTGTCGTAAACATAAACTAAAATTAACTTCTTTTAGGCATTTAAAGAACGTCAATATTGAAGCATTTACGTTTAACGCCATAATTGTTATGTGAGAGCGCACTTATGAATTAAATTCACTTGACGTCGAAGTCGAGTTACTAAATTCTCTCATACTAGGAATTCACAATAGGTATGCTCCAGTCCGAGTGGTTCGAGTAAACCGTCAACCAGCTGACTGGTCAAGTGCAGAAATCAAAGACCTCGTGGCTCAACGTGATTGTGATTGTGCTTTCAGTACTGTACCGCACTTCAAAGCACAGAAAACCGACGGGCCTTTCGAATCGTACAGAATTATAAGAAATAAAGCTGCTCAGTCCATTATAAATGCTCAAATACGCGATGCTCACAGTCTACTGAACACCAATAACTAATCAAGACTGTGGCAAACCGGGTGAGTTGGCCGTGCGGTTAGGGGCGCGCGGCTGTGAGCTTGCATCCGGAAAATATTGGGTTCGAACCCCACTGTCGGCAGCCCTGAAGATGGTTTTCCGTGGTTTCCAATTTTCACACCAGGCAAATGCTGGGACTGTACGGCAGCTTCCTTCCCACTCCTAGGCATTTCCTATCCCATCGTCGCCATAAGACCTATCTGTGTTGGTGCGACGTAAAGCAAATCAATAAAAACTGTGGCAAAACTTACGGATCTCTGACATAACTAGAGAAAGGTGTAGCGGTATTATTGCTCAGCACTATGTCTAAACATTATGAATACAAATTTCGTTATTCCCCCTATCCAGATAGACCAAGAGACTACAGGTTCTGTCAAACAGAAAGCGAACTGTCCGCGCGGACGAAATGACACAGACCGTCGCGGACTGGGGTAGACCAAAAGAATGCGGGCAGGTCAGGGTGAACCAGTACGAAAGCAGTTGCAACCAGGTGCGTACCAACTTCATTCAACTTCTTCTTTCTTGAAATCATAATTTTTTGGTTTTAATCAAATGTTCCTCCGGGGAATTACTTCTTCTGTTCGCTTTTAATAAAGCAAAATGGAAAAAGAAAATGGGTGCATGAAATAAATAAAAACCGGGAGAAGTGCCGTGAAATGATTTCATTCGAAAACCGTTTTTTCACTATTTTAGCTTTACAGTGTCATGTATTAATTATCCAATTTAAATATGTACATAAATAAATAAATAAATAAATAAATAAATAAATAAATAAATAAATAAATAAATAAATAAATAAATAAATAAATAAATAAATGCACCCCTTCCACGTTTCCGCCTTCTCTAACATATTTTCCTAATCGGCGTGTCGTGTATCGTACAAGTGTAAACCACGCGCTAGATCAATAAATGTCTTCTGGAGACACTGTTGCTCGCGCGAACTCTGCAGAATACTGCAAGCCGAAGACTGCCCGCCGCGGTCTTGATCGCACTGCCAAGTTAGATTGCGTTCTGTGTGAGCAGAATGATGCAGTATTGCAGGAGACAGTGCCCGCCACGGTCTTGATCGCACCGCCAAGTTAGATCGCATTCTGTGTGAGCAGAATGATGCAGTATTGGAGGATACACTGCCCGCCGCGGTCTTGATCGCACCGCCAAGTCAGCTCGCGTTTTGTTTGACCAGAATGATGCAGTATTGCAGGAGACAGTGCCCGCCACGGTCTTGATCACACCGCCAAGTTAGATCGCATTCTGTGTGAGCAGAATGATGCAGTATTGGAGGATACACTGCCCGCCGCGGTCTTGATCGCACCGCCAAGTCAACTCGCGTTTTGTTTGACCAGAATGATGCAGTATTGCAGGAGACAGTGCCCGCAGCACGCAGTGCGATCTCAACACGCTGACAGTTCGCTTCCTGTTTGACTGTACATGCAAATCGCTACAACTACCAACAAGAGTACACAAAAGCCTAACTGTGAGGAATTTGTCACGAATACAGTTTACATGAAACAAGTTAAATCAGCGTTGTACGAAACTAAGAAAAATGTAAAAAGGAAGCTGGTATGAGTTCTTAAATGCCTGATCTAATCTTCGACGAAACGCAGAAACGCATATCTGCCACCACTCGTTGACAACTCATACATTCTCATAGCAACGAAAGGGTGCCATCCCACTACTCACTACTGTCATCACGTTCCCTGATTATCGACCAATTAATATCATATTAGTTATCTCCAAAAGTCTTGAACGGATTAACCACGCTCTAGTGTTAGAATTTATATTCAAGCATAATCTATTAGGCCCTCTCCAGTCGGAGCATATCATAGTACTGATACAGCCCTTAATAATAATAATTTCGTGTGACAATTCCTAGCCGGTTGCATCCCTTGTAAGGCAGACTCTCCGATGAGGGTGGGAAGCATCTGCAATGTGTAGGTAACTGCGTGTTATTGTGGTGGAGAATAGTGTTATGTGTTGTGTGTGAGTTGCATGAATGTTGGATACAGCACAAAAAACCCAGCCTCCGAGCCATTGCAATTAAACAATGAAGGTTAACATCCCCGACCCGGCCGAGAATCGAACCCTGGACCCACTGAACCGAAGACCAGTACGCTGACTATTCAGCCAACCAGTCGGACAGCCCTTAATACAAATCAGAGAAGATATGCTATGGATAAGAGGAAATCAACTCTAATATATCTAGCAGAATTTAGTCGTGCATATGGCAGCGTAAATTACAATATACTAATTACAAAGCTCAGAAACCTCAACGTGGCCAATGGCACGGTAAAGTGGTTCAATTGCTACCTCTGAAATAGGCAATAGTTCATCTTCTTAAAGTGAAGTAACCTGTGGAGTTCTTCAAGTTTATGTTCTCCCATTGTTTATCATCGATATTTTCAAGGAAATGGCAACCTCTAGTTTGCACATTTATAATGATCTACATATTTACAAACTCTCTGACCCATGTCATATCTCGGAAACTATACTACAACTACATTCTGCATTGTCATCCCTTTGTAATTGGGCAATACAAAATGGACTCAAGATCAATTATGACATTCCTCAGATCATTATTAGAAGTGTTATGTTATTTTTTCTTGATATTCAGATATCAAAGTTAGGTGTTTTATTTCTCCACTTCTCTCAATTGTTTCCTATAGGCCTATAACATCGGATCGATTCATCCTGCCCCCCGTGGTTCCCAGGCAAATGAGGGGGGTGTACCTTAATTCAGGCCACGGCTGCTCCCTTCCCTAATCCTTTCCTATCCTTCCGTCGCCGAGAACCTTCGATGTGTTAGTGCAACGTTAAACCACTAACAGTAATAATAATAATAATAATAATAATAATAATAATAATAATAATAATAATAATAATAATAATAATAATAATAATAATAATAATAATAACAATTCCCCTTTAATCTGGTGTGTCCACCTCATTTTCTTCACCCCCAAATGGCATTTCATCCGCGCCACCAGACGATTCGTTTATGGAGCTACTTATGACCAAGGGATTAACAGTGATCGTAATTACACTGGCGGAAAAATATCCAAACACAATGAAATAAGGAATGTAGAATACTGAAATTTTGGCAATATATTTATCGAGGTAACATATTTAATTGATTAAAGGTACAAGACTACAGATTAATATCCGCGCGAGGAAAACCATCTCAATTTTGGCATGCTGGTCCATTAATAACCGGTGTAATCGCCTGACTGTTGAATGCAGGCATGCAAACGTGCATGCATCGTGTCGTACAGGTGCCGGATGTCAGCTTGTGGGATGGAGTTCCATGCCTGTTGCCCTTGGTCGTCAATACAGGGGCGGTTAATGCCGGTTGTGGATGGCGCTGGAGTTGTCATTCAATGATGTCCCATACGTGCTCGACTGGGAACAGATCGGGGATGGAGCAGGCTAAACCGAGATGTCGGTACTGTGTAGGGCACGTTGGGTTACAACAGTCGCACTCGGGCGTGCATTATCCTGCTGGAAAACACCCCCGGGAATGCTGTTCATGAATGGCAGCACAACAGGTCAAATCACCAGACGGACGATCACGTCTGCAGTCAGGATGCGTGGGATAACCACGAGAGTGCTCCTGCTGTCATAGGAAATTGCTCCCCAGACCAGAAATCCCGGTGTAGGTGCAGTGTGTCGACGCCGCAGACAGGTGGAATGCACCTGGCCTCCTTCCAACACACGGCCATCACTGGAACCTAGGCAGAAACGGCTTTCATCGGAAAACATAAGGGCCCTCCACTACATCCTCCAATAAACTCTCGCTTGACACGACTGAAGTTGTAGATGGTGGTGTGGATTGCATGCCGCAGCTGTCCTTCAAGTAACCCATTTCGAACAGTTCGTTGTGTCACTGTGGTGCCAACTGCCCCTCGAATCGCTGCTGCAGACGCAGTCCGCTGCGCCACAGCCATACGCCGAATACGGCGGCCCTCCCTCTCGGTGGTGCCACTGGGACGTCCGGAGCCCGGTCTTCTTGTGGATGTACCTTCTCGTGACTACTGCTGCCAGCACACATACACAGTGGAGACATTCCTGCCAAGTCGTTCTGCAAAGGAAACTCCACCTTCACGTAGCCCTATTATACGGCCTCGTTCAACAGCAGTTAGTGTTGATACTGGCCTCTTCGTCGTCGTGAATGTATTTTGACCCACTCACAGTCACTCCGTCCAATCTTACAGGTAACTAACGCTCTCGCACAGTACATCCTGTATTTAAAGGAAACATGATGTCCAAAGTCATTGGGACGCTACTAGCGCCATGCTAAAGCGATTTGCGGGAAATTTGAATCAACGTCAACGTCATATTTCAGGTGAATAAATACGCTTACCAACGTTTGCTAATCTAGCACAAACTCTTCTTGGTGTTTGGATATAATTTTCTGTCAGTGTATTTTCTCCTTAGGTGTTAACATGGTAGGAAATAGAAATTGCAGATGCTGTTGCAACAATATGCAAGCGCATTGTTGGCAAAAAGAGGCTTGGAACAATTATAATGATGAAATTAGTGCTTACACCTGCGGGTTACTTTAGATTTATTAGAGATATCGAGTGAAGTAAGAATACAATTTACCGTGTTTAAAAAGTAAAGTATACCGGGCGAGGTGGCCGTGCGGTTAAAGGCGCGCGGCTTTGAACTTGCATCCGGGAGATAGTCGGGTCGAATCCCACTGCCGGCAGCCCTGAAGATGGTTTTCCGTCGTTTCTCATTTTTACACCAGGCTGTACCGTAATTAAGGCCACGGCCGCTTGCTTCCAACTCCTAGGCTTTTCGTATCCCATCGTCGCCATAAAACCTATCTGTGTCGGTGCGACGTAAAGCCACTAGTAAAAAAAGTAAAGTTGCTTTACGAATAGGTGCTTCACCCAGTGATGTTGAGGGTTTTCTGGTTTTGATACGAATGCGAACTTATTCAAACTCTCATTTTTCCTAATCATTCATTACTTCGATGCTGTACTAACTGGTGCAACTGTAGAAGAAACAATGAAACTTCAAAGGGAAATAAACTCTTGCACATGATTTATGTTTTCTTTGAACTTTAGGATACGTATTTCCCCTTATTATGAGAAGCTATCCTGGCTGAAAGTCGATAAACTAAGAAACCTATATACTGCCACACGAAGTTTTCGACATATGAATGAACCTACACCTGAACACTTTTCCCCATATTTTAACTTTTTCTTCTGTCCATGCACATAATATCAGATCGACTTCTACCTTTATGATACCTCTTAATCACTCGTCTGTATACAGACACTCATTTGAGGTGTCTGGGGCAAGGCTATGGAACACTCTCCCTGTAAATATACGTAATAACACTCCAATAACCTCATTTAGACAGTCTTGTCGAGATTTAGAGCTTTCGGTATGTAATGTATATAGATAATACTAATCATTCACGAAATAACTATTATATTACTATTTTACTCAATTAATATAGGCAGTTTTAGAGAGTGTAAGCAGTGTATCTTTTCTAAATTATGTAACTCTGTATTGTATCTTGTTGTTGAGTGTAAGGCAGGGCCGTGATCCCTAACTTCGCCACATAAAAAGACATAAAATAATTTTTTTTTTTTTTTTGCTATTTGCTTTACGTCGCACCGACACAGATAGGTCTTATGGCGACGATGGGATGGGAAAGGCCTAGGAGTTGGAAGGAAGCGGCCGTGGCCTTAATTAAGGTACAGCCCCAGCATTTGCCTGGTGTGAAAATGGGAAACCACGGAAAACCATCTTCAGGGCTGCCGACAGTGGGGCTCGAACCCACGATCTCCCGGATGCAAGCTCACAGCCGCGCGCCTCTACACGCACGGCCAACTCGCCCGGTATAAAATAAAATAATAAATAAAATAATACTAAGCATAAGTTATTACGAAATAATATTGGTGAACATTTTCTGACAGGTATTTAAACACACACAACTCTGGAGTAAATGAAATGGCGATGGTATGAAGAAGAAGAAGAAGAAGAAGAAGAAGAAGAAGAAGAAGAAGAAGAAGAAGAAGAAGAAGAAGAGGAAGTAACGTGGGTGACACCTATTACTCACGTGCCTGCTCCAGTGTTAATTTTCAGTTAGCCAGTAGGCTACGAAACACTTATAATTCCCGCATTGCTTTCGTATTCACTGTGGGAACTCGTCAACGTACTGTATCTCTTCGTATATTAGCAAAGAGTCTATGCTAAACGTGCAAATGAGAAGGCAATTTCATGCCCTGTGACTGCTGCACAACATTTTATGTACAGCAACGTGTACACTTCAGTACCTAGCTTCCAGGTTTACCAAGTTCTCGGAGACTCGTTAGCTAAACAGCCGCTATCACAACAGGAACATTATGATCATCCCCACACACACCCACGTCTTCACGACAGGCGCAGCATGGGTCGGGAACTTCATACCTGACAAGTTACGGGGCCAGGCGTCGGCCTCCAAGTTCAAAAACCTATACAAGGAATATTTAATTTCTGTTTAGCTCGAAATGTTATTGCTGTTAAAATTATTATTATGTTTTGTATTGTTTTATATTTTTGCTAGTTGCTTTACGTCGCACCGACACAGATAGGTCTATGGTGGCGATGGGATAGGAAAGTTCTAGGAGTGGAAAGGAAGTGTCCGTGGCCTTAATTAAGGTACAGCCCTGGCATTTGCCTGGTGTGAAAATGGGAAACCACAGAAAATCATTTACAGGGCTGCCGATAGTGGGGTTCGAACCCACTATCTCCCGGATGTAAGCTCAGAGCTGGACGCCCCTAACCGCATGGCCAATTCTCCAGGTTTTATTATTATTATTATTATTATTATTATTATTATTATTATTATTATTATTATTATTTTCTTCTTCTTAATCATTTTACCCTCCAAAGTTGGTTGTTCCCTCGGACTCAGCGCGGGTTCCCACCTCTACCGCCTCAAGGGCAGTGTCCTGGAGCGTGCGACTTTGGGTCGGGGGGATAAAACTGGGGAGGAGGACTAGTACCTCACCCAGGCGTACTCACCTGCTGTGCTGAACAGGGGCCTTGTTTGGGGGATGGGAAGATAGGGAGGGATAGATAAGGAAGAGGGAAAGAATCGGCCGTGGCCTTAAATTGGGTACCATCCCAACATTTGCCTGGAGTAGAAGTGGGAAACCACAGAAAACCACTTCCAGGACGGCTGAGGTGGTAATCGACCCAGCCTGTACTCAGTTGACCTCCCGAGGCTGAGTGGACCCCGTTCGAGCCCTCCTACCACTTTTCAAATTTCGTGGCAGAGCCGGGAATCGATCCCGGCCACGGCCGCTTCTTTCCCACTCCTAGCCCTTTCCTGTCCCATCGTCGCCGTAAGACCTATCTGTGTCGGTGCGACGTAAAACAACTAGCAAAAAAAAAGTTTTGGTAAATGAAATAGAATGGCGTATGGGTTTTAGTGCCGGGAGTGCCCGAGGACATGTTCTGCTCGCCAGGTGCAGGTCTTTTGATTTGACCCTCTTAGGCATCCTGCGCGTCGTGATGAGCGAAATTAACCAATGATGGTTAAAATTCCCGACCCTGCCGGGAATCGAACCCACGACCCCTGTGACCAAAGGCCAGCAAGCTAACCATTTGGCCGTGGAGCCGGACAAGAGTTTTGATTATTTTATAGCTTAGTTTTTAATTACCCCATCGTAACCTTAAATTGTATTAATTTCATGTAATTGTTAACCTTGATTTAGTGTAGAGAAGGCATAGCCTTAAAACTACTCCAAGCAAAACAAGGCAATATATATATATATATATATATATAACCACTGGCCAACTACGAAGTCAACACGACTGTTATTAATTACCCACCTTTTCCTTAAAAGAAATCAAATGAACTCTATAATGTCACGTGCTTAAACATTCCTTTTGGAAACAGGGAGATGGTGAAGGCATGTTTTTCTTGTTCAGTCGCACTGAAATATCGATGGTTTTCAGCGACACAAGTATGGGAAAGGGCTAGGACTGTGAAAGTAGTGGCCGTGGCTTTAATTAACGTACAGCCTGGTGTGAAAGTGGGAAGGCATGGAAAACCATCTTCAGTGCTGCCGACGGTGAGATTCGAACCCATCATCTCTCGATTAAGAAATTTTGAACCACGGTCTAACAGAATTTAGTATTATTTATCGACACATCGAATAACATTTGCGGAGCAAAAATGTCTCTTACCGGGCGAGTTGGTCGTGCGGTTAGAGGCACGCGGCTGTGAGCTTGCATCCGAGAGGTAGTGGGTTAGAATCCCACTGTCGGCAGCCCTGAAGATGGTTTTCCGTGGTTTCCCATTTTCACACCAGGCAAATGCTGGGGCTGTACCTTAATTAAGGCCACGGCCGCTTCCTTCCCACTCCTAGGCGTTTCCTATCCCATCGTTGCCATAAGACCTATCTGTGTCGGTGCGACATAAAGCCACTAGCAAAAACAATTCTCTTATAGTCTACATCGGCGTCTTCGAAAAAAATTAAAGTAGTATGAGCAGCGGTGGCTTAGACCTGCACCCCTCGTGGGCGACCACGTCTGGCCAGCGCCCCAAGTTTCCCCTACCAATGCATTATTCAGTGAGTGTGTTTGTGGTGAAATGGGACGATAAAGCAAAATCCGCGTTCACAGTCTTCATAATCAAATACAATTCATTGGCGGAAAATGAAATCCCATCATCAAGAATGCAATTCAGACTAAGGAATTGTCTAGGTAACACATTTATTTTATTAATGGACATCGGTTCAAGTATGCACGAGGAGACATGTGACATGGTGATACATTTATAACCTTTGTAGCCACCATGATTTATAATGGAGGCATGCAAACGTGCAGTGTCCTGTTTGATGTACTGCAGTTAGGCCCGATTGTATAAAGCAGTTGATCATAAATCAAGGAGTAAAACTGATACCAGATCACGTTCATCATGAAACTTGTGTTGTGTAAAGGTTGAGCCGAGGTCATTTCTCCTGGTTCTCGAATCGAAAATGATCCGACAAATTCCTTGGATCAAGCCTTGTGATCCGGATCACGCAGTGTTCTCGTTCTGTAGGCCTAATTTATCAACCTGAACAGAAGAAGGCTTTAGTAGTGAAAAATAGTACAGTAGCAATAAATCATGATTAGAAAATACAAAAATGAGGTTCTGCATTATTACCGGTATTTAATCTCATGAAGGGATTTTTAAAGCGATTCTTTCTTTGAATTACAGAAGGCTGACTACTCCGAGTTTTCTTCAGATGACGATAATGGAGAATTTCGGCGGTCTCCTCGAGTATTCCAAGAAAGAGGAAACCCATTCATAGAACTTATCGACAAAGCCTTTAAAAAGTGATTCCGTTTAACCAAACACACTGTTGAGGTTATGGAAGGTAGAATTCGAGGAGCTCTAATGAGACGATCGAATAAAAACCAGCCACTTACTCCGATGATCCAGTTTCTATTGAATCTGAGATTTTACGCAACAGGGTGTTTTCAAATCGTAGCTAATGATTTATTCAAAACTGATAAAGCTACCGTTTGTCGAGCCATCCATAAAGTAATGCGAGAAATTGCTGCTTTGAGATCCCTGTTTATCTATTTGCCGACTGACCCGAGAGAAGCAAGGAGAATCGTGCGTCAATGCTATGACATAGCTCATTTTCCACGTATTCTTGGTGTTATAGACTGTACACATGTGCCTATCATATCGTCAGAGTGTAACAACGCTGAAGTGTTCAGGGACAGGCATGGATGGTTCTCCCTGAATGTACAGGTTATATGTGACGCTAATCTGCATTATCTTGACATAGTAGCAAGGTGGCCTGGATCTGCACATGACAGTAATATATTCGATAACTCTAGAGTTCATGCTCTGTTTGAGGCGGAGGAAATACCTAAAGGATTCCTTCTCGGAGATAGTGCCTACCTTTGCCGCGAGTACCTCCTAATTCCAGATTACACGAAGTGACACCTGCAGAGATGGCATTTAGCTGAGTTCGTAAGAGATCGCGATCCACAATTGAAAGAACTTTCGGGGTTGTTAAAAGACGATTTCCCTACTTGAAGGTGGGTCTTCGAGTGAAACCACTCCGGGTTTAGTCTATAATAGTTTCACGTTCTTTCCTATAGAACATGGCCTTGGATTCCATACATGGTGAAACAGAAGTAGAAGGAGATATTTTAGCAGGAAGAAGGATTTTCGAGGAACTTCCAGTCTTCGAGGAAACTGGGCTGAATGGAGAAAATACTGCTGTTACGAAAGTACAGTTGGTTAAGTACAGTGTTTTATCTCAACTAGTCATTAATACGTAAATAGCCTATACTATACTTCTATGCTTGCCTTATCGTCTGTAGCCGACTTCTTCGTTCGTCGTGTGACGTAGCAAAATTGTAAGGTTTTCCAATCTCGTCCCGCCACATTTGCTTGGGAACTGAAGTCTGAAGCGTCCAGGCGTTTTCCTACTCTTTCGTACATACAGCATCAGTCTTTTCCATGGCATTTTTACATTTTGTAACAACTAAATCAATTAACAAGTCCTTTCCATTCGCTGTAAAATTCGGGACTCGATTTCTTCGCTCATCGACATTCTTGTCACGCTTTTCCATGTTTATGCCCATATTTCAGTCAATGTGTTTGACATCTGATTGACACCACGTCAGAGAGAACGAAAATATGAAATAACGTGACATTACTGCCAACACACACCTGATTAGTTCGAATTCCCCAAGCTGTTTACGACGTTGCCAAGCGACATTCTATGATCACGAATCAAAGTTGATCCGGATCATGAAATCCGAGATCAACATTTTGTAACACAACGAGCACCTTTAAAAGGATCATTTTCTGATCTTGAATCAAAATTGATCCCGGATCAGCTATGTTACAGCTTACAGAAATATGAAATGAAACATTGCTGGGCTGAGTGGCTCAGACGTTTGAGGTGCTGGCCTTCTGACCTCAACTTGGTAGGGTCGATCCAACCTCAGTCCGGTGGTGCTTGAAGGTGCTCAAATACGTCAGCCTCTGTCGGTAGATTTACTGGCATGCAAAAGAACTCCTGAGGGACTAAATTTCGGAACGTCGGCGTCCCAAAAACCGTAAAAGTAGTTAGTGGGACTTAAATCAGAGATCCCGTGGCTATGTTAAAGATATCAACAGCCATATATAACCACAAGCTTGCTTTTGAAACATCCTGCCTTAAAATAAAAATCTTCAGCCTATTACAAGTCACTTTACTGGGTCAGGAATGGAATGAATGAAGCCCCTATCTAGCGGCGAAGATAGGGATTATGCCGGCTGCCGAAGCCTGTCACATTCCTCTGGGGCAATGATTAATGACTGACAGACGAAATGAAATGATATTGGAGAGGGTCGCTGGAATGAAAGATGACAGGGAAAATCGGAGTGCCCGGAGAAAAACCTGTCCCGCTACCGTTGTCCAGCATAGATCTCACATGGAATGACCGGAATTTCAACCACGGAACCCAGCGGTGAGAGGACGGACCGCTGCCACCTGAGACACGGAGGCTCTACACACTTTGTCTAAAGTGAAGCTAAGCATAAAATCAAGTTTATAGCCTATATCTCATTCAAACTGCATATAGTCCGGTTCCATGGCTAAATGGTTAGCGTGGTTGGTGAACTAATCAGTGCCCACTAATGGAGGAGTTTATCTGGGATAGGGTTTCCTTCCACTCCTCCTGTACGCAACTGCATGTTGAATTCCTACTTATGTGGTCAGCGTGGCCAAATTAACTTAACTTCGGAGACAGATACGCTACGCTATCACGAGATTTTAACGGTATCGCTCCTATTATGAAAAGCTTCTACATTTGAACAAATATTTGCCATTGTTCAGCGTACTGGCCTTCGGTTCAGAGGGTCCTGGGTTCGATTCCCGGCTGTATCGGGGATTTTAACCTTAATTGGTTAATTCCAATGGAACGGGGGCTGGGTGTATGTGTTGTCTTCATCATCACATCATCCTCATCACGACGCGCAGGTCGCCTATGGGAGTCAAGAAGAAAGACCTGCACCTGGCGAGCCGAACCCGTCCTGGGATATCCCGGCACTGAAAGCCATACGACATTTCATTGTTCGACTCGTTGGCTGAATGGTCAGCGTACTGGCCTTCGGTTCAGAGGGTCCCGGGTTCGATTCCCGGCCGGGTCGGGGATTTTAACCTTCATTGGTTAATTCCAATGGCCCGTTGGCTGGGTGTTTGTGCTGTCCCCAACATACCTGCAACTCACACACCACACGTTACACTATCCTCCACCACAATAAAGGTAATCGCCCACTGCAGGGAACCGCGCCGCGCCGCGCCGCGCGGAACAAGCTTGTGGAACATTCCACGGGCCATTTTCCGAGACTTCGCCCATACAGCACACCTCAACGCGCCGCCTCTCTCCAGTTGGGGAAGTGCAGCTCACACAGAAATATGAGTTCCAGTTCCGAGGAGGACTTATTATTTGCGGTTGCGATATTTGCAAGTGAGGAAGAAGAAAAACGCGAAAGAAAAGTTTGGGTCCACAACATTTATGAGAAAAGGGAAACGTACGGAGAGTTTCACCATTTATTTCCTGATCTACTAAAGAACCGAAGTAAATTTTCCCACTGCTTTCGTATGTCCCAAGAAAAATTCTATGAACTATTCAACCTGTGTACCGAGTTCGATAGCTGCAGTCGCTTAAGTGCGGCCAGTATCTAGTGTTTGGGAGATAGTAGGTTCGAACCCCACTGTCGGCAGCCCTAAAATGGTTTTCCGTGGTTTCCCATTTTCACACCAGGCAAATGCTGGGGCTGTGCCTTAATTAAGGCCACTTCCTTCCCACTCCTAGCCCTTTCCTGTCCCATCGTCGCCATAAGACCTATCTGTGTCGGTGCGACGTGAAGCAACTAGCAAATAAAAAAAGCCGTGTGTAGAGCAAGAAAATAATATCACCTTTCGCCGAGAAAGGCGTACAGTGCACAATACCACTAACCGCGTGAAGGTACGAGCGTGCTGGCACTAGTCGAGGACTCACGAAGACTGAAGAAACGCCACGAAACCACATTCTTTCCGTCATTCCTTCCTTCTACCCTCGCCCATACAAGCGCGCCGAAAGGAAAAAGTTCCGTTCCAGAAACCTGGGGGCTTCTGGTGCGGAAATTCCACAAGCTTGTTCCGTGCGGCGCGGCGCGTCTCCCTGCAGTGGCGTTAAGCCATTTCATTTCACAAGAAGCAGACCACGGAAATTTCTTCTCGGCTGCGCTGCGCAGCGCGGCGCGGTGTAGTGGGCGATTACCTTAACACGCAGTTACCTACACATGGCAGATGCCGCCCACCCTCATCGGAGGGTCTGCCTTACAAGGGCTGCACTCGGCTAGTAATAGCCACACGAAATTATTATATACATTTCATTGCATTTCATTTCATTTGCTTATCCAGTGCTATCAATCATTTATTATCACTTAAATGTGAACTATAACCGCACAACTCGGAGAAAGAGTAAAAAAGGCACTGCTTCTCTTCTTACAGGCCAAGGATAATCGTCACCTCTCCATGAATAGGCAGGGACGGTTTACGAACTCTTGCCTCCATAAGAAATCTTTTTCCCTCGGACTCATTGAGGGATCCCACTTCTACCGCCTCAATGGCAGTGTCCTGGAGCGTGAGACTTTGGGTAGGGGATACAACTGGGAAGGAGGACCAGTACCTCACCCAAGCGTCCTCACCTGCTGTGCTGAACAGGGGCCTTTTGAGAGGATGGGCAGATTTGAAGAGATAGACAAGGAAGAGGGAAGGAAGCGGCCTTGGCCGTATGTTAGGTGGGAAACAACTTCGGGGATGGCTGAGGAGGGAATCGAACCGCCCCCCCTCCCGTCTACTCAGTAGACCTCCCGTGGCTGAGTAGACCCCGTTCGAGCCCTCGTACCACTTTTCAAATTTCGTGGCAGAGCCAGGAAACGAACCCGGGCCTCCGGGGGTGGCCGCTAATCACACTAACCTTTACATTAAATATTTCTAATAACATATTTTAAAAATAGAGCAGATATACAGGATATTCCCAAACGTATTAAAAGTAATCGAGTGATGGATTATACGCCCCAAATTAACACAAACGTTTCCTATGAACATATGCCGTACGTTTACGTGGTAAGCCTGTTTTAGTCATGAGCTGAAATGGTGGATATTTCGATACTTCGCCAGCGTGTGGAAGAAGGTTGTCATCGTTACCTGGGAGTACGGAGCAAGTGGCTGTGCGGTTTGCGTCACGTAGCTATCAGCTTGTATTCGGGAGATAGTGGGTTCCAACCCCACTGTCGGCAGCTCTAAAGATGATCTTCCGTGGTTTCCTGTTTTCACACCAGGCAAATGCTGGGCCTGTACCTTAATTAAAGCAACGTTCACTTACTACCCATTCTTAGCCCTTTCCTATCCCATCGTCGCCATGAGACCTAGGTCTATCTGTGTCGGTAGAACGTAAAGTAAAATTGTAAAAAAGAAACACTTGAGTGTTCGAACGTGTCCAACAATAAATGATACGACGTGCACAGGCGTGCATTCTGGCTCGTGGTGGGCATTTTGAGGATTTATTGAATTAGAATGCAGTATCCCCGCTGGGCCACCAAACATGGCGGCAGCTACTAAACATGGGATGTGTCAGGTAAGGCCATTACCAGTACTCCCCTTACAAAACTGGAAAGTTTGTATATTGAGAATGATCGACTGTAGGACATATCTACACAGGGCCTTTCGTGTTGTTTCGGGTGTACTATACAACCCCATCCCCGGTTACTTAACATATGTTTGGGAACACCTTGGGTTAAGCTTCCAGTTATATGTAGACCTATATACTATAAATATCATATGACCCTATTAAAAGTAATATCATTACTATTTCGAAAGACAACCACGTACAAAAATTTATTTTCAATTACCAGCTTTGACTTATGATATATACTTGTAAAACATAAGTATATCTAACACGAAAACAAAGAAAAATATGTGCTCTTTACTTACATTTTACTAACATGTACACCAGATCTCGGCAATCTTTCCATGTTTACATGGCTGGTTATATTTGGATCTAACTTACTAATGAAGTCCCTAATCACATGAGAGATGTTACATGAAAATCTGCCAGTTTTGAATGGCATCACATTTTGTTCCACCACAACACAGTGCACTGTGTTTACAATTCCGTCCTGTCTTACAGCTTGAACGGCCTTGTCTTTACACCGGGGTTTTGATGTAACTTGGCTCTGTCCTAAGGACACAACTGTGTCAACATTTTCCAGGTCTGAACTATGATAAACTCACGTGACATTTTTCAGAATGTTCAGCGCGCTGGAACATTGTCCGGCTCCATGGCTAAATGGTTAGCGTGCTGGCCTTTGGTCACAGGGGTCCCGGGATCGATTCCCGGCAGGGTCGAGAATTTGAACCAAAACTGGTTAATTCCCGTGGGTGTATGTGCCGTCTTCATCATCATATCATCCTCATCACGACGCGCAGGTTACCTACGGGAGTCAAATCAAAAGACCTGCACCAGGTCTGTCCGGAGGCCGCACGCCACCATACTGAAACACCAGAATCTGAAAGCATTGGGCACCATTTAGCTAAAACGTTTTTTTTTTTGCTAGTTGCTTTACGTCGCACCGACACAGATAGGTCTAATGGTGACGACGGGACAGGAAAGGCCTAGGAATGGGAAAGAAGCGGCCGTGGTCTTAATTAAGGTACATGTACATTTGCCTGGTTTTAAAATGGGAAGCGACAGAAAACCATCTTCAGGGCTGCCAACAGTGTGGTTCGAACCCACTATCTCCCGGATGCGAGCACACAGCTGCGTGCTCCTAACCGCACGGTGGTCCCTAACGAACAGTGCTCTGGAGCCAGCAGTCTTGGATCCCACTCGTGAATTCTTTAATGATCCTCTGATACACACTGTGCAGTGGGATTGCTCATTTTCGTAAGACATTCCGTTCTCCGCCTTTCTATGAACGTAAATAACATTTTGTACAGCCTTGTTTTGTGTTACCTAGTTTTTAAAATCTTAATTTACTCGTCACTGGAAGTCTCCTTGGCCTTACCTTGTTATCTCTGACCATTTCTTTTCATAGAGAGCCTTTCTTGTCTCCCCCGAGCGGTACACTCAAGACTGTAACGAGCGTCATATATCTTGTTTGTTCTCCATTAGCAGTGCACGGTCTTGTGTAGCAAACCTTGTTAAATTCACCTCTTAACATGTCCATATTTACTCCTACCTCATGATACAAGGGTGGGCAATGCACTTTCATACTACCGCGATAAATTCTTTACACAGGAGGACATCACAAAATTTTCCATACTCTTTGAGCAATCAAAATCAAATATTGGTGTTGTGGCTTCATTTTAAGGGTAATAAAATATTCCCTTAAATAGTCACGCGTACTTCTTCATAATACAGTCAGTGTCCAGGTGTGGACGGATGAGGTGGTATTACGGGGTTCAGAACCCTTCATTGGTTCACCCTTTCCATGACTCAATGTTTTGCTTCTAATTTCTAAATTCGCCTTATATTGAAAGTGCTTTTTAGGATTTTTTTAAAATTCTCAAATCACTAAGTGAAATATCAGGTTGCGATAATGGCTTTTCATGCAGAGTCCGAAGGGTGATAACACCAGGTGGCCTTCCAGCCCCGTACTTGCTACATGTAAGTGTCCCGCATGCTCTGTTGATGAATGAGATGCCTAACGGCTGGTTTGCAAAGGAGAGCTACAACTTCTTGTATATGTCAGATGTGAAACAAATAGCAGTCATTTTACTACACACGTCTGTAACTGGGTGCATTTGTAAATACGCCAAAGATGCATAAAACAAAGATTAATAACTCATTTATACACATGCATACATTCTCAAGTGCATACCATCTGCGAGCATCGGCTGCATTCAGACCAGATTCTCCACAAGTTAAAATGTCGTTGCTGGACATACCAGCCATTGTCGATATATTGACAGCAACTGTACCAAATACCAGGCTACTACTCTGCGTTCGAAAACGAGGCGTACTAACGAAAGGACGGGTAGCACTGAGGAACATGCAGCGAGTGCCGTCCAGTTGTTATCTCTTCGTATTCTGACGTAACCATCCCGAAGGCATTAGTACCCCTGTAACAATCAGTTATTAGGCATTCCATTCATCATGCATGCACCGAGCTCGATAGCTGCAGTCGCTTAAGTGCGGCCAGTATCCAGTATTCGGTAGATAGTAGGTTCGAACCCCACTGTCGGCAGCCCTGAAGATGGTTTTCAGTGGTTTCCCATTTTCACACCAGGCAAATGCTGGGGCTGTACCTTAATTAAGACCATGGCCACTTCCTTCCAAGTCCTAGCTCTTTCCTTTCCCATCGTCGCCATAAGATATATCTGTGTCGGTGCGACGTAAAGCAAATAGCAAAAAAAAAATAGCATCATGCATGCGGAACCCTTATAAGTAGTCAGTACGGCGCAAATAGAACTCACTTGAAATGATCGTAAAATTCTACAGTGGAGGGAATGGCATTAAGAGAGACAGTTGACAGTGATCACTGTTTTGACCCTCCGTTGCTTGAATCTTCCGCCTGTTGATGGATACTATTTCGTATCTGTCTCTTGGCACAGCCGAGAGCAAAATGTAGCTTCCAGTGAAATCTGGATCTCATTTATAGCTGTGTCAGACTTCATGGCTAAATGATTGGCGATCTGTCCTTTGTTCCATGAGGTTACGGGTTCGATTTTTACCTACATTGCTTAATTCCAATGGCTTGGGGCCTGGGTGCGTGTGCCGTCCTCATTGTTATAATTCATCATATATAAGACCCCATCTTCACAGAGGCGCAGGTCCCGTATAAGGCGTCGAATCGAAATACCTGTTCTAGGCCTCTACGGAGGCAACACGCCATCATCATTATTATTATTATTATTATTATTATTATTATTATTATTATTATTATTATTATTATTGACAGTATGGAAATGGCTGAGGAGGTATGGGCGGTGCTGAGTAGAGATATTCCGAGCACAACTACAGTAATGAAAGGTGCTACTGTTTCCTTCCTATTTAAATGCGGCGTTCGGTTTGACAGACCATACTGTCTGTTGTTGCGGGATTGGTAGGAGATATTTCTTCTCGCCATTGTCCCTGTCATGGAATGTTCTTTATGGTTTGTAGGCCTCGGTAGGGAAAGTGAGGGGGATATGTGGGAACTTAAAATTGACTAAGAGAACGCATGTCTATATACATGTTGCGTTTTCAAAAACTGCTTTGTAATAATATTGTTCGAGAAATACTGACCCGCAGCACATATATCATCAAGAGCGAGAATTCTTTGACAATATTCACAAAATAGTGAACTTTAGATGACAGAACCTTACCGACCAAACTTATAAGCTGAAATATTTCACATAGCGCTGCCAAAACGACGATATATTGGCTGCGGACAGAAAATGGGTTACGGCTAGATATAGTTGGTTATTATGGTATACTAATAAAGTAATAATACTAGTACTAATAATGATACTGTTATTGCTTTTACTACTTTTAAGGTTTTCGGGGACGTTAGGCCTGCCGGAATGTTGTTCTGCAGAAGGCTTTTTACGTGCCAGTAAATCTACCGACACGGGATTGACGTATTTGACCAACTTCAAGTACCACCGGAATTAGCCAGGATCGAACCTGCCATCTTGGGCTCAGAAAGCAACATAAGTACCTGAGCCACTCAGCCCGGTCCACTAATAAATTTGTTCTACTGGTTGGTAAAGGGTGTTTTGTATGAGGAGTGGTTCATAAAACCTCGACTGATGCTGAGTATATTTTCTGCAGTTATGTACACAGTTCAAAAAAATTAGGGGAACATTTTTTGAACGTATGCCATGCTCCACAAAACAATACCTCACACCCAGGTATATTACCAACTAAACCATTATTCTTTACCGTTGAAGTATACAGAAGAACATTGATGGATTCACGTTCATTTTCAGAACACAAACGGAAATGTCCAAATAGGGGCGAAAACAAAGTGATAACAGTCCTCCAGGGTGGATTTATATCGCAGTTGGAGAGCTTCAGTATGGTGTTTTTCCTCCGCGAGCATTTTTCACAGCTTGGCACCTACGTGGCATGCTCCGCATAAGTCGACGGAGGTCACGTTGCGGTATCAGGTCCCATTCTTCAATGAGAGCTTGTTCGAGGTCTTGGAGAGTCTGTAGTGGAACAGGACGCCCACGAACACTTCTGTCAAGCCTATCCCACACATGCTCGATGGGAGGACTCACTGTTGGCCATTCCATCTCTTGAATGTCCAGTTCTCGCAAGACAGCTCAGGTGATGCGCCCTACATTAGCGCTGGCATTGTCGTGCATGAGTACGAATTCAGGGCCAACACCGTACGCAGCAACCAACACATGCTGTTGCAGTATGTGCTCGATGTACCCCGCAGCGGTGAGATTATCACAGACGATGACAAGATCCATACGGCCATCAATACTGTTGCCACCCCAAAACATCACTAAACCTTGTCCGAATCGATCGACTTCCTGGACAACTTTTGGCATGTACTGCTCACCACGGCGTCTCCATACATGTTGACGTCCATCACACTGTATCAGTGGAAATATGGACTCGTCTGTAAACTACACAGGTCTCCATTAGCGAAGTTGCCAGTTGACGTGGGTACGGGCAAACAGAAGGCGAGCTGCGCGATGTTGCCGCGTTAAACAGGGCACTCGAACAGGACGACTGGGTAGTAAGGACACTTCTCTTAACCTGTTGCTTACTGTCTAGTCAGACACCGTGACTCCAGTGACCATTCTGGGGTCTTGTTGCAGTTCTCTGGCAGTTGCTGAACGACGCAACGCACAGATGGTCAGATATCGGTCAACCTGTGGGGTTGTCATGCGTCCACGAACTTGTCCAACCCTCCTTGTGAACTGACCTGTCTCACTGTAGGGTTTCCACAAGCGTTGAATAACTGACGGAGAGACATTGGGATCCACAGCAACACGACGAAAAGTCCATCCTTGCTGGATTAAAGTGACGGCCCTTGCGACTTGAAACTCGTTAAGATGTCTAAAGGGATGTGCTGGTTGGCGTACAACGTGCTCAAATGACCGCAGTAGTCTGTGTACCTCACAACGACACACAGACGCACCGCTATTCACTTTATTTTGAGGGGTCACCTGACAGTTTAATGCATGGCTACACCCACAGATGGAGTATAACTTCGATTTGACATACCCCGAGTAGCTAAGGTTTGAAGGTATGCTGTACGACTATTGGTACACTATCTACCAAATTAACGATCACGTACCATACGTTACAAGATATGTTCCCCTAATTTTTTGAACTGTGTAGTAGTAGATGATTCAAGTCAGCTACCCCACCAGAAAGGTGCTACTCATAGAACCGGCCATGCTGTAATGACATTCTCTGGCCCAGTGAGGAAAGCAATGGCAAACTACCTCCTTACTAAGCTTGTGGAGAAAGCTGTAGAAGAAGAGAAGAAGGAAACTGTATAATACAAATTACGAAGGAAACCAAAATTTTGCCAGCTAAGACTACTGACTAACCAGATAGCCTGCGAATATCTGTGTGTCACGTGGGCAGCGTAACATCTTCAGAATTATTGTTTGACTTTCTTGACCGTGTCTACTGCTCCTCATCTCATCTGCTCCTCAGTTTGTCTCACAGGTCTGAGTGAAGCCTGTTCCAGTACTTAGTTCATAACTGAAATCCTTGGATGAGCCTCACTAACGACCCTCTACCCTGGCCCTCTCTTCATCTTGGCTGCTAATCCGATGATCACTAGGTCGGTTTTGCGTTGGTCATTTTACGGACTCCTCTCACCTTGCCTGGCAATATGGCGATCACTGGACCCTAGTGATATTTGGGGTTATCCTCGTATCGACTGCTCTCAATTTGGTACTCCCTTGACCGATCTGGACTTCACTAGAATCATCTTACAGTACGTTAGCCAATTAGCTGTGCCCCTATTGGATAACAGGGGCTGCCTGGCCGAGGCGGCAAAGGCGTGCTCGGCTCGCCCGGAAGGGCGTGGGTTCGAATCCCAGTCAGGAAGTCATAAAATTTAAGAAATGAGACTTCCACTTCAGGAGGTGCATATGGCCCTGAGGTTCACTCAGCCTACACCAAAAATGAGTAACAGGTTAATTCCTGTGGGCAAAGGCGACCGGGCGTAGCGCTAACCACTCTACCCCCATCAAGTGCCGAGGTTACGGATAGTGGAAGCCTTTACCTTCCACACCTCCAAGGGCCTTCATGGCCTGTACGGAGATGACTTTGCCTTTTTTTGCTTTGCTCTTTCCTATTGGATAATGATCTGGTGGTTACTACGGTCGTGTTATGCAGGCCAACTAGGTGACCTCCCTCACCTTGGATAATGAGCAGGTAGTCACTATGGTCGCCTGCAGTTGGCTAAATAACTGACTCCCATCATCTTGGGTGATATCGTTACGTGCCAGCCTTCTAGTAGCCTAGTAGCTCCCTTTGGTCGGTTCCTTTTCTTTGTTTGTTTACAATTCGCTTTACCAACACGGATAAGTCTTATGGCGTCGATGTGATAAGAAAGGGGTAGAAGTGGAAAGGAAGTGACCATGGCCTTAATTAAGGTACAGTTCCAGCATTTGCTTGGTGTGAAAATGGAAAACCACGGAAACCATCTTCAGGGCTGCCGACAGTGAATCGAACCCACCAACTCCCAAGTACAAGGTGCCAGCTACGTGATCGAAACCGCGAAGCAACTTGCTCGTTCCTTCGATATTTCCTGAAAGAGTTTAGTGAGTCAGACTGGCACCATCCCAGCCACTCATGGCCGGCCTCTCCCTATATAGTTCTCTTCGTCTGGTTTCTATGTTCGCTTCCTGGAAGGTGCAACGAGAATGTTCCGTCTCTAGGCGAGTGCCGAATATTCCAGTACCTTATCATCAGGATGTAAAAAGGAGGCCAGACGTGAACAGTGAGTGAGTGTTGGAGTTCAGTCTGCAGTGGTGGCTGTCACCAGCGTCCCACCGGTTTCAAAGTGTTGGAGTACGGAATAGTGTCTTTGTACTGGCTTGGAGTCTGTGTGGAGAACGGTAATGTGAGTAGAATTGGAGCAGTGATAACTGCCGCTATTGTGCGGAATGTTTGCAGTGCTGGTCATCACTGTTGAGCTGTTGCTTGTTGGTTGTCAGTGCTGGGTTTGACTTTGTGAATGACTGGACTTACCCTGGATTCGCATAAAGGAATAGACGCCATGTGTTGTGGGGGTCAGCAGCTTTGGTTTTTTACTTGTCCACCTATAGCTGGTGTGCAGGGTGACCGGCCTTGTGAGTGAAAGTGATAGTAAGGCGAGCCTGTCAGTGACAAGTACAGCCGTCCTGGTGAAGTCTGGACACCTGGGGCCTGTTCCACGAACGAACTTTGCACCTTTTCACTTTGCACTTTGCACTTTTCAGTTCAGATTTTGTTCCACCATCACTTTTCAGATTTAGCTTGCAAAGAGAAAAGTGAAAAGTTAGGAATCTTTTCACTTTTCAAGCCTGTTATGTTCCTCCATTGGTACAAAAATGCAAAGTGCAAAGAAATGAAGTGAAAAGTTTTCATAAATCTTGCAAAGAGATGATTCCATTTTCATCTGTTAATTAACAAGTATGTACACTAGTTTCTCGACGTAGAATTTTGTTTAGTGATGTAAACACGTGGTCCGCCTCTGTGGTGTAGTGGTTCGCGTGATTAGCTGCCACCCCCGGAGGCCCGGGTTCGATTCCCAGCTCTGCCACGAAATTTGAAAAGTGGTACGAGGGCTGGAACGGGGTCCACTCAGCCTCGGGAGGTCAACTGAGTAGAGGTGGGTTCGATTCCCACCTCAGCCATCCTGGAAGTGGTTTTCCGTGGTTTCCCACTTCTCCTCCAGGCGAATGCCGGGATGGTACCTAACATAAGGCCACAGCCGCTTCCTTCCCTCTTCCTTCCCTCTTCCTTGCCTATCCCTTCCAATCTTCCCATCCCTCCACAAGGCCCCTGTTCAGCATAGCAGGTGAGGCCGCCTGGGCGATGTACTGGTCGTACTCCCCAGTTGTATCCCCGACCAAGAGTCTGAAGCTCCAGGACACTGCCCTTGAGGCGGTAGAGGTGAGATCTCTCGCTAAGTCCGAGGGAAAAACCGAACCTGGAGGATAAACGGATGATGATGATGATGATGATGATGATGATGATGATGTAAACACGTTACGACGTGAGCTTTTGTTAGTACAAATTGAAGACAGTGATGAAGAATCCAATAAGAGAACGTACAAAGACGAGATTAATTTTCATAACCTCACTTTGACGGACTTTCGCGAGTGATTTCGTATTACCCCTACACAGGCTGACTATATTCCTGAAATGATCGGTCATTTATTGAAACATGCAACAAAAAGAATTCAATTCCTTTCCGAAAAAGAACAAATTCTTATATGCTTATATACAGGGTGAAGCGTAATTCGCGCACTCGGGCGTCGCAGCGCAACTCCTCACATGCCAGCAATAAAAAAATGTCTCTAACAAAATTTCGTCTTGCGAGTATATCCGGCAAAAAACGGCGTTGAAGTGTAGCAATCTGGCAACACTGTAACCACATGTACGGTAACTACCTCTGTCAGCAGAAGTTAGTCGTATTGTACAGTTGGTGCAGTGGATAGCGTTTTGGGTTAGCATGCAGGAGGTCGAGTGGTCGATCCTGGGTTGAGGCGTATGTTTATTATTTCGTAAATGTAGTCCAGCCGCCTCTGTGGTGTAGTGGTTAGCGTGATTAGCTGCCACCCCCGGAGGTCCGGGTTCGATTCCCGGCTCTGCCACGAAATTTGAAAAGTGGTACGAGGGCTGGAACGGGGTCCACTCAGCCTCGGGAGGTCAACTGAGTAGAGGTGGGTTGGATTCCCACCTCAGCCATCCTCGAAGTGGTTTTCCGTGGTTTCCCACTTCACCTCCAGGCGAATGCCGGGATGGTCCCTAACTTAAGGCCACGGCCGCTTCCTTCCCTCATCCTTGCCTATCCCTTCCAATCTTCCCATCCCCCTACAAGGCCCCTGTTCACCATAGCAGGTGAGGCCGCCTGGGCGAGGTACTGGTCATACTCCCCAGTTGTATCCCCCGACCAAGAGTCTGAAGCTCCAGGACACTGCCCTTGAGGCGGTAGAGGTGGGATCCCTCGCTGAGTCCGAGGGAAAAACCGAACCTGGAGGGTAAACAGATGATGATGATGAAATGTAGTCCAGGTGGTATGGTATCTGGCATCTTAATCGTCAACAGCGATTGCAGTGGGTCCTCTAGAAACCATTTGCACTTACATACTACGATCCTAGAAACGAACAATCGTTTTCATTGGTCATCTTTGAAAGGCGCCCTTTCCACGTCGTGGCGTGAATTTATTCGCAGCACTTCATCTACTAGATGTGAAACCTGTTTGTTTCAGCTGTCTATTAGTCTAACCAGGTATTTGTTGTTTCAGCGTAACAAAATGTTGTAAATGTAGGATACATGTGACCTCAGAACGGTGTCTTACTGTATTACAGTAGGTAATGTCAGATGGAAATTAGCAAATAAAAATGCGCCTCAACCCAGGATCGAACCATCGACCTCCTGCATGCCAACCAAAAACTCTATCCACTGCACCAACTGTGCAGCACGACGAAAACGTGCTGACAGCGGTAGTTACCCTACATATGGTTACAGTGTTGCCAGATTGTTACTCTTCAACGTCCGTTTTCTACCGGATATACTCGCAAGACGACAATTTGTAAGAGACATTTTTTTATTGCTGGCATGTGAGGAGTCGCGCTGCGACGCCCGAGTGCGCGAATTACGCTTCACCCTGTATATTGGTTCGTAAATGGTGCCCAGCTGCACGGTGTAGCAGCAAGGCATGGGATATCAAAATCAATTTTTTGCAGAACTTTTAAAAAGTCGTAGGTGTTATAGTAAATGTAATATTTCCTAACAGTACGTTGGCCTGATAATGCACATAATATAGCGACGGGATTTCTAATGAAGGATGAATTTCCTTCTGTGTGTGGATGTGTTGACGGTACTCTCGTTAACATTGATCTGTGTCATCATTTGAGAGATTATCTTTAAAGTTGTCGAAAAGGGTGTCACGTTTCTCCTTGACAACTTCCAGTACAGCCAGCCTCTTGTAATACCTTTCTTTCCCATGATAAAAACTTAAACAGTACCACAATTATACCGTCAATTTCGCCGCGAAAAGTAAAGCATTAAAATCATAGAGTATTAGGCCTATACAGTTTGCTCATGGAATAAACTCGATCGGATCACTCATTCGCAAACACTTTTCACTTTGCGAAGAAATTGAAAAGTACAACCTAGATCGTGGTGGAACAGAAAGACTTTGCACTTTGCAAGAATTGAAAAGTGAAAAGTGCGAAGTTGAAAAGTTGCAAATTTCGTTCGTGGAACAGGCCCCTGGAGTCCAGCTGTGAGAGACTTGTGAATAGTGCAGTGCGGGTGGCCTCCACGACTTCCATCTCATTCTCCGACTTTGGACGGGACCAGCGATTGAAGCATGATGTCACCATCCGGCCAGCCGCCCGGCCACCCTCCAAGCTGCAACCACCAGAGCATTTCGCGGAATGCCCAGCGCTCCCGCTATCTGAATCGTCCTGCTCCCTCATTGGACGCCTTTGGGGTTATGGAAGTATCTGGACGGCGCACCGAGAGTGTTCGTCTTCTGGGAAGTGTGTCCCTTCTGCTAGCATCCCGGTGCGGTGGGCCCAGGTATATAAGGCAGGCACGACCTTCGAGAGTTGGTTCAGTTACCAGAAGTGAGTTAGTAGTTCTAGTTGAGTTGAAGGCGACGTCATTGTAAGCTTAGTCAGTGGACGAGTCTAAGTTGAGAGGGGCAGTCTGTCGGAGTGTCCATCCGTAGAACTGATGATTCGTTCTGTATGCCTGTCGTCGTGTGAGACTCTTGGGACTGCCGTATGTGCTGTAGTGGTGTGGAAGAGAACACTGGATATCGGAATGGGGCTGCGAACGGAGTTCTACAGGAGTGAGTGGACGGCGAAAGACATCCTGAACTGCAAGATTTCACGGCTGTGAACTGAGGACTGTGACAGTGGCAACAAAGTAACTGTCTGACTGAGTGAGACGGTGCTAGAGAACTGTGAAATTGTGTGTCCTGTACGATCAGTGTAAGTTGTGATTTCGGCATGTCTATGTGTGTTAATTGAAGATTAAGTAATTAGATAACAAATTTTAGAAGTTAAGTGCTACCAGTTTCTGTCTTTATTAATCTACCCAGCCAACGCGTTAGTGGTGTCTGGCCATTCATAGTTGAATAGAATTGTGTATGTGTGTAAATGTATGTGAACGCATTGGGGTTATCCTGAATTAAATGAGATTGATAAAACCGTGATTTATTCATAACATTACGGTAATCACAAGGGTCACCTTCAGATGGCAACCTTACTCAGCTCATCTTCGCCACGGAGTTGGTAGTCTCTAGGATCGTCTTGTGTTATTTACCTTCCTGACTTGCCTCCCCTTGGATAAAGATCGGGTAAAACAAGCCGTTAAGTAGCGTTCCCCCAGAGGCTGACCTGTGAGAGGAGTTTTCTGGAACTGTTTTCAAAGTTGGCTCATTAGGTAATATCTATATTTAATGAGGTGAAAGAGAAATGTATAATTTTTTCCGGTCACTATTCGTTACTAGTGGGGTTACGTCACACTAATTATGATAGGTTTTCGACGGCGATGGAATAGGGAAGGGCTAGGGCTAGGACTGGGAAAGAAAAGGCCGTAGCCTTAGTGAAGGCATAGCCCGAACATTTGTCCGGTATGAAAATGGGAAACCATTGGAAAACATCTGCAAGGCTATCAATTGTGTAATTCGAACCTTCCGTCTCCCGAATGCAAGCTGACAGCTGCATGGCACATACCATCCAGTCAGCTCGTTGGGTAGTCTCCATATTAGAAGTAGGTAAATCCTGTAACATACTGCACTAATGAGACAGCAGTAACCTAGTGCTTCACGGTAAGGTATGTTCTTATCCTGTTTCCAGAGTGATGTGGTGGTGGTGGTGATTATTGTTTTAAGAGGAAGTACAACTAGGCAACCATCCTCTTTCGAGAGTGATTGTGAGTCAATTACAGTTATCCGATGCCCAGTTCCATGGCTAAATGGTTAGCGTGCTGGCCTTTGGTTCAAGGGGTCTCGGGTTAGATTCCCGACTAGCTCGAGGATTGTAACCTTCATTAGTTAATTCTAAAGGGGCAGGTAGGGCCCGTGTTCGGTTCAAACGGAAGGAGGTGGTTTCGATTCCCCGCCAGGAAGTCGAAAAATTTAAGAAACGATATTTCCACTTCCGGAGGTGAATATGACCCTGAGGTTCACTCAGCCTACATCAAATATGAGTACCAGGTTAATTCCTGGGAACAAAGTCGGCCGGGCTTAGAGCTAATCACTCAATACCACCAAGTACCGAGATTACGGATAGTGAAAACCTTTACCTTCTACCCCTCGCAGTGCCTTCATGACCATTGTAGGGGTTTTTTAAATTTTTTGTCGGTAGGTCCCCATTTTTACAGACGTGCAGGTACCCTATGAGGCGTCAACTTGAAAGATCTGCACCAGGTCCCTCCGAAGGCCACATGTCATTTGTTATCCAAGTTATCCAATCGAATGCAGTCTCACATGCACACATCTACCAATCATAATCGTGTGTGAGTTACAGGGATGTTAGAGAAAGCACAAACACCCAGCCCCCGAGTCATTGGAATTACCCATGAAGGTTAAAATCCCAGATCCGGCCGGGAATCGAACCCGAGACCCTATGAACCGAAGGCCAGTACGCTGACCATTTAGCCAACGATCGGACCATTTCTAGATGGATACGGTCCTTTTGCATCCATCTCATGGCGCAGGCCAGAACAAAGTGTAGTTAGCACACAAGTCCCAGCGGTGACACTATGGAAGCTGCTAGGGTGTGGGTGGTGCTGAGTTATGACATTCTGAACACAACTAGTGCATCTGAGTGGCATGAATGGTGTTGCACATAGGGTTAGTCATGCTGCAATAGCACTTTCTGTCCCAGTGAGGAAAGCAGTGGCAAATTACCTCACTCCTCATCTTACCTAGTACGCCTCATTTTGGTGCTGATATTGGTTTTTGTGGTTTTCCTATAACTGCATACCTTTTGGTGGTGCTATTTGAGGGTACAACCAGCCTCGGGGCTGATGACCTAACAGACAGACATGACCATGGTTGCGATATGAGGCCGTTCCGAAAACCGTTATGCAAAGCTCCTCAATGTTAGGGCATTAGATGTACTGGAATCTGGAGCTGGATTATGAGCTTTCTGCTCGATCACCTGGGGTTTGATTCTCAGCTATTTTTGAATCCTTTGTGGGGTTTGGAATGCGTGAGAACCTCAACCACGCAGGTGACTGTGCACACTTTACGTGGTCAAGGTCATCAGATCTGTTGATTATAAGTTCACAAGGCGAACGGAAAAAATTTATGTTTCAAGGCTACATTGAAATTCGATTTCGCGTTGGTATAATTTCTCTTTGCCTCTGTGGTGTAGTGGTTAGCGTGATTAGCTGCCACCCCCGGAGGCCCGGGTTCGATTCCCGGCTCTGCCACGAAATTTGAAAAGTGGTATGAGGGATGGAACGGGGTCCACTCAGCCTCGGGAGGTCAACTGAGTAGAGATGGGTTCGATTCCCACCTCAGCCATCCTGGAAGTGGTTTTCCGTGGTTTCCCACTTCTCCTCCAGGCGAATGCCGGGATGGTACCTAACATAAGGCCACGGCCGCTTCCTTCCCTCTTCCTCGCCTATCCCTTCCAAACTTCCCATCCCTCCACAAGGCCCCTGTTCAGCATAGCAGGTGAGGCCGCCTGGGCGAGGTACTGGTCATTCTCCCCAGTTGTATCCCCGACCAAGAGTCTAAATCTCCAGGACACTGCCCTTGAGGCGGTAGAGGTGGGATCCCTCGGTGTGTCCGAGGGAAAAACCGACCCTGGAGGGTAAACAGATGATGATGATGATGATGATGATGATAATTTCTCTTTTAGGTTTTCCATGTGTGATGTGGGAAGTTTCCCATTGCTATCTTATTTAAGCTCATTCCCACGTTTCCATTTTCTATCATTTACCTTGCATCTTTCCAATGGTTTGACCTGTAGGCCTATATTCATTCTGCCCTCTTCCTTTCGCTCCATATTCATTATCTTATAAACCCTTTCAGTGTTTTAGTCGCTTATTCATTCTATTCATTCTTTCTTCTTCCCCTCCTTTCATTTTTCGAATTGTTTTAAAATATACTAACACTACTTTAAAATTTTCATTGTTCTTCACCTTACTCGTTTTAAACTTCACATTCATTCTCCTCTAATTATTTATCGGTGTTTTGAGCTGCATATACCTTCTAACCCTCTTCCAGTGCTTTAAGCTACGTATTCATTGTATTCTAATCCTCCTTCAGTGTTTTAAGCCATATATTCACCCTTTTCAGGTTTTGAGCTGCATATTCGTTCTCTTCTATCATTCTGTGTTTTCAGTACCGTATTGGTTCTGCTCTAATCCTCTTTTACTGTTTTGAGCAGCAGATTCAATCTCTTCTATCCCTCTTACAATGCTTTTTGCTGCTTATTCATCATCTTTTAATCTTCTTTCAATGTTTTGAGCTGTATCTCTATACCCTTCTAAACCTTCTTCAGTGTTTTGATCAGCATACTGATTTTCTAAAACGTCCTTCAATGTTCTGAGCCACTTGTTCTTTGTCCTCTAACCCTCCGTTAAATATTTTGAACTGTAAATTCATTTTCTAACCCTCTTTCAATGTTTCGAGCTTAGTTTCCATTCTCTTCTAATACCTTTTCAGTGTTTTGACCTGCATATCCACTCTTCTAACCCCTTTCACTGTTTTGAATGGCATATTTGTTCCGTTCTAGCTCTCTTTGAAAGAATGTAGCTATGAATTCATTCCCTTCTAAACTTTTTTCACTGTACTGAACAGCATATTAATTCTCTTCTAACTTTCCTTCAGTGCTTGACCCGCATATTTATTCACTCCTCTTCCGCTCGCTCGAAGTCTTCAGCCGCATGTTCATTCTCTCTCATCATTCTTATCTCTCTTAATGTCGATTGTTGATTTGATCAATATTCCTTTTACTTCCTGTCGTTCAGAGTTCTGAGCTGTTTGTTCAAACTCACTTCGTATCCTCACGCAATGACTTGAACTCATTCTCTCGGGTGTGTGTGGAGGAAGCCACACTAAAGATAACCGCTCCCCTTGATGAGACTCGAAAGTGAGATCTTGAAACCAGACGGTCCTGTGTGACACTTAACGAAGAATGTGGATCAGAATTATTCATAAATGTCTTCATAAGTAGGGGAGAGAGGGGCAATTGCACGCATCTAAGGCAAAACATCTGTATAAGGTACTACGTTGGATCCAAAATTTCTACAATACTCCAGTATGATAGGAAATATAGTTAGGAATACGGAGTATGGAATACAAGTACACAAGTAGTAATGTTCCCGAGTGTTCTACCAAAATGTAGAAATTGGTTTTGCGTACCATTACCCATCCATGTGGGGCAATGGCACGCATGTACTTCTTTCACCACAGAAGAGGCAAACATCGTTGGTGGTATTCCTCTGTGCCAACCCAGACACCACTTCTTCCGTGTAATCATCATTATCATGTTGACAAAGTTCATCGTCACATATATCATCTGACGAACTGTTGTTGTCTTGAAAAAGTACCTTCTTTGTCTTCTTCATTTTCTTGAATTTGCAACTCGAGTGTTCTTGACCATTGTGTACTCGTTTCTCTCTCTTCTTTTGTAACTCCTCTAATATTGATTTTATGGGTGTTGTTGTCAAAATTTCTGAGTGCTGCTTAGGCTTAGACCTTTGTGTTTTCGCACAAAATGTTAATGCTCTGATAGGGACAGGAGAGGAATTGATACAAGAACAATTCCGTATTCCTTGCAGAAATTAAAGGGAAAGTGATCTGTGACTCGAAAAGATGAGTTGGATTGTTCACTGATGATTGCGTGTAGGCAGCGAAATGCTTGAGCCACGTCAGGAACACGTCCTCATTCATTTATCCCAACTTGGAGAACACGTAAATACTCCCTGGAGGGCCTCCACGTGTTATAGCAGTGGACATCCTCACACCAGGATATATAGTATAAACATGGGTGGTATACAATTACCCGTAGGATTCATGGCGAAACGTACAATATTAAGCTGGTCGCTGTCCCTACTTGCTTTTGACCTTCGCAAGCAATTATTGGAGGTGGAGTTTCTACGGTCGAAATGCTGGTTTCGTCAACGTTATAAATACGTGACGTAGAGAACTTACGTTTTTCACTGACAGTCAAGGGATTATGATAAAGTCTGTCAACTTCTGTCTTATTAAATGATAAAATTCTGCTTACGCTAGTAGCTTCGAGTTTCCGCAGACTGAGTTCTGGGTTTCTTGTCAAGAAACCTTGCGGCCAGTCCTTGCCGGCCAGCTAATTTAGTAGTGTTGTTAAAATTGTTGAAAGATTGTTCCTGTCCGCAAATTCATAGGCAACACGACGTAGTTCAATCATTGTTGTTCCGAGGTATCTGTGGAACAGCAGAGGTGAAAGAAGGTGCGGGGGTGAACGGGTCTCAAACTACGAAATTAAAGTTAAGGTAAAATTTAACAAGGTTATATTTTCTTTTCAAAATCAAGAATAAGAAATAACAAATTGAACAGGTACACAGTAGCCGAAACACAATTCGAAAAGGTACAATTACAGAGATTACAGGATTTGGGCTCCGAGAGCCAGACACCCAATTCTTGAGCTATAAGCCCAACCTTACGATATACAGAAGTCAACAAAGGGGCATAAGACCCCAAACATGCCTAGGAGCACTTGCTCCTCTTTACACGGTAAAGCCTCCTCGAGGCATTCAACAACGCACTTTTTCAAGAAAGAGCAACTCGCTCTTAAAATTTAAGCCTATCAAAAGCCACACCAAACTCCACCTTTAAGTTGTCCTCTAAGGACATAAACACAGGGGTAAAATACCAAACCTACTGAGGCCTATTAAGTAAAGAAACATGAAAATTACATGGCCTCAAAAATACCAACTTGAGAGGAGGCGTTCTTGCACTCCTAATACATTTTGTTTAAAACCTAATCTGGCTCTAGGCCGCTAATGCAAGGGCTAATCCCATACTAAAGAGGTGACTTATAGAAGGAAACAATTTACATTACGTTAAGGAAGAAAGGTTGTGAAAATAAGTTCACCTCAATGCAATATGAGTGGGAGCTCGAGAGGGTTAAGCACTCTCTATCCCGATATGTAGTTTAAAAAGATAGAATAGATACCAAGTGTTTTTACATTTTAAGGGAAGTTACATGGTAAAAGGCTTCGGACCTGCCCCGAGAGTTAAACTGCTGAGCTAGCAAGAAAAGAAGTTATTAAACGGCCATTACCTTGTGGATGAACTGCTGCCCGAAGAAAGAGGCGCTTCCCGCCCCCTGCTGCGTACTTTACACACTGAAAGATGTTACTGAAGTGGCGCAGAGACCCTAAAATCATCAGTTTATATACTCTCGCGGAATGTTCGAGGCGTTTCAGGAATGAGAACACCCTCCCACAAGAATTTTATTGGTTAACCAAGAAAACCCCTACACAAGATGAAGAAGAAACACATTATTGGTGGAAAATTAATTCGAGAAATTCGGGATTGGCTAAATTCAAAACAAGGGAAAAGAAAGGGTTAATATTGCCAACTTAAAGCATGACTGCAAGAAATTTAACAAAGAACAAACTTATGAATTCAAATTTTCTCCAAAAACATAGTTCTTTCACTTCGCACCAGGGTGCACAATTGTAGTTCTTCAGTAGTGTCCTCTAGAAGAGAATGTTCACACTTCTTACTACAGGCAAAACAAAACTACGTCGAAAACGACCCAGTTCAGAAATTTCAAAATTTCCAAGTAGTGACATCTTCTGAGAAACTTGAAAATTAACACAGTAGAATAAGTTCAGACTTCCTCCAGCAGAGGAGTTTCAACTGGCGCAAAGTTTGAATTAGCGGCGTGGAGGTGTACCGCCCGGTACAATTGTCATACCTTAAAATAGCTTAGCGAACTGAAGAAGGCGAGAACAGAATTGTGCGCGTTGTAGGGGTAATGAGACGCAGCGCGTACGATTACCCTTCGAGACACCTTCACACCTTCTGTCCTGCCATTTAATAACCGATGAAGGAAAAATGAAAATCACGTGTGTATTACAAGATATCGCATTTCACGTTAAGAAAACTGAAGACTTTCGAGAAAAAAGCGGACAGTTTAGTACGTAAATTAATATAAATTCATCTCTTCTGATGTAAGATAATGTAACAAAACGAATATTTCTGCACAGCACAAGAAACACATGCAACTCAGGCTGACATTCTGCTCACATCAACGTTATGGTGACTCCTCATTATATTGAAGCAGATTACAGAATGCTTACTACCATGGGAGGGGATTTAGAGGGGTGCGTCCCATTACCCGATGCGTCCCATTGCCCCTCTCTCCCCTAAATCTCTCCCCAATCAATCAATCAATCAATCAATCAATCAATCAATCAATCAATCAATCAATCAATCAATCAATCAATCAATCAATCAATCAATCAATGACCTGCATTTAGCGCTGTCGCTCAGGTGGCAGACTCCCTGTCAGTTGTTTACCTAGCTTTTCTTCAAATATATTCAAAGAACCTGGAAATTTATCGAACATTTCCCTTGATAATTTATTCCAATCCCTTACTCCTCGGCTTATTAATGAATATTTGACCTGATCTGTTCACTGGAATTCCAACTTCGTCTTCTTATATCATCTTTCCACTTAGGATTATTCTTCCACTTATGTCATTCCACGCGAACTCACCACTGACAGCTCGAAACATATCACATAGTCCAGCATCTCGTCTCCTTACTTCCGAGTCTTCCCAACTCAGTTTGCAACATTTTCGTAATACTACTCCTTTATCGGAAATCATCCAGAACTAATCGTGCTGCTTTCTTTTGAGATTTTTCCAGTTCTCGTATCAAGTAATCCTGGTGAGGGTCCCATACACTGGAGCCATACCCTCACTGTTGTCTTACCGGAGACTTATACGCCCCTCCTTTACATCCTTACCCCTAAATACTCTCATAACCATGTGAAGAGATATGTAACCTTTCTTACCAACCTCATTAATATGATTACCCCAATGAAGATCATTCCTTATAAGTTATTAACACCTAGGCACGTAAATTGTTCCCCTCGTTCCATCAATACAATAATTGAAGCTGAGAGGACTTTTCCTGTTGGTGAAAATTGCAACCTGACTTTTCATCCCATTTACATTCATACCTGTAAACCCTCACTTTCAAATAAATTCTCATGTCGTAAAAACATTTCACCCAGATCCAGAGTAATATATTCCCTAGAATGAGATAAAGTGTCCACAGCGACGTCATATTGGGATCTTTCCAAATATTTAAGAAGGAGGAAATTTCAATTCTACTTTAGATAGGACCAACTTAGAGCTATGGAAATAGGAAAACATCACAGAGACAGGCAAATACTAACATTCCACTTAACGAACTGAACGATTTCTTTAGTAGAATAAATATTCACCCTACCCTAATTAATTGCACCGACTCACCGCCCTCTCCTCCAGCCAATCCACCATTAACATTTCACAGTGTCACAAAAATTCGGGTTGGAAAGGCGTTGTACTCGATTAAATCAAAGGCTGCAAGTGTAGATAATATTCCTATTACTTTTATACATTACATTATGGATGCTGCCCTGTCTATACTGACGCACATACTGAATTACAGTTTACTAGACGGAACTTTCCATATTGTCTTGAAAACAGCCAATATAATACCGGTACCTAAGAGTTCAGACCCACAGTCACCCTCTGACTACCGTCCTGTGTCAATACCCCCTGTGCTTTCTAAAGCCTTTGCACGTTTATTATACGATCAAGTTCTGGAATACTTAAATAAAAATGCTCTTTTGGACCCTCTGTAATCTGGATTTAAGAAGGGTCACAGTAACGCAGAAGTACTTTTGAAGGTTCCTGAAGACATTAGAAACGCCGTGGGAAAACGACTGCTCACTATAGTTATCCTTCTTGACTTCAGTAGCGCTTTTGACACTATAGAAATTCTAGAAATTCAGACTATGAGATAAAGAAAATGGAACTGCTAAATTTCGATCTGGCTACGATTAAGTTTTTAGTTATTCAACAGGGGTAACAGTAAACGACAAGGCCTCTAAATGGAAAATGAAAATTAGTGGCGCCCCACAGGGCAGTATCCTAGGGCCCTTACTTTTCTGTAGGTATTTCAATGACAGACATCTGTGGTAGAAAACAACACACACCACATCTACGCTGACGATCTTCAAATTTATCGACACTGCAAGTCTTCAGAATTAGGTGAAACAATTCAAAATATTAATAATGACCTCCGAAGACTCAGTATATATATACACAACGAAATTCTCTTATACTAAAATCCACAAAATCTCAGGCAAACATAATTGTATAACGAAAATTACTGAGCTGCCCAAACAACGTCGCAATCCCGCCATTCCTACTGAATGGTAACATTATTCCCTACAGTAAAATGGTTAAAATCTCGGCGTAATTATTAATGGAACACTTGATTGGTCTGATTTCACGAAAGCAACTCGTAAAAAGATTTTTGGAGCGTTTCATCCTCTCAAACGGAAGAGGGATGTATTTCCATTTAAGCTAAAAGCCAAAATGATACAGACACTGGTTCTCCCTATTCTTGAGTATTGTGACGAATCTTTAGTCGACATGACAAGAGAAGAAACACTTAAACTTCAACGAGCACTGAATTCCTGCCTGCAACTTATTATTATTGTTCCGGGTTAACTGTGGAACGCAGAGGTGAAAGAAGGTGCGGGCTGGAATGGGTCTATCTACGATAGTCAAAGATGAATTTAAAATTTTAAAATAAAGGTTGTATTTCTTTTCAGATTTTAAATTTCAACAAATAACGAGGTTTATGGTACATAGGTAGTTGGTACAAAAATAGAGAAACCAATAATTGGTAATTTACACTTTTGAGCTTCAAGCTCCTAATTCACATGGTCCCAACATCACAATCGTTGCGTTTAGTAGGATAGATACCACCCAAAACACAATTTTCAGGAGCACTTTGCTCCAACGGTTGCAATTTACTGCCTTCCAAAGGCACCACTCAATATTACACAAATATCTATTACCTAACCACAAAAGAGCTTACATGCTCTACAAATTCTACCAAGGAGACAGAGCTCCCGAACTCTTACGGCCTACTCAAGGCAGCCATTAACTATTACAAGACGGAAAACAGCGTCTCTGCTCAATACAATTACACCTTTAGGCCTCCCTAGGCACAAAATGCAATTTACAATACCATATGAATTTTAGTTTACACAAGGGTATCCAGTACTCATTCTACTGGGCCTTCGTGAAAAGGAACAGGTTAAGTTACTGGTCCAAACTCAAAAATGTATGGAGGGGTACACTTGCGCTCCTAGAAAATCAAGGTAAAAACCCTACTTGGGCTTGTAGCCCGACGATGCAGAGGCTAATCCCACACTACTGAGGTGACTAGAAGGACAAGTTAATTTATAATTTACGGGAGACAAATACTTAAAAAATCGTAGTCACCTCAAGATTAATTGAAGGGAAATTCGGGAGGGTAACGCACTCTCTATCCCCGATTTACAGTTTAAGTCTTTAGGACTTACATGAAATTTTACATGAGAAATAAGAAAGTTTACATTTTAGGAATTGGCGGTTACATAGTTAAAAATTTCAACCTTCCCGTTGAGTTCAGCTTGCGGAGATAACTACAGAAAACTGGTGGCCATTACCTGGGCTGATGTTCTGCCTCCCGAAAATTGAGGACTCCAGTCTCCTCCCTTAACACACACACACTCAGTAATTCGGCGATCAATAAGCCAAGTTAACTTGAAACGGCGTCAGCTTTTATACCGGAGAGGAAGCTTCGAGAAGGCTATGGAATAAATTCGGACACACCTCTCATTTTTATTGGCTAAACAAAAAGTTTCAGGAAGCCTATGATTGGCTGAACAATAAATACATGAAATTTATGATTGGTTAGAATCCCATGTTGGCGGGATGAATAAGAAGTGTTGCAAACCTTGAAGTGCCAAAAATAAGAAAGGTCAATTCAGTTCCGAAAACCTATAAACCCAAAACTTCTTTAAATCTCTAGTTATTCCACTTTGCACCAGAGTGCATGAAATCAGTTCTTTAATGGAGGCATCTATGGGGAAAAGTGCGAACTTCCTGTGATACACCAAAACAAAACAAAGAAATCCAGTCAATTTAGGAAACTTTAAAATAATATATTCCTCCATCCTTTAGTCGTGACATCTTTTGATTAACGTTCCAACTTCTTGTACTAGATGTTTCAATTTTTATATGATAGATAGCGTTCTTCAAGGCGCTTCATTTAATTGTACGGGATTGAGGTGTACAATTATTGTTTAATTTTTTTGCCATTTGCTTTACGTCGCACTGACACAGATAGGTCTTATGGCGACGGTGGAATAGGAAAGACTTAGGAATAGGAAGGAAGCGGCCGTGGCCTTAATTAAGGTGCAGCCCCAGCATTTGCCTGTTGTAAAAATTGGTGACCACGGAAAACCATCCTCAAGGCTGCCGACAGTAGGGTTCCAACCCACTATCTCCCGGACGATTTATTTACAATATCGGGTATGATGTTCATATCAGCCCATACTATCATGCTCTCTCATGGCTGAAGCCTGATAAACGTCGGCAGCTACACATTTTAAGGATGGTGTTTAGATTCTTAGCTCAAATTCAGTTACTGTACATTTCTTCTAAATTAACCTTTTTATCATAATTTCACAACTTTAATACACGTTCCAGATCCATTCTTTCTATTCCAGTGCACCGCAAAAATAAAATTAGTAGAATATTTGTGGTGACCGGCGCCAGATTATGGAATTCCCTACCAGATCAAGTCAGAGCAACTAGCTCTTTATCAATATTTAATGTTGCCACCGAGACTACCTGCTGAGGAGAGCTGACCGAATGGTTGAAGTATGAATGTGTGCGTGCCTAAGATTAGTCAGTTCTAAGACATCTTAAAATCAGTTTCAATATTAATGTATTTAGTAACCTATTTAAATTCATTTTAAGTCTATTAATTAATGTAGTATCTTATCATTTTTAAAGATTTTAATTACTATGTGGTTAAGTTTAAGAGAAGTCCTAGAGCCGTAACTTGGCCAATGTAAAAAAGCACTATTATATAAATAAATATCTGGAGAAAGTTAGTTTTACTATCTTCAATAGCCTATATTCCTTATAAATTTTGCACAGATATTGTTATGATGCTCCATTGCGATATATATTCATCTGTTTCACATCTAGGAAGGACAGCGACACGGCAAGAGGGAAATTAATGAATTTTCCAAGTGTGTTTTATGGGCTCCTCTCATTGACGCTTTGAAGGTGGTTCCTCTTGAAACCTGCAGCTTAGCACAATCGATCCCTGGGAGACAAGAGCGCGTCTTCTCCCAGGAGACTACCATTACTGCTCACCGAAAGGCCACATACAGAGCTATCATGGGCTTGGCAGGTGAATATGAGTACTGGCTCTCCCTCACTCACAGGAGTTTTAAGAATTCATTTCTCGTTGGTTGAAGGTGTCATTTGAAAGACAACCTATTTGTAATTCTACTCTCTCACTTTCCTCTTTTATTATATTCTTCACAGCATTCCTATGTTCAGATAGATGTTGTATTTAATTCTCTACCAAGTGTATTGACTACGTGGTATTTGTCTTGTGTATATAAGTTTCTGTTGGAGGGATGGTGGGTTCGAATTCTACTATCGGGCAGCTCTGAAGCTGTTTTCTCGTGATTTTGTTTTCAATTTCACACCAGGAAAACCCATTAACGGTAAGACCATGGCCACTAAGCTTACCAATCGTTCGCATCCTTACGTCGACGAAGAACCTCCTGTGCTTTAGTGCGATGTGCAACCAATAGCAATGAAATCTTCCTCCGTGACATTATACTTCCTCCAATTGTTTTGAGGACATGCTTATTACAACCGTCATCTTCACCACCTTATCCCAAAATTAGGGGTCGGCCACATTGATGAGTCTCTTCCACTTTCTTGGGTATATAAGTCGTTCATGAATTCCTTCTCAACTACATCTTCTTACCTATCTTCTGTCTCGCTCTGGATCTGCTTTCATCCACAAACATCCTCCATGCTTTCTTGAGAGGCTCTTCCTCACATCTTCCGGTGACATGCTACAACCACTTTAACCTGCATTCCTTGATGACATCACTAATGCTTCCCATTCCATTTTTTCAACATATTTACAGGACGTATGAACCCTTGAACTATGGGTTCAGTATCATATATAATAGCGTAAATTGAAACAGCTGTAAGTAGACGATGCTAAAGGCAAAAAAGTCTTCGTAAACACGGATCCACAAACGAGCCGTTTGGAAGATAATTTAGAATTTGTGGTTACCAGCCAGCACTGACTTGATTGTGCATAAACGTCTTCTTAATTGGGAAAAGGTAGAAATGCAGTTGTCTTTAATGAACAAGAAAACAAATTTGAAGAATTGGGATGAGGTGTACTCAGCCCTGGACAAAACAATTGAGATGCGAAGTGGGATCATAGTATGCTCCCGACTGTCCATCAGCAACCCCTGGTGAATGCCGGGATGGTACTTAACAAGTTAGGTTTCTTCACTAACCTCCTCTAAATTTCCAATACCTACAGATCGCATCGACAAAGGTCATGAGGAACACTTCACTCACACCAGGCAAATGCTGGGGCTGTTCCTTAATTAAGGCCACGGACAATCCTTCCAACTCCTAGCCCTTTCCCAATCTATCGTCCCTATAAGACATATCTGTGTCGGCGGGACGCAAAGCAACTTGTAAAAAAAAATAAAAAAAACAACGTACACTATGTTCACGGGTGCATGACCGAGGAGAAATAATCACCTAACATGAAATAATAATAATAATAATAATAATAATAATAATAATAATAATAATAATAATAATAATAATAATAATAACAATAAGCCCAATAGAAAAGGCAGTTCTTATGAAGAATGGTTTGTTGACACGAAGAAGGATTTGCAAGAAATGAACATCACACATCAAGACATCCGCAATAGAACCACCTTCAGAAAAATGTTACCTACCTTTAAGGGTTTCGTAGAGCCAGAAACAGCGACCAAGAAGAAGCAACAATGGACGGCTGAAAGGAAAGAAGTAGCAAGCAAGAGGATGAAGGAGTCCTGGCGCCAAAGAAAACTTAAATCATGAGGAGTTATTTATGTGGTCCACAGGTGGACAAAATCGAAAAAAGAATAGTAATAATAATAATAATCCTGTGAGTATTGTACGGCTCCTTGGTCAAAGGCGAGCGTACAGGTCTTCGGTTCAGTCAGCCTTGGGTTCGATTCCCTGCCGCGCCAAAGATTTTAACTGCGCATGTTAATCCTTCTGCCGCGGGGACAGGATGTTTGCATTTGTCTTGTTATATATTTCTTCATCTATACACAGCAAACCACCAGAGAAACATGCTGTACGGGAGTGATAGCTGGGCGGACTAAGTGTATCTAATTCATGTTAGAAGCAAGCCCTAACAGACATGAAAATAGCAAGAACAGCAAAAATAATTACCGGTAAATATAGGTGGGAACAATTGCGAGAAGAGACTAGAGGCTAAATTAGGAATTAGGTCGATGGATGAAGCTGTGCGTATGAACTTGTTTCATGGAGTGATATGAAGCGAACGGAGGAAGCAGGTTACCTAAGTTATTAATGGATTCAAGCCTGAGGGTAGGAAAAGCAGGAGTTAATACGAAGTCCATTAGACTCAGTTTTTAATTATGTAAGAGTTGTGGGACTGAATGAGGCGACGGAACTGACTGCATTTAGAGGATTGCTATTTGTTTTACGTCGCACCGACACAGATAGGTCTTATGGCGATGATGGGATAGGAAATGTCTAGGAATGGGAAAGAAGTGACCGTGGCCTTAATTAAGGTACAGCCCCAGCATTTTCCTGGTGTGAAAATGGGAAACCACGGAAAACCATCTTCAGGGCTGCCAACAGTGGGGTTCGAACCCACTATCTCCCGATTAAGTTACTGGATACTAGCCGCACTTAAGCGACTGCAGCTATCGAGCTCAGTATATATAGAGGATTGTGGAGGCACTTAGTTCAATCACAAGGGCTTACAGGCTGAACTCGTTGGCTGAATGGTCAGCGTACTGGCCTTCGGTTCAGAGGGTCTCGGGTTCGATTACCGGCCGGGTCGGGGATTTTAACCTTCATTGGTTAATTCCGATGGCTCGGGGCTGGGTGTTTGTGCTGTCCCCAACATCCCAACACCTCACACACCACACATAACACTATCCTCCACCACAATACCACGCAGATACCTACACATGGCAGATTCCGCCCACCCTCATCGGAGGGTCTGCCTTACAAGGGCTGAACTGGGCTAGAAATAGCCACATGAAATTAAGAAATTATTACAGACTGAACGTTAAAAGGCATGACTGTCTCTGATGATGATGATGATGATGATGATGATGGCGGTGGTGGTGGTGGTTGTTGTAGTGATGGTGGTGGTCGTGGTTGTTACTACAGCATTTGCTTCTTTTCATTACAGGTATGTACGGTGCAATGAGCGGTATGACTCACTCTGAAAATGTAAGTTCATAATAATAATAATAATAATGCTATTTGCTTTACGTCCCACTAACTACTTAAATATAAGTTCATAGACAGTCTTACTTACTGTAGTTGTACTAAAAGAATGCGCGAGATTAAGGCTCATTTCCTTCAAGATGTATGTACGAAAATAACAACAACAACAATAATAATATTTATCCTGCGTATGGCCACCGTAGAAGCGTGGTGCAGCTCATTCAAGTTGACGCTCTGGAAGTGACTTGCGCGTCTGTGAGAATTGCGTCTTGCCTAGGACGAATTCAGATTCAAAACACGACAAATTTTCCAGTCCCCGAGATAGAGGAATGAACCACTGGAGATGAAAATCCTCAACACGGCCGGTAATCGAATCTGGGCCCATTGGACCAAAGGCTAGCATGATAACAATTTATCTATGGAGTCAGACATAATCTACAGCTTTAAGCACGCGTATGGAGTAGCGGGTGCGATCTTTGTCACACATGTGGATTTTGCCCTGTTTTACAACCGGATGCCTTTCCTAACACTAATCCTATGTGGAGGGATGTAATCTTTTTTGCTAGTACGCGTATGGAGTAGCGGGTGCGATCTTTGTCACACATGTGGATTTCGCCCTGTTTTACAACCGGATGCCTTTCCTAACACTAATCCTATGTGGAGGGATGTAATCTTTTTTGCTAGTTGCTTTACGTCGCACCGACACAGATAGGTCTTATTGCGACGATGGGACAGGGAAGAGTTAGGAGTGGGAAGGAAGCGGCCGTGGCCTTAATTAAGGTACAGCCCCAGCATGTGCCTGGTGTGAAAATGGGAAACCACGAAAAACCATGTTCAGGGCTGCCTACAGTGGGGTTCGAACCTACTATCTCCAGAATACTGGATACTGGCCGCACTTAATCGACTGCAAGTATCGAGCTCGGTGAGGGATGTAATCACTGTTATGTGTTTCTGTGGCGGTTGGTATTGTAGTGTGTTGTCTGAATGCGAAGAGAAGAATGTTAGGACAAACACAAGCAGTCAGTCCCCGAGCCAGAAGAATTAATCTGAAAAACACGGACCCGGCCGGGAATCGGTCCCGGGACTATCCTAACCAAAGGCCTCAGTCATGACCATTCAGCCAAGGAGTCGGATGGAACCGGAAATAATAATAATAATAATAATAATAATAATAATAATAATAATAATAATAATAATAATAATAATAATAATAGAAGCCTCCGTGGCTCAGGCGGCAGCCTGCCGGCCTCTCACCGCTGGATACCGTGGTTCAAATTTCGGTCACTCCATGTGAAATTTGTGCTGGATAAAGAGGAGGCAGAACGGGATTTTTCTTCGGGTACTCCGGTTTTCCCTGTCATATTTCATTCCATCAACACTCCATTATCATTTCATTTCATCTATCAGTCATTTATCATTGCCCCAGAGGAGTGCGACAGGCTTCGGCAGCCGACACATTTCCTGTCCTCACCGCTAGATGGGGTCTTCATTAATTCCATTCCTGATCCGGTTGAATGACTTGAAACAGGATTTTCAGTAATAATAATAATAATAATAATAATAATAATAATAATAATAATAATAATAATAATAATAATAATAATAATAATACCAAATGAACTAGCTTCGCGATACGGGTCGTGAAGCTGTAAGCTTACATTCGCGAGATGGTAGGTTACATTCTGACGGGAGGCAACCATGCACATTTTATTCCGCGTTCTCCATTTACATACTAGGTGTCTCTGAAGGCTGGTATTATCGATGATAACAACAAACGAACTGAAAGAAGAAAACAATAATAATAAAGATAATAGTAATGGTGTTATGTCACACTAGTTGTTTTGCGGCTCTTGCAGACGCAGAAGTGCTGAAATACGTCCCACAGGAGTTCTTTAACGCCCAGTAAATCTACTCACATGATGTTGATGTATTTGAGGACCTTCAAATACCGCTAGACTCACGCGAGTTCGAACCCGCCAACTTGAACTCAGAAGGCCAACGGTGTACAATAGGAGCTTCTCAGTTCGGCAGGTGGTAATTGAATTAACCTTAAACTATTATCATATATTATTATTATTATTATTATTATTATTATTATTATTTTTTTGCTAGGTGCTTTACGTCGCACCGACACAGATAGGTCTTATGGCGACGATGGGATAGGAAGGCTTAGGAGTTGGAAGGAAGCGGCCGTGGCCTTAATTAAGGTACAGCCCCAGCATTTGCCTGGTGTGAAAATGGGAAACCACGGAAAACCATTTTCAGGGCTGCCGATAGTGGGATTCGAACCTACTATCTCCCGGATGCAAGCTCACAGCCGCGCGCCTCTACGCGCACGGCCAACTCGCCCGGTATTATTATTATTATTATTATTATTATTATTATTATTATTATTATTATTATTATTATTATTATTATTATTATTGTACCGGGCGGTACACCTCCACTCCGCTAATTTAAAATGTGCGCCAGTTGAAACTCCTCTGCTGGAGGAAGTCTGAACTTTATCTACGCTATTAATTCTCTACTTTCTCAGAAGATGTCACCACGTGGAAAATTTTGAGTTTTTGAACTGTGTCATTTTTGATGTGGTTTTGTTTCACTTGAAGTAAGAAGTGTGAACTTTCTCTTCTAGAGGACACTACTGAAGATCTACAATAGTGCAACCTAGTGCGGAGTCAAAGAACTATTTTGTTGGAGAAAATTTAATTTCAAGAGTTTGTTCTTTGTTAAATTTCTTTCTGTCATTATTTAAGTTGGCAATATTTACCCCTTTCTTCCCCTTGTTATGAATGTATCCAATCCCGAAATTCTTCTATTAATTTCTGACCAATCTGGTGTATCTTCCCCCAACTTGTATCGGTTGCGGGGTCCTAGCCAATAAAATAATTGTGGGCGGGTGTTTTCATTCCCCTAACGCCTAGAACCTTCCACGAGAGGATATAAACTGCTGATTTTTGGGTCTCTGCGCCACTTCTGTTCCATCTTTCAGTGTGTTAAGTACATAGCAGGGGGCGGGAAGCGCCTCTTTCTTCGGCAGCGGTCAACAACAAGGTAATGGCCGATTAATAACTTCTTTCTTTGCTAGCTCAGCAGTTTAACTTTCGGGGCGGGTTCTAAGCGTTCAACCATGTAACCTTTTCCTAAAATGTAACTACTCTTTTCATATATTCTCTTTTAAAACGACATATCGGGATAGAGAGTGCTTAACCCTCTCGAGCTCCCACTCACATCGTCTTGAGGTGAACTTATTTTTCTCAACCAATTCTTCCGTAATGTAATGTATATTGCTATTAAGTCACCTCTGTAGTATGGGATTAGCCCTTGTATTAACGGCCTAGTGCCAAGTAGGTCTTAAGCAAAGTGTATTAGGAGTGCAAGTTCGCCTCCTCTCAAATTGTATTTTAGAGGTCATGCATTAACCTTCTTGTCATTTAACAGACCTCAGTAGGTTGGGTATTTTACCCCTGTGTATATGTCCTTTGAGGACAGCTTAAAGGTGGAGTTCGGAGTGGCCTATGATAGGCTTGGATTTTAGGGGGAAGTTGCCCTTTCTTGAAAATTGTGTTTCTGCCTCAAGGAGGCTTTTGGGTGTAATTGGAAGCAAATGTTTCTGGCATGTTTGGGGGTTTTCGGCCCCTTTGTTGTATGGTGTTCATTGTAAGGTTGGGCTCATTGCTCAAGAATTATGTTTCTGACTTTTGAAGCCCCAAATGGGGTACCTATGTAAATGTATTTTTTCAATCGTGTTTCGGCTACTAAGTACCTGTTCTATTTGTTGTTACCTAATTTTGAAAAGAAAATATAACCTTGTTAAATTTTAAAATTAATTTCACTTTAGTAGTTTGAGACCTATTCACCACCCAGCACCTTCTTTCATGCATAACTACCACAAAAACACGGTAACAAGTGGAAGCAGAGCGTGGTTGAATGGGTCTCAATTTAGCCCCTTTTGACGGCTATACATTGTTTTGATCCGAACTCTAACCATTTTCTCAGTTGCTGGAATTTTTTGACTTTTTCAAAATTGTTCTGTCATCATGCCAGGCCCTCGCGATGTTCTCCATCTTAATTATTTGCGCAAAGAGGAGTTGATCTATGAATTAACTATCAGAAATGTGCAATCTGGAGGCACGGTTGCAGTAGACACTAACGAGCTTAGAGAGTCCCTAGATTTGCCCATTTCCATCCCCAATTTGGGAGAGAAAGAAATTGATGACTCTCTTTCCACGATCGTCGAGAATATTACTGGGCTAGCTTCTGTAGTTAGTTTTTTTGATGAAAATGATCCTTCTCCTAATCAAATTAAGCGTGTGCAAGCTAGGCTATATCATTTTTCGAATAGGGTTAACGATCTGTTGTCTCTAAAACTGAATGACGTTCAGAGGAAGGAAGCTAGTACGCTCCTGGAAAATATTTCCGAATTATCTAGTAAGGTCACTCTATTGTTGACTGGGGAAGTTCCTCCCAAATCTGATCAACCCACCACAGTGAATGCAGGTAGTGAGGAAGCGCCTCCCAAGGGAGAAGTTAATAGGATAACCGTTGCTGCTCAAACTATCCCTGCCCCATTGGACAACGAATCTGAACGTCGTGCATCATCGAGTAACATCCGTTCTGAATTAACTTCCTTGCCATTGAAACCTTTACCTACTATGTCACCTGGGTTTAGCAGCTTGCCTCATCCATTGGCAATGTTGCTCAGAGGTATCTCTAAGTTTTCGGTTAATACCACCAGTGAAGTAATTTCATTTTTAAGATTTCTGGTTGAATTTCAGGATCATGCCCTCGTGTTTTCTCTTTCTCCATGTCAAATTTTGCAAATCATCTATCCGTATGCTATTGGTATTCTCTCAGATAAAATAGTAAGAGCCATTGCCGAGCAATCATCTATTGAGGATTTCCATGCCCATTTGCTAGCTAACTTCATCCCGGCTAGGGCCAGGTCCTCCCTTATTCAGAAGTACTATTACCGTGTACAACGCTTGGATGAAAACTTGGCTGATTTCATACAGGACATTAAGTTTTATACTAGGGTGTTTGCCCTTCATTTTCCTGAAGATCAGATTGTACAGGCTATTGTAGAAGGCATTTCACCATCTTATAGGTCATACTTGTGTTTCGCGGCGTGCCCGCAGACTTTCTCTGAACTTGAAGCGTTGGCCGTCTCAGCGGAAGGAGTTAGGTACGCCGATTCCTTGCGTGTGGCAAAAGAACCCCCTCCTTCCTTTAGTAACACTCGGCCTCCACCTCGCCGACCAGTCACACCCCGTAAATGTTATGCTTGCGGGTCGCCTGACCATCTTCGCAATAAATGTCCATTGGTCAAAACTAGTAGGGCAAATAATGGAGCTGGTTCAGCACAAGGCTGTTTTAAATGTGGGGCTTTCTCACATATCGCCAAGAATTGCCCAAACTCAAATAGCACCCCCTCCTGCTCAACTTCCGGTGCAAATTCCAACTATGCCAATAATAAAAAGTGACTAGTGGCTTCGGCTGAGTCGACTAATCCATCTTCCCGAGACTCAGCCCATAGTAAACAGGTTGTAAATGCAGTGAACGATCAGCCTTCAAATTCATCTTTTGAATGCCCTAAAGAATGTCTTAGGATTGCGGCGGATACCCCCGCACCGGTTCCTTTTCTTAAGATTGAGTTAAATAACGAGCCTATTACAGCTCTCTTAGATTCAGGCAGTGTTTGTTCGATTATTTCGGCGGAATGGTATTCTAAATTGAAATCTGTTTGTAAACTACCTGCCTATGTCTCATCTCCTGTTCAATACGTATCGGCTAATTCATCTCCATTAGAAATTCTAGGTTCCTTACTGGTCAAAATTCGTATTTTTAAGTTTACATGGAAAGTTAAATTGTTTGTGGCCAAGCAATTGTCTTGCCCCATTATATTGGGAGCTGACTTTATTTCTCACACTGGTCTTGTGCTCGATCTCCAGTCTAGGTCCTGCACATTCAAATTTGCTTCTAATTGTAAAATCCCACTATTAAAGTGTAATTCTGTGTCATGTTCTTCTATTTCGCCTACCCAGGATGAGATGTTGTTAGACCTTAGACATCTACCTGAGGAGCAGGCTGATAGTATTCGCAAACTGTGTCAGTCGTTTCCCGAGGTGTTCTCTGATACTCTTGGTGTTACTGACCTTATTGAATACAAAATTGAGGTCACGGATTCGATTCCTGTCCATTTTCCACCTTATAGGCTATCTCCACCTAAAATGAAGGCTCTGAAAGAAATTATCGATCAGATGTTGAAGGATGGTATTATTAGGCCCTCTAAGTCGGCGTATTCATCGCCTATTTTTCTAGTCCCGAAACCCCAAGGAGGCTTCAGGCCTGTCATTGATTACAGGGCTCTCAATCGGAAGGTGGTGTTGCAATCTGTGCCCCTTCCTGACCTTCATTCTTGTTTTTCATGGTTTCGTAAGGCCAAGTTCTTCACCATCTTGGACTTGAATCAGGCCTATAATCAAATTCCCCTTGCCGAAGAGTCTAAACATCTTACAGCGTTTGCCACGGACTGGAATTTATATGAATACAACCGCGTACCTTTCGGGCTCCCCACGGGGGCAGCTGTGCTCACTAGGCTACTAGATAGGGTCTTCTCCGACATCAAATTTGAGTACTTATATCACTACTTGAATGATGTCGTCGTATTTTCAGAGACTTTTGAAGAACATCTAGATCATCTGCGAGAGGTTCTCGATCGCCTTCGTAAGGCTGGGTTAACTGTTAAGTTGTCCAAGGTTGCCTTTGCTAAGCCCTCTATGTCTTTCCTAGGGCATATTGTGTCACCTGATGGTGTAGCAGTCGATCATTCTAGAACACAGGCCATTCGTGATTTTAAACCTCCCAAGGACATTAAAGGTATCGCCAGGTTCATTGGTATGGTGAATTTCTTCAGGAAGTTTATTCCTAACTTCGCTAATAGAGCGGCGCCCTTAAACCTTCTTCGTAGGAAAGGCATCAAATACGAGTGGGGACATTCTCAACAAGCCGCTTTTGAAGACCTTAAATTAGCACTTTGTAATGCCCCTGTACTTGCTATGCCTGATTTCTCGAAGAAATTCATCGTCCAAACCGACGCGTCGTCGTCAGCAGTAGCGGCAGTCCTTCTTCAAGAGACTGAACTAGGGAGGCGACCCATCGCCTATGCATCTAGGACTTTGTCGGCTCAAGAAGCCAAGTATTCCATCTATGAGCTCGAAGGTTTGGCAGTCTTATTCGCCTTAGAGAAGTTCCGTCTCTATCTGGAACATGTCAAATTCGACCTGGAGACAGATAATCAAGCCTTAAGCTGGGTCTTAGGTAGGCCGCGTCGTACTGGTCGTATAGCCCGTTGGGCCATCCGTATTTCTGCCTTCCAATTCGATGTCAGGCATATCAGAGGTACTGAAAATGTTGTTGCTGATGGACTCAGCCGTATGTTTTCAAACGACGTTGAAAACCATGAACCGGTCGACCGTTCATCACCTCCCGAGTCCACACTATTTGATGTTAATGCCATTTTAACTGATGCCCCCATGCTCTTTAGGGATATCGAGAAATACCAACATGAAGATCCGACGCTGGCTCCGATAATGGAAACCCTTTCTTCTGGGGAACATGTTGTCCCTTATGTTCTGAGGAATGGTGTTTTATGTTGCCCTTCGAGGCATGACAAGATGATGAAGGTTGTCGTTCCAGCTATTCTTGTGCCTATGATCTTCAAGTACTATCATGAGACCCCATTAGGGGGGCATCTTGGAATCTTTAAAACTCGTGAAAAGATTCGTGAAATGTTCATCTGGAAAGGTATGGACGGTGAAATCCGTGAACTAGTAAAGGCTTGTAAATCCTGTTTGATTAGTAAACCCACCATGTCCACCAAGGTAGGCCTTTTGTCTTCGCATCAAGCATCGCGCCCCATGGAACGCCTGTATATTGATTATGTAGGACCCTTCCCCCAGTCGAAGGGAAATGCCAACAAATTCATCTTTGTATGTGTAGATGGTTTTACCAGATTTTCTTGGTTATTTCCGACTAAGCTGGCTACCGCTCAGTCTACCATTACTTGCCTAAATTCTATTTTTGCTTCTTTTGGTCCGTGCCAATATATTGTATCTGATAATGCTAAGGCTTTTACATCTAATTTATTTCGTAAATTCTGTTTTGACTTATCCATCTCTCATGTAACTACTTCGGCGTATTACCCTCAACCATCTCTGGCTGAACGGGTTAATCGTAATCTCAGGTCCGCACTGATTGCCTATCATCATGATGATCATTCCAGGTGGGACACGTCCCTGCATTGGTTAGCTTTTGCTTTGAATTCGGCGGTTCATGAATCACATAAATTCACTCCAGCAGCTTTGATGTTCAAGTTTGTTCCCAACTCGCCGCTCTCTAACCTCTGGTCTCTGAGTGACATTCTACCCGAGACAATAGATCCGGATAATATTAAAGATCTTTGGAAGAAGGCTAAAGCCAATCTTAAGGTATCTCATGAAAAGGTCAGGGAAAGGTATGATCGTGGACGGAGACCCACCACTTTGAATGTAGGTGACCAGGTAATGGTCAAGAATTTTGTTCCCGCGGGCAAGCTTGCCCCCAGATTTCATGGGCCTTGTATCATTCTCGATTTTCTTACGCCAGTTACGTTGTTAGTAAGCAATCCAGCCACCGAGAGGATATTTAGGGTTCACCTGTCACAGGTGAAACCAGTGTAAATTTTGTGTCAACTTGCTTCATATAATTTGAAAGGAATATGAAGGTTATATTTTTTTTTTTGAGTTCAACTTTTAAGGCTTTCTGCCCCTTCTATAATATTTTGGTCTTATATGTAAGCCTCTTGTAAAACCTTCCCCGATCCGTTAAACTGCCATTCTGTCCTTGCCTCGGCCATTACCACGCTCCCGTCTCCTGCTTCAATACACACTGTGGCTTGATTTGAGTAAATGCCATGGATATCTGCACGCCGCTGACCCCTCAACCTCCTCACCAAGCCTGTGCCCTCAAAAAAAGATGATGGTCCAACACAATTCTGCCGCCTAGCTTTAATGTTTCAGTGCCCCCGCAGCCGCGCGGCGCCGTGCAGCAACTGGAGCAGAGGACGGGCCCCCTCGGCCCCAGCGAGGACGACATGTGCACGGCGAGCCGGAGCTCTCCTCCCGGCCAAGGCTGATGTGCGGCGCACGACCTGCTACTTGCCCGCAGCCTGTATATGTTCACCGCGGGCGCGGCGTGTTTCAACACCTCTGCTCCCCTCATAGTGCGGGCGAGCGGTATCTCAGGGTACTTGAGGGGTCCGAGCGGCCTCCTTTGGACGCAAGCCGCAACGGCCGGTCTGGCCATCCCACTTCATCACCATCAACTACATGAACAGTTACTATAAGTAATGACTACACTTGGGAATTCAACAGCAATATTTGGTGGACATTGCAAAATTTTCATCACTTTTAAGTATTAAAAAAGAATTGATCTTCAGAATTCTACTTCTACAAACTTAAAAACTATTCTTCATCTGCAACAACAAAATTTGGAAACTAAATCAAACCAAATTAAGAAAATCTTATAAATTTTTTGGCAATTAATCTGCATCAAAACTTGGACCTTGTCTTCAAACTATTTCATGTGTCACCCCGGGAGGAACTTTTGGGGGGGGAGGTCTGTACCGGGCGGTACACCTCCACTCCGCTAATTTAAAATGTGCGCCAGTTGAAACTCCTCTGCTGGAGGAAGTCTGAACTTTATCTACGCTATTAATTCTCTACTTTCTCAGAAGATGTCACCACGTGGAAAATTTTGAGTTTTTGAACTGTGTCATTTTTGATGTGGTTTTGTTTCACTTGAAGTAAGAAGTGTGAACTTTCTCTTCTAGAGGACACTACTGAAGATCTACAATAGTGCAACCTAGTGCGGAGTCAAAGAACTATTTTGTTGGAGAAAATTTAATTTCAAGAGTTTGTTCTTTGTTAAATTTCTTTCTGTCATTATTTAAGTTGGCAATATTTACCCCTTTCTTCCCCTTGTTATGAATGTATCCAATCCCGAAATTCTTCTATTAATTTCTGACCAATCTGGTGTATCTTCCCGCAACTTGTATCGGTTGCGGGGTCCTAGCCAATAAAATAATTGTGGGCGGGTGTTTTCATTCCCCTAACGCCTAGAACCTTCCACGAGAGGATATAAACTGCTGATTTTTGGGTCTCTGCGCCACTTCTGTTCCATCTTTCAGTGTGTTAAGTACATAGCAGGGGGCGGGAAGCGCCTCTTTCTTCGGCAGCGGTCAACAACAAGGTAATGGCCGATTAATAACTTCTTTCTTTGCTAGCTCAGCAGTTTAACTTTCGGGGCGGGTTCTAAGCGTTCAACCATGTAACCTTTTCCTAAAATGTAACTACTCTTTTCATATATTCTCTTTTAAAACGACATATCGGGATAGAGAGTGCTTAACCCTCTCGAGCTCCCACTCACATCGTCTTGAGGTGAACTTATTTTTCTCAACCAATTCTTCCGTAATGTAATGTATATTGCTATTAAGTCACCTCTGTAGTATGGGATTAGCCCTTGTATTAACGGCCTAGTGCCAAGTAGGTCTTAAGCAAAGTGTATTAGGAGTGCAAGTTCGCCTCCTCTCAAATTGTATTTTAGAGGTCATGCATTAACCTTCTTGTCATTTAACAGACCTCAGTAGGTTGGGTATTTTACCCCTGTGTATATGTCCTTTGAGGACAGCTTAAAGGTGGAGTTCGGAGTGGCCTATGATAGGCTTGGATTTTAGGGGGAAGTTGCCCTTTCTTGAAAATTGTGTTTCTGCCTCAAGGAGGCTTTTGGGTGTAATTGGAAGCAAATGTTTCTGGCATGTTTGGGGGTTTTCGGCCCCTTTGTTGTATGGTGTTCATTGTAAGGTTGGGCTCATTGCTCAAGAATTATGTTTCTGACTTTTGAAGCCCCAAATGGGGTACCTATGTAAATGTATTTTTTCAATCGTGTTTCGGCTACTAAGTACCTGTTCTATTTGTTGTTACCTAATTTTGAAAAGAAAATATAACCTTGTTAAATTTTAAAATTAATTTCACTTTAGTAGTTTGAGACCTATTCACCACCCAGCACCTTCTTTCATGCATAACTACCACAAAAACACGGTAACAATTATTATTATTATTATTATTATTATTATTATTATTATTATTATTATTATTATTATTATTATTATTATTATTATTGTTGTTGTTGTTGTACTGTGACTGAGCTCGATAGCTGCAGTCGCTTAAGTGTGGCCAGTATCCAGTAATCGGGAGATAGTTGGTTCTAACCCCACTGTCGGCAACCCTGAAGATGGTTTTCCGTGGTTTCCCTTTTTCACACCATTCACACCTTAATTAAGGCCATGCCCGATTCTTTCCCATTCCTAGGTCTTCCCTATCCCATCGTTGCCGTAAGACATATCTTTGACGGTGCGACGTAAATCAAATAGCAATATATATTGTACTGTACTTAAGATGTTCAAGAAATGTTGTACGGAAGAGAGAAAATTGGTAACCATTTGTACAGACATACTGGTGAATTCAGTACATATTATCAGTCAATACATTTATAGAAATTACAATGTATTGCGCAGAAAACCGCTATTTTCCCTTTTCAGCTAAATTACATGTAAGAATAACGGTGTTGTTTTATGTTAAAACGCATTAGTACAATGTGTTACTGTATCTCGTGCATGTACCAGTTACACTGTATTTGGTTATATACGAGTAATAGAGTTGTTTCTCTACTATTATTATTGTTACGGGGATACTGTGATCTATAGAGGTAAAGAAGGTGCGGGCATGATGGGTGGATATGCGGAAATCGAAAGATTGATTTAAAACTCAAAAAATTGGTAGTTTTATTTCTTTTCTTAACTTTCTTTACTTTTTTGTTTCTTTTCAAACCTGAATACGTTGCCAAGTAATTAACAATTAGCTACAGAACCTTAGACTATAAGCTTGAAAAAACATTTTTAGAGAGTTCAAGAATAATCAGATTACAAATTCACAGGCTGAGCTTGAAGCTCAAAATTACAATTTACACCTAAGCATTACTGCTCCCTAAAAGCGTTAGTCAAGGAGAGGGAACTCCCAATTTCTTTTACACCACAAGTAATAGCCTCATTGCTCTACAAATTTATACGAGAAGTCTATTTTCAAAATTTTACATCTTACAGGCCTATCAAACGCACAACCTACATTTTACAAAATCAAACCGTATTCACGATCTTAAATGATAAACAGTCTAACACCTTTACGTACAAGGAGTGCAACAGAGTTTAACAGGGGTATCGAGTACCCATTCTACCGGACCTTTGTGCAAAACAACAGCTTAAAGTTACTGGACCCAAAAAAATCAAAATGTTGAGGAGGCGGACACTTGCGCTCCTTGAAAATTGAAATGAAAAGCTTAAAACCCTATTTGGGCTTATGGGCCGAAGTTACGGAGGCTAAGCCTATACTACCGAGGTGACTAGGTGGAGAAAAATTAAATTGCAGAAATTACAAGAGAGAAAAGGTTGCAAAATCATAGTCACCTCAAAATCAAGTTGAGAGGGAATACGAGAGGGTACCTCACTCTCTATTCCCTGATTTCGGATAAGCTCTTTAGACTAGTTTGAAATTTATATTTAAGGTTTGAAATTTACATTTTTAGAAAATGAAGTTACATTACTAAAGAACTGAAACCTTCCCCTGGAGCTAGTAGCATAACGGTGAGCACTACTAAGTGCCATCCTCGGTGACCCGCGTTCGATTCCCGGCACTATCAGAAATTTAAGAAAGGCAGGAGGGCTGGTATGAGCTTGAAATGGTACATGCAGCTCACCTTTATTGGGGTTGTGCCTGAAGAGAGTTGCATCACCTCAGGATGAGGACACAGGTTTCCTTTAAACTACTACTACTACTATTAATAATAATAGTAATAATAATAATCCCGCCCTTAGATGAATGGTCAGGGCAGTGGCTTTCGGTTGAGGAGCCTGGTTGCAATTCTCGACAGGGATGGGGATTTTAACTGCGCCTGATTAATTCTTCTGATTCAGGGCTTCAGGGACATCGAACCCGCTACCTCGACAACAGAAGACAAATTTCTCACGAACCGTGTTATTCAGCCAAAAAGCAGATCTGTAAACTTCTAAATCCTTCCGTGGTACACTTGGCTTGAGTGGAGAACGCCGTCATGGGTCTTTATCAAGTAACTTGCCAAAGTACTGTACGTACCGACCAAACTTCGCACGAGAGATGCTGCTGGAGCTGAAAACTTCAAAACTTCAAAACAGCTCTTTCGACTTCAAATGATGTGTAATGAGACACAATTGCGACTTCTATGGCCGTCGTTTCGCTGTGTAGTTGCACACGGTTGTTTATAATATGGCGAAATTGCAGTATTGGCAGAGCGATTCCTAGGCATTAGTTTTGTAACTAATTCATATTTAAATATTAATTACTCCAAACGGCTTTGCCACAAGCATAATTAAATTAGTGTTATCCTAAGAATATGCTTATATTAATTTAACTTTACAACAGTAGTTTTTTTCCTAGCTTCGTCAAAGTCGCACTAACACATCGAAGGATTTCGGCGACGCGAGGAAGGGGATGTGATAGGATGGGATTGTAGGGTCTGTGGCCTTGGTTTTGAAACTAATTCACATTTATTTATTTATTTATTTATTTATTTATTTATTTATTTATTTATTTATTTATTTATTTACTGGTGTGAAAACGGGAAATCGCGGAAAATGATTTTCACTTTGTATTTTATAAAGTATACAATTAACTGATTCAACAATATAATTGGTTGCATGTTCAAAACTGACCATCTCTCGAATGCATCTTCACAGCTACGTGACTCATACCGCACGACCAACTCGCTCGGTTTCAATAGTGGTGTTCGTTGAAACGTCTGTAAAATTTGTTGCTAAGTTTCCAAGCCAACTACAATTTTTTTCTCAATTTGATATAAATCGCACCGGCACAGATAGGTCTTATGGCGACGACGGGATAGGAAAGTGTTTGTATTGAGAAGGAAGTGGCCAAGGCCTTAATTAACGTACATCATGGTGTAAAAGTGGGAAACCACTCCTAAGCCATTCCTACCCCGTCGTCGCCATAAGACCAATCTGTGTCGGTGCGACGTAAAACAAATTCTAAAGAAAATAAGATAGCCTACGCATATTGAAGTGCCACGTTGTCAGTGTGAAGATATACCGTCGGCTTACTTCTAAAACCTCGTATGTTATTTATTTATTTAATTATTTATTTATTTATTTATTTATTTATTTATTTATTTACTGCGCACTACAGGATTTCTAATCCCAATTACAGTGGCAAATGTTTACACACAATGTTATTCCTACCCATTATATTCCTTAAGACTGGTCACCCCTCCCAGCCAAATATTTATATGCAATCCGTCAGAACCTTTTTCGTAGTGTTCATTTTCCTGTGAAGATATGTAAAGGAAAATGGACCTTACCATACAGTATTGTAGGGATGTTGTTTTCATGGCGAATCTAAGCACACCTACCGTTTATCGTACTTAAGGTTCATTTTCCTTTACATATGTATGTATGTATGTATGTATGTATGTATGTATGTATGTATGTATGTATGTATGTATGTATGTATGTATGTATGTATGTATGTATGTATGTATGTATTGTCCCCTTCTCCGGGGTCGCTCAGTCGGCGGAGCGAGAGTCCCAAAGGGTGGACTGTTCGCAGGGCCAACTTGCTGTTACGGGACCGACCGACAGAATATTTATTTTTACAGGGCCATTGGTGACTGGATAGGAGACATAATGTTGAATGAAAATCAGGACAAAATAACAACAATGTTTATTAAAAAATAAATGAAAATCAGCCTGGACAAATGCACAATAAAAAAACATAGTACAATATTTCACCAAAGTGATTCAGTTCATTATTGCTTGTGAACAAATAAAATGACTGAGTTCTGATGATGATGATGATGCTTGTTGTTTAAAGGGGCCTAACAGCGAAGGTCATCGGCCCCGACTGAGTTCTTGCACACTTCTCGGTTTTATTTGATTCCATTACTTCTTCAATGAAACTCCCTCCAACATTTTACTCTGCAACATTGAATTAATCATGTGATTAGCAATGCTATCATTTTCAATTGGAACACAGGTTTAGAAAATTCTCAGGTGAATTACTTTAATACCAATTTGAGAAACTTCACTATCAAAATTTGCATTTACTTATAAAAAAATTGTTAAAGATTTACTTTACCACACTTGTGAAAAATCCTTTCTAAATCATTTATCACTATCATGAAATTCTTTAGCTTATTCTTAATAAGTTCTGTATAAATCACTTTTGGAAAACTCCTTACAATGTTTGAGATCGTCGTTATAAATTTTGGAAAACTCTTTACCACTTCGAGAAATTTCTTACAATGTTTGAAAATTTTGAAAAATCCTTTGGCGAACTTCCCCTCTCTCGTAGACTTCGCTCGACTGTATTCCTTTAGAATTCTTAATAACATTTCCTAACTAACTAGCATTCTATGGATGGATAGAGTATCACGCAACACTATGTGGAATCATAAACAACAATATCAATGCATCATCAATCACATCAAACACACAAAAGATAAGCATTCCTGGAATGAAGTGGGTAAATGTCACGAAATAACATAATTCTAGCAACTGTTTAAAAGTAGATGTATCACACAATAGAACTATATTATTATTATTATTATTATTATTATTATTATTATTATTATTATTATTATTATTATTATTATTATTATTATTATTATTATTTTATTGTAACTTTCTCTTCCTCTTGAATTCGGTTGAAGACCCTTACAACATTACCTGACCATAATGAGAACTCCTCATGACTGTAGTTATAAGATGAAATAGGATGACAACATTTTTCTCGATGAATAATCATCACCATCATTAGAAATATGCGTTTAAGAGCCTCGAGAAAATCAAATAATGATTAAGTCGTGCATTATTCATATCAGTTGTTGAGCGAAGAACAAGAACTATTATTAGTCCCTAAAACTTTTCATACCATCATAAATCTCTATCACCATCATCACTCAATATAATCACTGTGATCCATTATAATTATTATGACTGATATGCACCCTAGTAGTCCCATATCGTCAATTCATCAAAATTTACTATCACAAAGATCGCTTAATTTTCTCAACAACTCGTTAAAATTTTCCGACCTTCATTATTATTATTAAAATTATTTTTATTTCCTACAATGGCTCCTAGAACGTTCTCTCGATGAGTTGTTCCTATTACTCGTCGATTACCTTCCCTTCTAGTATCAATCATCATACATGTCTAACAGCTTTTTAAGATTACGATTTAATCATAATTTACTCCTATTTAATCACATCCTCTTTGTCATGATTATTATTACCTTATTTTATTTATTATTATTATTATTCTCATTATTATTAGGTCTTAACCCCTTATAATTTCTTTTGAAGATCGTAATCACTTATGACCTTATTAACTCACTAGCAACAGGGATTACTCATCACCAAATTCGAAAATTAAAAGGAAACCATTATTCCAAGAAAATGCAAAGATAGGACAATACTGAAATCACAAATCAATGAAGGAATGAATACTCTACCATCACCATTAAGTAAAACATTACTAAAAAAACTACATTCCTCTAAGCAAGAATACAATCTAATAGGCATCTACTAAAAGAGAAGAAATTTTACAGCGGTACTTATAGTTCCGACGAAAATTCGTGGCGTCGGGATGCTGCTATGGGCGTCGATGTCCTCTTCCTCCGCTATGATGGTTTACAGGTGTACAAGGTCATCGTGTTGGCGTGCACACTGGAGTCTAGTCCATCATGACCATGGCTACGTCCAGCATTGTAGTATTACTCCAGCAAAGTTCCGGAAAATTCCAAGGTTTTCCTCGTGTTCGTTGCATCTTGGCTGCTAAGTTTCATGGAGATAGCTGAAACTGAAATTCTGTATTAACAATAGAATCCACACTAGTTGTAACTAACTAAATTATTCACAACACTTAACTGGTGCAACGATGTATTTTCAGGTCCAGGTTTACTACCAGCTTCGACTTCCAAACCCAGTCACCTAGTTACGATACGTCTTAAAGCTGAGAAATAATATTATTGGTTATTACAATGTTTAAAGGCTAGATTACTCATCGAATATTCCCTTAAGTTCGTGCCTTTCCTTTATAATGTCCAACGGAACATTCCATGAGTTTCTACTATAAAACTCGACTTCAATAAACACACGAACTGTCTGCGGTTCAGCAAGTTCCACACGGGAAAATGTGCGGCTGTTATAAACCCGCTGAATACTGCATTGAGCTAACGACAAGTTGCACGGGCACTCAAATAAAGCAATGGTTGTGCCTTACGAGAATTATACAGGTATTAACGTCGTCTGCAAATACTCTTCTTTTCCGTAGAGAATGCACTGTTCATCTTCTCCGTAAGAATACGACTGTACGACTTTCTTCAAAATTATTCTGTTCGTCGTTTCTTAAGGTACTCTTCTGTACTGTTCGGTGTTTCACAAGGGACTTTCCTCGACTTTGTTCTAGAAAAATCCTAAGATTTTCTAGCACCTTCCTTTATTTCCATTGGCTGTTGGCCATCATGCGCCGTGATTCGTCTTTCACAGCTGTGAGTGGAGTTTCGAGAATAATCTCCCCTCTCGTCTGTCAGTGTGTCAGGTGACGCAACTGCGTGCGCTGGCAGCCTTCAACAGCTGTTGACCTACTTTCGGCTGGCTCCCATCGGCACGGCACGGTAACAGCTGATACACGCGGTCTCGTAAACCAACATTCCGTAATAAAATTTTCCCATCTTTCCTAAATTAACTGAGGCACCATTTAGACGGGTACAGTATGTATGTATGTATGTATGTATGTATGTATGTATGTATGTATGTATGTATGTATGTATGTATGTATGTATGTATGTATGCATGTATGTATGTTTAGTCCTCAGCCCGAAGGCTAGTTGGATCCTCAACATCTCCGCCATCAGAGCTGTCATAAATGGCCTAGGCATCACTGAAGAGGCGTACTAGGGAAGTGTGGAGTGAGGTAGTTTCCCGTTGCTTTCCTCACCGAGCCAGAAGTTGCTATTACTTATCAGTCTGCCAAGCGCACTGAAATGCATGCACCAACTGACCCTATGAGCAACATTTTCACACCATTCATAGCAGGGATAGGCTGCGTAAGGAATGACATTACTAGCATCACTCATACCTCAGTCACTTTCATCTTGTCAAAGCCAAGGATAAATCTGAGACAGATCAATGAAAGTAACAATATTGCTCTAGCCCATACCAGAAGACATAGTGCACTGTAAACACTACGTCCTGCCAGCAAAGGCATCCTTTACACATAACCATAGGAAAATGAACACAACGAAAATTGTTCTGATGGGCTGTACATTCATATGTGGCTAGGAGGCGTGACCAGTCTTTAGGAAGAAAATGGATAAGAAGTGCATTGGGAGATACGAGGTTTTAAAAGTAAGCCGTCGATATGCTGTATTGCTTTGCTTTACTGACCAGGTCAGCTGCCTGTCATATGAGACAGATAATCGAATGTTTGAGTGAATCCTGTTCGATTTCTCAGTCTAACAATTAAATCCTCGACCAGCCGAGAATCGAACGCTGGGCATCTGGGTAAAAGACAGGTGGTTATACCTACAAATAAGGGCCGGCGATGCAGTGATTCACGTCATAAAATCTGAACACACGAGAAGAATAAATTTGATTAACATTTCTGTATAGAACTGAAATTCACAGCCAAATAATATTATTTTAAATTAAATTCTCACTGGCTCGATAGTGATGAAGTAACCTGCAGAAAGACATGGTAGTATCTGCCTTCCTGGTCGCAAAATACGCAACCGAGCGATATCTATCCGTGTCGAGGACACGGAAGCAATCTAATATTAGAAGAAGCCCTGCATAAGTTGACGGGGACAACATATTATTGTCATTTGTTCCTATTGTAGTTCTGTTGCGTGCTGCTTCGCATTTAACGTTCCAATTATAGCCCACAAGATAAATGATTTTCGGCAATGTATGTCTGTTATAAATACGTCCCGCTGGAAAGATATATAGCTTATGTAATTACAGCTGGCAGGCCACAGTCTAAAGACTATGAGAATTCACGCACAGATATCACTCTAAAATTAAACTATGTTAACGAAATAATAACTTGAACTATTTACTGCGAAGGCGGAAGATCTCGGAGAGGACCAATGGTGCAAGGATTTCTGTTCTCCGACAGAGTAAGCTCCTTATCAGAAGTCGAACGTGCAGTATTATATAGTTCATGTGGAATCGGCTCAGAGGTAAAGAGCAGTATCCTGGGGAACTGCACAGTCCAGATAACTCCTGTGCGGTCAGCGCTCACCCTGACTGACTCAGGCCTGTGACATACGAGCTTCAAATAGCCGTTGACCGCAACGACGTTTTGACGTTGCTGTTCAGGGGTACATGTACAGATACCGTTCCTGACACACATCTCGCTCAGCGTCAGCTCGCCGCCACGAGGAACGAGACGTGAGTTTGTGTACATTCTTGCCCATGCCTGACTCGAAATACACCTCGAAGGTTTTCGGTTGCGGAAGAATGGTGGTAAATTAGCATCCGTGGCCTTAATTAAGGTACAGCCCCAGCATTTTTCTGTGTGAAAATGGGAAAAGACGAAAAACCGTCTTCAAGGCTGCCGACAGTGGGATTCGAACTTACTATTTCCCGAATGTAAGCTCACAGCTGTGCAACTTTAACCACACAATCAACTGGTACCTCTGGTTTAATGACAATGCAGTAGTGTTGTAATTTTGTAACTTTTGATATAGATTTTTGTTTTACATGAAAACATTTTACGTTGAATGTTATGTTTGTTAACGTTGCTTTACTTTCTTCAATTGTTTTATTAACAAGTCCAAATTCCTTTAAAATATCAAATAGAGTATTTCTATCAATTGAATCATAGGCCTTTTTTAAAGTTTACAAAAGTGATTACAAATTTAGAGTTTCTGATATTCCTCATAGCTATTTTCTTTAGATTATATTATTATTATTATTATTATTATTGTTATACACAAAAATCTGGGTATTCGGTCTATCGTATGAGGCAAAAATGTCCTGTTTTTATTGTAGTGCATTATTTTTCTGGTTACGGGCTGGCTGAGTGACTCAGACGGAAGAGCTCTGGGCCCGATCTGGTGGGTTCGATCCAAGCTAAGTTTGGTGGTGCCTGAAGGTTCTTGAACATACGTGCTTCTTATAGACTGAATTCTTGATATGCACGATACAACACTCTAGCTGCTTGGCGTCTCTGTCGACCGGAAAGCACTTAGTGGGACGTACAACAAAAATCATCATCATTCAGGTAGCGAGCCGATAGTATATAGTATTCAACCCACGATTAGTACAAGAAGTAGCAAATAACGAATTTTGTCCCTTCGTTTTATTGCACCCTGCTGCACTATCTATCGAACGCACGAATGGATGCCATGAAAGTTCCATTCCTAGGTAGTATACAAAACTTCGTCCTTCAGTTGTTTGAAGCTGACGCGTTGAAACTTCCTCTACGTTATTTCTGTTTGGAAGTTTCGTGTCAATAGAACACACCGACATGAAAACAGAACGAAAGGAAATATCTTACAATAAAACTTTATTGGCGCTGTAGGCTGTAGGAGAAGTAATGGAATAGTAAGTCGGTTTGCGTGATAAAAAACAAACTGGTTGAACATGAAGTGAAGAAATTACGGGCATAAACTACCTTGTTCCTTTAAGGAGAATTGTAAAACAGATAAGGTAAGTGTTTTATAGGATGATGTTCCTCTTAAAAACAGAGCCACTTACAATGGATTTGCTCCCGGCAAGTAGATCAATTTCTTGACCTCGTATGACTATACCAAAGATATAACAAATGTGAGTATTGAAGGTGCTTTCATCTGCTACAAAACACACGTAAGTTCATAGGTGACTAGCTATTTGGCTGTAGTTAGTTATTTCTTCACGTTATGGACTGAAGATAAAGGGATCTTCTGGGTGAGTATTGAACCCTTGTGCTTACCATTCCATCGTTGGCCGTCCACGGCTGCTACAGTAGAACAATATAGAGCTCTTAAATCATGGGTCGTTACGGGAATAAATTCGGTCACGATCTTAACCAAACGATGGGGTCCAGAAGAGTGCCTAACTACTTGAAATGAGGAGCAAATATGTGTTTACTAACTTTTATTAAAATCGAAATGACACAACAACATTGTTATTTTAATATAAATCCTTGAAATAAAAAAATTAAAATTATTTATTATTGAATGTTTCAAACGCAGTCACATTGCATAGCGTTGATTCATTTCACACAATATCGAAGAGTTGCTTCGGAGAAATTAGTACATTAGTGGACAGCGAAACTGCAAAACTGAAAAAGGAAAGACCTGAAAACCGGGCACCTATTACTCCAAACGAGAACTGAGAATTAATCCACACGATCCGTGGAAAATCTGACTTTCAATAAGTAGAACGCCTGATTTCCTCTCACTTAAGGTTATCCACCAGTCGAATACCCTTTACGGATAAGGAACACCCGCCGACTGGACCCTTAATCGAACCAAATTGACTATCAGTTGCTTTGGATAGGTTGCGAAATATTATGGGAAAGCATGGTGTTCACTACGAGTTAACAGCATCATTCACAATTGAAATAAAATTCCACCATGTATTTGTCATTCATGACCCCTTAAGTGATAAGGTAATCCCGATGCTAAATGTGCATCACCCAAACAGCTGTTCGGAAGGAACCAACAACAACATGATCCGCGAGGATCTTACGTTACGTCGTTCTAAAGGAACAAAACTACGAAATGCAGGAAACACTTATTCATCATGCATTTAGAAGAAATGCCAAACACTGAAGTTAATTAAAAGTGGTAAATCACTTGAAAAGTATTATTATCAAACCGATGTTCAGGTTAGAAATGGTTATGTTACGCTTAATAAAATTACCAGTCCACATTGAAAAATACTACTTTAAGGAATTCTTTCCTTTGAAAAACAATGACTACCATTACAGATCCATCTACTTATTGTCTGTCCCAACACACTACCTATAAAGTGATTACTTAATCGAATTCAACTACGAATAAAATGAAAGTACGACAAAGATTGAAAATAATATTACTGGCAGACGAATCGAAACCGCATTCGCAACTCAAGTCTCACACTAATACACTGAGTGTCAATATGCACACTATCAAAACGAAACGGACGTCAGAACGACAAAACAATTAAGTCCGTAAAATTAAATAACATAGCGAAGTCATTAAAACTCAACACGCATGGAGAATTACAGTAAATATTTAATTTCCGTCAGGTCGATATCCAATATTTGGGCAACCCTCATTCACCGATAGCGGCCCCGTTATCTTAAGAACACCCTTCAGCTGTTGGAGCTACGCACTAGTTGGCCTCATTATTGTCGATCTAACCCTCTTCATATTTCATATTTTACTGTAGAGACTACCTTCGCCCAGGTCACTTCGCAAAAACAAAAGAAACGTCTAATCTGAGACTTGAGTATGTACAGCTGACATCCCAGACCTATCGACGGGCTCACTTAAAATCTGTACATCCTAACACTAATCTCTATGTACATGATACCTTCCAAATTCTATCGTCGGGCGTGAACTAGGACATCTCATCATCAGTAACTCCAAGGATAACATGTGACGTCCTAAATCTATGGTCGGGCGTCAAAATGGATCGTACTGCGTATCCCCTAGCATATCAGGCGAACTAACAATTTCAAACCAACTCTGACATTTCAATACACATGGAACCACGTCTCTTACTATTAAACGAATGCAAGTCGAAAAATGCAGTAAGTCTCCATCTCGTTACAATACGTGAACTCGAAAATAAATATACGTGACGAACAATTCTCCAACTCAAACACAATCTCAGCCTGTGCCATGAAGTTTTAGGGAAGCAATGATAATTCCCAGCACACGTCTACCATTTAGTGGATGTATTCAAAATAATAATCATCACTACCGCATTAGAAACTCTCCAATCGCCTACCGTCAATTCCAAATATTTATATCAATGACATATCCAGTGAAACGAAATTCAATACAACACCAACCATGTATTCAAAATGCTCTTTTATCCTTGAGGTCACATTATCTTAATATTCATACGGGCTGAAGTCGCCTGACTTTTACTACCAAGATTTTTAACCTTTTACTAGAGTCGTTTTCACTTGGGATCTTACTAGAAATCTACGGTGCCTCACACAGTAGTCGTCTCAAATTTCGGATTGGTAGCGTAATACTCTACAGCATGTCACAATACAGTCTGTTTCACAAATACTTCCTCGGCAAACATAGCCTGTCTCAAACTCATTCTCCTCGCCTTATCCCAGCGGTATCACTTAAAATCCAGGCTTCCTTTCATCTTCAATATTCATATCCCTTTCATCATCCACATATATAAATTCTTCGCTCTCAATCCATTTTTCTTATATTTCCAAGACCCTTTTCATTTTTCAATCCTCTAGTGAAACAACAGCCATTATAAAATACACCTCTTTATTTTACTATTACTACGACTTTCGGACCTCGAGAATCCAAGAACACACCGCGATTTTCCGTATCATTGATATACACCATGTCCCAAAATTTTACTTCCCATGAACAAATATAACTCTATCGAATTTCACTGGAATATTCTAAGTGCTTGTGATCCTTGTAAAATATACCTTTTAAATGCACTTTTAACATAGAAAAATTCCTTTATCCCGCGGTAGACATTATTATTATTTTTATTATTATTATTATTATTATTATTATTATTGTTATTATTATTATTATTATTATTATTATTATTATTATTATTATCGACAAACATTTCTGAATTCAACTGATATTTGAAATTAAGACATTCGCAACGACTATTTTACCAATATAGCTTTACTAATTTTCCTCACTTTGGACAATATCTCATAGAACATTAACACCAGATTTAAACGTCGCATTTTACAGTTTCTTGACGTGAAATTTACACACTAAAATTTTCACATGCTGACCAAAATTATAACACTTTTCGCCTGATAATTAAAAGTATCAACCCGACAATCATCTTGAAAAATATGTTGGGACAGAACAATAAAATCTATCTACAACATAATACAAAGATAGACAGACCTGCAAAATGGAGTCATCCTCAGTATTCTGGCTACATTGTCGCCAGATGACCTCGTGCCTTTAGCCGTACATTTGTACAGATAACATCATCATTTCCAACATATCACTCTTACAAACACTGCCTTTTTCACACGATATTAAATTACAACACAAATCACGCACTTTCCTCGTTATAATTTGTACCACGAACTTCCCTCGTTCTGCAGTCAACTGCGACTGTCGGCTTTCTTCCCAGAGTTGTCTCTCTCTGTCACCCACACACGACAGGTGTTCAACAGATAGCGAAATCAGAACTACTCTGATTAGCTTCCCCAACTCTCTTACCACTTTCAAACGCACATGAGGTGATATAATAAAATCTGCTGTGTACTTTAACAGACGCCTATACGTTCACAGTTTGTCGGCAAAAGTTCAGAAATTTTCTGTCACCTTCCCTTTCTAACCGACTGGGTGGACCTCAGCCACGAACATGTACTAAGTCGTTTGTAGATCAATCTGGTACAATTTTCTGCTGACGACGGGCGTAAGCTAACGCCACCTCAAGAACCAGATCGACACTGGAAAATATGCAATGGAGGGTTCCTCTTATAGTCTTAGGAGGGACGCTACACACACACTACTAAGCTTGATTGCGTAATCTGCTAATTTCGTGTCCAGTAGACCGATTTTTATGAGACTTGTCCCAGAATTCCAGAGAGACTTGTAATTATTTTAGGTGTTAATCTCGTAATTTTACCACACTCGCAACAGGTGAAATAAATTATTTCTGCCCGGACGTTTCGCGCGTTTTCTTCATCCATTGACCTTTGCACGTGGAGCTAGTTCGCTGATCTGACGCTGATTTGTACTTAGGCTTAACTGCATTTATAATTTACCCTGGGGGTTCTGTCTTCACGTAGGGTTTAAGAATAATTTAGATTATTTATTTCTTTATTTACTGTATTGCCAAAATCCCTCGTTACGCAGAATTCCGTGAATTTAAAGAATTATCGGTCACTCGAAGTCCGCCGAGGTGTCACGGTATTTCACGAGCCTGCCGCGGGTGAGATCCTTCCCACGCGACATCGAGTCTCTTAGGAGCGCAACATGGCTGCCCTCAAAAATAAAAGTAGCTTGTTGATTTGAAATAAATATTGAGAAAATAAAAAAATTCTCATCGTAGAATTGTGGGTTCATAATCCACCTACAACGACGAAATGTTTACCCAGTAAGGGGAAATATTTAAACATATATACTCCTTCAAAATTCTGAATTGTACATGGGAATTTTGATACAAATGAACCATGGTTCTACGTAAAATTTCCCAGTCGATCTCATTCTTGACGTAGGGCTCTGTTACTTTCACGTATTTTCCTGTTTTCTTCTTCCAACAATAAGATTGCGTTACATATGTCATCAATAAACTCTTCTCTTAAGAACGAACATTGTAAGCATTCAGGGTCTCCCTCTGGATTACTACAGCTGCTTGCCTGCTCTTGGAGTGTTGCCTCGACCTGACTTGACGTGACGATCATATTTACGGGATGTAATTCTTCTTCTACTCCTTCGGTGACCATTTCCCCTGCTGGTAAGGCGGTGTCATCCTGTAGTGGATTTATTTCTTCTGCTCTATGGTAAACCTTCAAATTCGCTGCATTGAATATAGCTTCGCTGCTGCCATCCAGACTCTGAATTCTATAGGAATTATTCCTGAAACTTTTGATCACCTTGAAAGGCCCAACATATAAGGGAGCAAATTTAGCATAGATGTTTTCCTGCGGTTTCGACATCATGGGTCTCCTAACAAGCACCAATTCGCCTTCCTCTAAGGGACGGTGGAATCTCCTGTTCCTCACCCTGCGTAACCGGCGGTCTGCCTGCCGACGTAGATGTTCTGCCGTACTCTGAATGCATAATTCCTGTGACGGACGGGGATCGATGGGACATTGGATGACACCATGCCAGGATCTCACAGGATATCTATTGAAATGCACGATAGAGGGAATCCTCCCAATAGATTCGTGCATGGTGTTATTTACACAGGTTACTGTTAGGGGTAGCACATCAACCCACTTGTAAAGCTCTCGGGCGCAATAAATTCTGCAGGATTTCCATATTCTGAAGGGCAGTTTTGAAGTGTCCAGAGGTAAACTAGGGACCATGATCTGTCAGAAGAAATTTTGGCGTGCCCATCTCCGGAATGATGTTACGGGCAATACACCTCACGACTAGCTTAGTATTAGCTTTTTGCATGGGAAACAGAGTCGTAAATTTTGAGAAAACATCGATGGTTACCAGCACGAACTTGTTCCCACGCTTTCCTTTCACGAGTGACCCATAGATATCCATCGCGAACAGCTCTTTAGGTTGCGAAGGTAAGAGAGGAATAGGCGCCTGCCTGATCAAATAAGGGTTTGCCTTAACCTATTGGCATGTATCACATGTGATGATGATGTCTCTGATATTTTCCCTCAAATTCACCCAGGTGAACGTTTCTTGGATGGTTGACACAACCTTATCGATCCCTCCATGACCGATAACCCTGTGTACGTGCCAAATTAATCCCTTCCGAAGCTGCGGTGGTACCAAAGTTCTGGATTTCACGTGATCGCTGTCCACGAATTTTACCAACGCGTTATTCACGTACAAGTAGTTGTTTGACAGTTTTTGGATGGCAAAGTAACGTGGATCGTCAGCCGGAAGTGTCCCTCGGAAGAAAAAAATCATTTTTCCGCAGAAAGGATCTCTCAATTGCAAGTCTCCCAGTTGTCTCAATTTTGGTAGAAAATCGTGGTCTTCCTGGACTAAGTCTAAATGATTCACTCGTTTTCTTCCTCATTATGATTTCGGATTAACAGGTCCGCCAAGATGTTCGACTTTCCGGAACAGTGCTCAATTTCGAAGTCAAATTGTTGTATGAACAGGGCCCACCTAGCCACTCGCTCACTAGCAACAGCGGTTTTCATGATGAAGGTTAATGCCTTATGGTCGGTTTTAATGATTATGTGAAAACCATAAATCATTTTCCTCCAATGCTGCAATGCCTGAACAATAGCCAACATTTCCAACTCGGTCACGCTGTATTTGACTTCATGTGATCTCAACTTTCGGGTGTAGAAAGATAAATAATTCCTATTATGAGGCTGGTCCGAACATTCCTGATACAGGAGTGCCCCGATTCCTACGGTCGATGCATCAGTCTGTACGATAAAGGGTTTCTCGAAATCAGGATACCCTAGCTTGACGCTGTTTAGCAAGAGCTCTTTGGTCTTCCTAAATGCCTCCTCGTGCTCGGGACTCCATTTCCATCTGTTGTTCTTGTGAAGCAAGCTTTGAAGTGGGGCTACAACCTCCGTGTAATTTATGCAATGATCCGAAAAAAAGTTGCACATTCCAAGGAATTGCCTGACGTTCTTAATTTTGAGCGGTCTTGGGAACTTGTCTATGGCTTGCAGCTTCACCGGATTTGGGCGAACTCCCTCACCATCACTGACATGGCGGAGAAACAGAACCTCTTTTTGACAAAAATGCTATTTCTTCAGATTGATTTTGAAACCAGACGTCCTTAAATTCTCCAGTAGTTTCCTCAAATCCCTGATATTTTCCTCAAAACTTGCTGAAGCTAGCAAGATGTCATCGACGTAACGAGTTGTAGCGGCCTTAACTTATCAGTGAGACATCGATCTAGGGCGCGTATGAGAGCTGCACCGGCGTTTTTCAATCCAAAGGGGAGACGATTGAAGACATACGTCTGTTGGTCAAAAATGAAGCCAGTAAATAATTTAGACTTGAGTTCTAAACTGATGTGATGATACGAGGATGTCAGATCTACGCAAATAAAACGTAATTTTTCTCTGAAACGTTTGATAACCTCTTTAATAGGAGGGGCTTGATCATGCTCGGGGATTAAGCGCTCGTTGAGAGCACGTACGTCCAAACATACGCGCAGAGACCCGTCCGGTTTTTGAATCCCGACCAACGGATTCAAGTATGGAGTGGGATGCTTTGAAATTAGCCCTTTCTCCTCCATCTCCTTAATAATCTTTGCAGCTTGAGCATAATATTTGTCCGGTATAGGGTACGGTCTCCTCTTAAACGGTGTCCAATCCGTAACAGCTAGCGCATAAGTGAAGTTAGGGATTAGACCCGGTTTGGAATCGAACACAGATATAAATTCCATTAAGAGAGCCCTAAGTTTTCCTTCTCTTCTACAGTACCAGGACATTCCGCGAACTTTAACCCAATTAAGGCCTCGTAATCGGTGTCAACCTCAGCCTCCAAGACGTCATGTAACTCCTCATAATGAATCCCTTCGTCATCTACACTGTCAATTTCACCAGCGACTCCCTCTAATGAATTTACGAAGTCTACACATTGGGCCACCTCTTCTCCATATTCTAATGTTCTCTCTTCTCCCAATTCCTCGTTTAGTGTAACGACTTCTGCTCCCTCTTCTTTCCTAAACTTTATCTGGTTCCTGCTTAAATCAATGACTGCGTTGGTCTCACGGATAAAATCAGCCCCTAAAATTACATTGTAGTGCATCTTGGACATGACTACGAATGCATGAGCGAAAGTGGAATTTCCAATTTGTACGTCTAAATAGGTTTGTACCTTACAAACAGCAATTTTGTCAGGAATGACCCCTCTAATTTTTACATTTGACACCGGAATAATTGGCTATTTATTCCGCTGCCTCAAATCGTAAAAAGAGCTTGGGAAATGATGCTGATACTGGCCCCGGTATCTACCAAACTTTTGATATAGAAATTACAGATACGGACATTTATTAAAGGCAGTTTCTTTACTTGATTGCTCTCCTGTTTCAAATGGTCTTCCACCAAGTCATCAGAGGTAATGATCCACGAATCTATCTGTGCGACCACCCACTCATCTGACGTCTCTCCTTCAGAATCTGGGATTAAAGACTCTGAAATTTTTCCTATGGGGTTTTTGAAGTTATTTTTTCTATCAAGAGCCGACATTGACTCTTGCTCAAAATTGGGCGCAAATGGGTACAAACCGGAGTTTCGCTGGTCTTGCCGATGTATCTCCTGGAATTCCAGACTGTCAGCCCCGAAACAATCGGTGTTAACTTCCTGGCGCTGTATAGCCCCATTCCATTTCCCCTTTCGTGGTCTTTCCTTAACCCGTCGGTGTACTGAGCACGCTCGCGCTATCTTTCATCGTCATCACGGCGGAAGTTCTGGGTTCGATTATTTCCCCAGTCCCTGCGGTTATTATATCCATTTCTGAAATTCCTCTGGTTTACTCCGCCCCCATCGTATCGCCTCCAGTTCGGGTTCCTCCTTTACGGATAATTCCAGTTACCCCTACGCCTGTTCCAATCCTCATTTCGTGGATGCGAGGGTTCCCAGTTATTACGAAACTCACGCCTTCGCTCGGTCGACTGTGGCTTCCCCTGCTCCGGTGCCTCTTGACCTCCCTCTGGAACCTGACTAACGGTATTTACATGCTGTTCGTGCATCGTCCCCCTCTGGGTGCTACTTGATTATGGGTGTGATCGAGCTCTCTAAGGATCATTTTCGCTTGTATGGGCGTCTCTACCTTTGATGCAATCAGCATACCTTTGCACTTGGAGGTAGCTGCTTTTGGATGGCCTGGACCAATTCCTGCTCCGAGGGTGGCGCCTCAAGCTCCCTGAACTTTACTAGCTGTGCAGTGAAATACTCGCTGAATTTAGTAGGGCCTATTGCAGTATAACGGCGTGAGTATAGTTCTAATCTGAGACTTTGCTGAATTTCCGTGCTGCAAAATTTATTTAGAAACGCCTTTTGGAATTCATCAAAGGTGTCAAAGTGGTATCGGAAGCCTTTGAACCATAAAAGTGGTGCCCCCTCTAAGTATCTTTCAGCTACCCTTAAGTGACGTTCCTCAGGAATCTTGGCGTCCCGGAGGTACTCCCTGAGATCCTTAAGAAATCCCTTCGGCGTGGTATGTGGACCTCCATTAAATTTCTTAGGCTGATCCTCATGTAACCTAATCATGTTAATAACGTTTGTGACCCCTGAGCCTTGAGATCGACTGGTATCTACATTCGAGCTCTGACCGTTGCTATTTACGTGACTGATATTCGGCAATTGACCACTAAAGTCAGAGTTAAGAGCTGTCGAGGTTTGGCTCAATACTTTGTCCACCTTGGACTGCATATCTACCACGCTATTAATCCAACTGCTCACCTCGCTCTTAATGAACCCAACTTTCTTGTCCGTTTCTTCCTGGGCTGACGTGATTTCCCTTAAGTCCTGTTCCATACTATTTTGCCTGTCGTTGAATTCCCGGGTATGTTCATTTTTTATTTCAGCTAACTCCTCTTGAATTTCCTTAATTAAAATTTCGGAATCCTCATTAGCCACTTGGAGTTTACTAATTGCTTCCTCATTAATTTGCATTAGTTTCTTCTCCATGGTTTCGGTTTTTGACAATAATTTACTATCCAATTCCACACTAATTTTATCTATCTTGTTATCCAGTGACTTAATGTCCGCTGATAAGATTTGACGTTGTTCTTCTATTATGGTTAGCGTTTTCCCCTTTTCCTGATCAATAGAAGTCCGTATCTCTACGACCTGTTGTGGAATGTCGTCCTTAAATTCGACCTGGCTGTCGATCAGCTGTTTGTGCGCTGCCTGGCTTTCCAGTAAATGCTTGTCAAGTTCCTTCCTCATCTCCTCCTGACTATCGCATAACATACTGTACATGTCGTGGCTCTCGTCAAAACGCTTGTCCATATCGGTTTTTAAACTGTCGTGGATTTTGGAAAACTGTTTATCAAAATCTTTCCTTAAATTGACCTGCACTTCCGCAAATTGTTTATCAATTTCATTCCTAATTTCCACTTGGCTATCATCAAAACGCTGGTTGAGTTTACCTATGTCACCCCTAACTTCCTCTTTAAGTTCGGTGCAAATAGTGTGTGTCTCATGAACCACGTCCTTTAATCCAACCTTCAACTCATCACTAGACTCTTTACACCTAGCCTGGGTATCCTCAATACTACTCTTTAACTCGTCACTAGTTTCCTGAATCTTAGCTAATTTATCCGCCATTTTACTATTTAAATTCTCATTATGAGCCTTCATGTCCTCTCTCAAATTCTCATTCTGGACTTTCGTGTCCTCTCTCAACTTACTATCCAAACTATCTATCTTACTATCCAAGTTCTCATTTGTCTTACTATTTAAACTCTCCATCTTACTATCCAAATTCTCATTCTGGACTTTAATGTCTTTAATGTCCTCTCTCAATTTACTACTCATTACTTCCATCCTCTGCATTAGCAGATCCATCATCGCCTGACCTTCCATCTCACAATATCACAAAGAATACAATAGTGAGTACGCTGGCTGTTAATGCAACCAGAATACTCCAGACTACTAAGGAAAGAATTCACTATCTACTGCGTTTTCACATACAAACGCTATTATACTTTAATACCGAAACTGACAACATTCCAACAGTTTTCTTATTAAAATTTATTTATGTGGCTGGTATCACAAATTGTTTAATAAAAAGAAATCTGAAGTAAATAAGTTACTCTGGATAAATATCCCAAATAGTTTCGCTTCCCTAGATTAATTAAATAAAGAACATGTTAACGCATAAACTTTGAATGTAATTCAGCGTTACTACTTCCAAAATTTATATTTGCAACATGACATAAGCTTCAATAAAGCTTTAAATACAGTTTTCCTAAAATGCATTATGACTGTATCATTATTATTATCTACCAAGTAGTTACGCTCCTCGTTAAACGTGATAATATCTAGCACTCTCATTGGGCATAATTCGTTTAACCGTGGCTCAGCCGTAGTTCTCACCCGCTTGTATTATTTATAATGTGGCTTAGGCCTCACCATCATTTTATATTTTCCTAACATTTATTTTCAATACATAATTCTATTATCGTTATCGTGCCATCGTATCGTTATCGTGACTTAAGGCTCGTCATCTTTATGGTGACATTAAAGCCCAACGTTGGGCGCCACTCTTACTGAACCCTTGTGCTTACAATTCCATCGTTGGCCGGCCACGGCTGCTACAGTAGAACAATATAGAGCTCTTAAATCATGGGTCGTTGCGGGAATAAGTTCTGTCACTTTCCACTAGAGGGTCACAGTTGATATTTTTGTCCCCTGGAACCAATTCCAACCTTCGGGGCCACTGCTTTTGTTCCCAATGTTTGTCACGAGCACGACTGGACAGTAACAGATGAAACAGGGAAACTTGGTATATCCGGTTTGTTGTCCTAAAAGCATATCCAACACTTTCAAATCGCCACACACCATCCAATTGTAATTCTCATAATGAATGGTGGTAAGAAGCACCTTCATGTTGTCGTATGTTTCCTTCAGGTGCACAGAATAGCCGACGGGTATTGTGCAGCAGAACTGCCTTCAAACTTCTTTTAGATCAATCAATGAACAGTATCCAGTGCGTACGGAATGTTGAACTGACACATCAAACCTTCTACATCACTGAAGTACACTAACACGTCATTTTGAGAAAAATATTGCGTAAATATCAAATCCCTTTTTCTATAAAATGTAACGGACGTTCCTGGTGCTAAGAAATGACTTTCACGCAGTCTTGACCCTAGGAGCTCTGCTTTATCCTTTGACAGTCTCAGATCAGGGACTAAATCATTTAGATCTGGCTGAGTGAACAGAAGAGGGGCCTCATCTATGCCTACTTCAAAGTCAGTATCATCCGTCTCCTGCACGGCATCCATGTCATCACTGTCATCCGTATCTAATGTCTGCGGAGGCTGTGGTGTAGGTAAATCCGGGCCATGTGGAATAGGACGAATAGCTGAGCGAATGTTGTTCGGATACTCAATAGTCTTCGTGTTTTTCTTGTTGAAACCAGTTACCTTAGAAGAGCAGAAGGAGCAGTCGTCGGTATGATCCTGTTGCTCTCACCAGACCATAGGGATGCCAAATCGTAATGACTTCTTCTTTCCTGCCACCCACCGTCGTAAATATTCTACACACACAATGCACACGACCTGTGGAGCCCATGGTTTTTCGATGTCGCCGAGTTTCACTCCGAAATAGGCATGGTAGACCTTTTTCACGAAAGTAATAATGTTTCTTCGGTCCTTTTTCACCACAAGTTCACCACATATATAACAAAAACTGTTAGGAGAGTTTACACAACCTCGGGTAGACATTCTGCACTAAGACTAACGCGTACTTCCTTCCACAAACACAACACAGTGACGGAAAGGCAGCGTCATTTGCAACGTGACAGTTCGCTGCGTGCCACTAGGAGCGCAAGTGGTGAACAGTTGAAAGCGATGTACCGCTTCTGAGCTTCATATGGTGTTTCCATGTCTATTATAATAAACACTAAAACCCCATATGAAGCTCAGAATATCAATCAGAATGTTATTATAATACCATTAATTTGCATTACCATTAATTACAAATTTATGCGATTTGTGCAAAAACTGTGGGGTGATAGGATGTTTTCAGTATCAGTTTCGAATTTAGGAGGTCGAAATACATAAAGAACGCCTACATTTTCGAAAAAAGTTTTGTGACTTTAACATTTGTTGCATAGTGTAATGAATGGTATGCCTAATCACTGGATTACAAAGGAGCACTACAACGTGCTATATTTCGGATGTGAAAAAAATTGCCGTCTTTTTTCTACACGTGTTCTGTAAGTGGGTGCATGTGTAAACACGCCAAAGATGCAGAAAATAAAGTTTAATAACTAATTAATGTATACACGTACAGATATTCCACTCTACCGTAAAACTTATTGTATGTGATACGTGCCTTGAACGATCCATTAGCCCTTAATAACACCTCTGTTCGGCGAAATACGTGTGTAGAAAGTAAGCGGCTATTTGGAAACTTCTATGCATAATGTCTACGAGCTTCGGCTACATTCCGACCAGATTCTCCATACATTAAAATTACGTCTGTGTAATCGTCGTTGGAGAACACACCAGCCGTAGTCGATACATTGATAGCAAATATACCAAATACCAGCCTAATACTCAGGGTTCGAAAACGAAACTTACTAACGCAAGACGGGCAGCGCCGATATGCATGGAGCAAGCGGCCGTCTGGTTGTTATCTCTTAATATTCTGACGTACCTGCCTTCAGGCAGTAATACCCCCGTGAAAGTAAATTGTTAGACATCCCATTCATGATCAGTGCACCCGGGACACTTATAAGTTGACAGTACGGCGCTGGCCGGCCACCTATTATGTAGAGTAGAACCTCGGTTAACCACAATGGGAGGGATGGGGGAAGATGTTTTCCGATAGCCGTAATTTCTGATAAAAATTAAAACGTAATTTTTAGAGGTTAAGAACATTTTTTTTCCTTTTTACATGAAAATAAATGAAGACCATATATATAAGCTACAATGTTAACAAAGCATTTTAATAAACCCAAATTACTGTACTTCTTCTCCTTCTTCTTCTTCTTTTCCTGCCGCTTTTTCCCCACAGCTGTGGGGTCGCGGGTGCGAACTGCGTCGCACATGTGGATTTGACCCTGTTTTACGGCCGGACGCCAACCCGATATGGTGGGATGTATGCACTATTGCATGTTTCTGTGGTGGTTGGTAGTGTGGCATGTTGTCTGAATATGAAGAGGAGAGTGTTGGCACGTACATATACACCCAGGCCCCGAGCCAGAAGAATTAATCAGAAGCGATTAAAATCCCCGACCCCGCCGTAAATCGAACCGGGGGCCCTCACAACCAAAGGCCAGTGCGCTCACATTTCAGCAAACGAGTGGGAAAAACCCAGATTACTATAGCCTATATATCAGAGAAAACCGATATTGCACACTGCATATACTTTTAATATAACTTACAGTATCCAGTATTATATTTAAACTTCTATTTTATTTGCTTTCACATAGTTTTCTTGCCTCTGTCACGCCATCGTTTCATTAGCAGGACGTCAAAGGGCTTTGACTCGTCACATATTTCGACGAAATGCAATGATATCTAAAAATATTAAAAAAGGAAATAAACGCTTATTTTATTCGGCCTGAAAACAGTACAATCACAGTTACACGGACAGTCACTAGTGCACTAATGAAAGAGGCAAAACAATCTGAGTTGGCAATAGAGAATGGAAGGAAACGGTGAAGGTCGGAGTTAAGGTATTCTGTTACTCATTCCCTTTGTCATAACATAACATAACATAACATAACATAACATAACATAACATAACATAACATAACATAACATAACATAACATAACATAACATAACATAACATAACATAACATAACATAACATAACACAACATAACATAACATAACATAACATAACATAACATAACATAACATAACATCTGATGATTCTTCAATTCGTTTTTAAAGAGCGAGTTTGCGGGTAGGGATTCACAGCTGTCAGCATTCATTTGGTAGATAGTGGTTTGAAGCCCACTGTCGGCAGTATTGAAGATGGTTTTCCGTGGTTTCCCATTTTCACGCTAGGCAAATGCCAGGACTGTAGCTTAATTAAGGCCACGGTTGCTTCCTTCCCACTCCTAGCAAGACCTATTTGTGTCGGTGTTACGTAGGTTATACTGTATGATTGATTATATACATTGCAGGGATATTTGGACATCATTCCGTCCCGTAATGTTGAAAATATCCTGGATACATCGTTGTTATTCGCGAACACTAGTGAAATAAATTCAAATAGTAATGTTAGTGATTTTAACATCCCACTAACTACCCTTTTGTTTCGGATGTACCTATGTCTTCGTCTTAATCTGTTTACCCTCCAGGGTCGGTTTATCCCTTGGACTCAGCGAGGGATCCCAACTCTACCGCCTCAAGGGCAGTGTCCTGGAGCTTCAGACTCTTGGTCTGGGGATACAACTGGGGAGGATGACCAGTACCTCGCCCAGGTGGCCACTCCTGCTTTGCTGAACAGGGGCCTTGCTGGGGGATGGGAAGATTGTAAGGGATAGACAAGGAAGAGGGAAGGAAGTGGCCGTGGCCTTAAGTTAGGTACCATCCCGGCATTTGCCTGGAGGAGAAGTGGGAAACCACGGAAAACCACTTCCAGGATGGCTGAGGTGGGAATCGAACCCACCTCTACTCAGTTGACATACCGAGGCTGAGTGGACCCGGTTCCAGCCCTCGTACCACTTAACAAATTTCGTGGCAGAGCCGGGAATCGAACCCGGGCCTCCGGGGGTGGCAGGTAATCACACTAAACACTACACCACAGAGGCGGACCTCGGATATACCTATGTGCTGGAATTTTTGCCACAGCAGTTCATTTACGTACTGGTAAACCTACCGACATGAAACTGGCGTAGTTGAGCACCTTCAAACCCTACCGGACTGAGCTGGGATCGAAGCAGCCAATTTAGCTGAGGAGGCCAGCGCCCTACTGCCTGAGGTATTCAGCGCGGCTGGAACACATTATTTCATCGTAGAAGTTGGGTTGAAGGTGCTCCATTTCATTTCTGCAGGGGTTGTACAGTGTAGTGCTTCACTTCCCTCCCACTTATGAACAGGACTAAAACGACTCAGTGTGTACACTTCAGCGCACGAGCACAGTCAACAGCAAGTGTGAGTTTTCCACCGGCACTCAGTATCTGCTTAACAGTATTTTAACGAACATCTCTTGTTGTTATGCCTGATTTTCTTTTGCTGCATATTTAATTTCGCAAAAATACTTCAGGTTTTCGACGATGCTGGGATAGAAAAGAGTTGACTGGTTAGGTAGCGACTGTGGGCTAAATTAAAGCGCAATTCCGGCATTTGCTTGAAACAAAATGGCGGTACACTGTCACTATTATTACAGCCGCAGGGTTTTGAGGCGTTTGTAGACTTACTTATTAGAAATAATATATAACTGACTAAGATGTATTCACAACGACGTCTAACCTCCAGCTGAGCGCCATCATATAACAGAGTATGCGTGTGACGTCAATCTGTCTTTTCCATTATTAAATGCGTTATTGTATACAACTGACCACGATGTATTCACAATGACAGCTCACCTCCAGCAGAACGAACGAGTCTACACAGCGCCATCTGATAACAGAGTATGCGTGTGACGTCACATACTTGGCATAAATTTTGCCTTACTTTGAAGCGCTCTTTCATGAAAAGTACATTTCAGATTTTAATTTTTTTTTCAACAGGTAGCCTCCTCTCTTATTTGTCAATTGAGACTTCAAACACAATCGTAATTTAAATACTCTCAAGGATTTCTTTTTCCTTGAACCCATTGTCAAGGAACGTTATGCTACGTTAAAACTAAGGAAAACTGACCATCTCCCTAATTCAAGCTCTCAGCAAAGCGACATGTACCTCGTAGCATACTGGCTAGGTTTAATGGGTTTCATGTATGGGATTAGGGAAATAATGGTCAATGTAGCATTCCTCCGTTGTTCAGCTCCTTTGTTAAATGTTCATTGTCGAAGCCTTCGGTTCAGAGAGCCCTGGGTTCGATTCACGGCTGGGTCAAGGATTTTATCCCCATATGGTTGGTTCCTCTAGCTTCTGGGTTTTTCTGCTCGTTTGATACACATCTTTATTTACATACTACCAACCACCACTGTAACACGCAGTAGTGAGTAGGCCTACATCCCTTAATAAGGGATTGGCATCAGGAAAGGCATGTGGCCGTAAAACTTGACTAAATCCAGAATAAATTGCCAACCCCAGTAAATGAGGAAAGGCCAGAAAGAAGAAGATAGCATCCATATGCTCATTGTGCGTGTAGTGTGGTGGTTGTGTCTGGTATGTCAGCATCACCATCGTCGTTTTCCCATGTGCTCGTATATTCCAGTCTGGTCAAATGAGGTTCCCCCCCCATTTTAACTTACTACATAACCGTTTCTACTCCAGCTTCCTTAGTCTTAAACTCTTACCAGCCCGGTCCATTGATTTGTACATTAGGTTGAGTAGCTCAGCCAGTAGAACGGTGGCCTTCTGAATCCCAGTAGGCGAGTTAGATCTCGGCAGAATCGGGTGTTTTTTGAAGGTGTTCAGATACGTCAGGCTCGAGTCGGTAGATATATCGGCACGCAAGGTAACACCGGCGGGGAAGAATTTCTGGCATCTCTGCGTTTTCAAAACCTTACATGTAGTTATGGCGACGATGGGATAGGAAAGGCCTAGGAGTTGGAAGGAAGCGGCCGTGGCCTTAATTAAGGTACAGCCCCAGCATTTGCCTGGTGTGAAAATGGGAAACCACGGAAAACCATTTTCAGGGCTGCCGATAGTGGGATTCGAACCTACTATCTCCCGGATGCAAGCTCACAGCCGCGCGCCTCTACACGCACGGCCAACTCGCCCGGTCTTACATGTAGTTAGTGGGACGTAAAACCAATAAAATTATTATTATTATTATTATTATTTTATTATTATTATTATTATTATTATTATTATTATTATTATTATTATTATTATTATTATTATTATTATTATTATTATTATTATTATTATTTCCGAGTAAGTGGCCGTGCGATTAGAGTAGCACACCTGTGAGCTTGCATTCGGGAGACAGTGGGTCAGAACCCCACTGTCGGCAGCCTTGAAGATGGTTTTTCGTGGTTTCCCCATTTATTGTTATTACTATTATTATTAAATGCAACCGTAACGTCCCTTCAGCTGTCAGTTAAGTGTTCATTGGTAAACCATAGGTAATAATATCCCATTCTCACACCAGCCAAATGCTAGGGCTGTAAATTAATTAAGACCACGGTCGCTTCATTCCTACTCCTAGCTCATTCCTATTCCATCGTCTCCAAAAGATCTGTCTGTTTCGGTGCGAGGCAAAGAAAACTGCATAAACAGTGCATGAGAAATTTCGTTCCCTGCGATAAGAAATATCCTCTCCTGGCAATATCCATATCGATGATAAAATGTTCTGTTTATACCCGTCTTACCTACCGATGTAAGGGGCTCTCCAATTTTTTATCGCATTTGATTCACCCTTTAACTGGTCATTTTTCCTTCTATGCTACTTTCTATTATAATTTTCTTGTTATCTCTACTCTGATTCTCGTATCTAAAATATAAATTACTAAGTCTTCCCTTTTACTGTACGAAGTCATTCTGAGATTCTGTCATTTCTTTTTTTCTAAATTTATTCTCGATTTCACTGCCCATCTAGCACTGTACTCCTTCTTGAACTATGAAACGCCAACTGTCCCTTATTGTAGCCTCATGAAACCAGGTCTCACTCTTCTTCTTCTTCTTCTTCTTCTCTCCACCGACCTGGATAGCTGCGGTCGCTTAGGTGCGGCCAGTATCCAGTATTAGGGAGATAGTGTGTACGAACCCCACTGTCAGCAGCCCTGAAGATGGTTTTCCGTGGTTTCCCATTTTCACACCAGGAAAATACTGGGGATGTACCTTAATTAAGGCTGTTCCGGGGATACCCGTGGAGCAGAAAGAGGTTAAAGAAGGTGCTGGGGTGAATGGGTCTATCTACAATATCAAAATTAATTTAAAACTTGAACTGAAGGTTATATTTTTTCAGAAAACAACAAATTAACAATTTTCACTTAGTGAACATAACAACATATCAGGTACAGAAGCAATCTTGAAACATGACTAGGAAGGTCCAGGATTAGTGATTTTTACGGATTCTGGGCTTCAAGCCCCTAGTTTTACAGTTTTACGACTGGAAGTGGTATAGTTTAGTTAGGGGCAGAAAACCCCTAATTCAAGAGCACTTGCTCCCTAAATCACAATATCTAGCCTCCCAGAGGCACACTTTACAGTTACAAAACTTTGAAAAAGAGCTAACAGGCTCTCAGTTTTCCAAGCCTACTCAAGGCAACATCAGCTTACAATCACTGGCCTTTCAAGGCACAACTTACAATTTGAAAATAGTGTTATACAGGGGTATTTAATACCCAACCTACGGGACCTTCATGGAAAAAGAACAGGTTAAATAACTGGCCCAAACACAAAAGGAATGGAGGCGTACACTGCGCTCCAAGATAATGAAAACTTAAAAACCTACAGGGCTCTAGGCCGATGAAACAGGGGCTATTCCCAAACTACTGAGGTGACTCGCATATAAATTACTGTAATCCATAACAAAGGTTGCATAATCGCAGACACCCCAAACCAAGATGAAGGGGAGCTCGAGAGGGTAACTCACTCTCTATCCCCAATTTACAATTAAAGATTTTATGAAGTTTTACATTAGCCAAAAGAATAGTTACATTTTAGAGAAGCTAGGTTACATAGTAAAGATTCGGACCTTCCCCTCGGGATAACTTGCGGAGGTAGCAAGAAATAATGAAGTTATGTGGTCATTACCTTGTAGATGTTCAAGCTGCCGACGAAAGAGGCCACCCGCCTCCTGCTTAAACACACACACTCAGTAAGACGACGATCAATTGGCCAGGAAACGTTAAAAGCCGCAGTTTAAAAACCCTCAGGGAAGGTTCGAGACCATTCAAGACTAATCAGTACACACACTCTTAATTTTATTGGTTAAGTTCAAAATAAACACTCAAAATCGAACAAGAAGCCTGTGATACGTTGCAAATTAATTACAGAAATTTTTCATTGGCCAGATTCAAAACTGGCGGAAAGAAAAATGAAGTATTGCCAACCCAAAAATAAATGAACATAGATCAGTTACAAAAACCTAGAAATACCAGACTTCTTTAAATTATAAGTTTTTCCACCTTGAACCAGAGTTCATGATCATAGTTTTCAGTAGTGTCATCTGTAGAAAAATGTCCAAACTTCTTGATGTATAGCAAAGCAAAACAAGGAGGAATTTAGTCAGTTTAGGCAACTTCACAACAAAACAATTACTTAATTTTTCAGTGGTGACATCTTCTGATTAAAGTTCTAAGTTCCTGTGTTAGTCGTTTCCACTTTTGTTCGATAGAGGAGTTCATTAAGGCGCTTATTTTGAATGTGCGGCGTTGAGGTGTACCTCCCGGTACAAGGGCCACGGCCGCTTCCTTCCCATTCCTGTCCCATCGTCGCCATAAGACCTGTCTGTTTCGGTGCGACGTAAAGCAACTTACAAAAAGAAAATATCATCATCATCATCATCATCATCATCATCATCTTCTTCTTCTTCTTCTTCTTCTTCTTCTTCTTCTTCTTCTACCGAGCGAGTTGGCCATGGGGATATGATTACACAGCTGTGAGCTTGCATTCAGCAGATATATGGTTCGAACTCGACTGTCAGCAGCCCTGAATATTGTTTTACGTGGCTTCCCATTTTGACACCAACATAATTAAGGCCACGGCTGCTTCCTTCCCACTCCTAGCCCTTTCCTATCCCATTGTTGCTGTAAGACCTATCTGTGTTGGTGCAACGTAATGTAACTTGTATAAAAATATATTCATCTTCTTCTTCTACAACTTCGCTTCTTTACCTACCACACCTTGGCAGGGTCACTGATGCGAACAATTCCGTGCATGCGGACTTGGCCCTATTTTTTGTAGTGGTGGTTGGTTGTAAGCTGTGTTGTGTATATCGAGACAAAGACAACAACTCTGTCTCCGAGGATTGATATCAAAGAGACCTACGCCTAAAGCTTCTTTCAAACTATATAATTGGGCAGCTCGGGTGAGTAATGCCAAACAAGTCATGGCTTTAGGAACAGTGAAAACGAGCGCTATTTTCTGATGAGGTAACCATAGGCTTTGTACCCACACGCCAGAAGGGTTAGAGTCTGGATACGCCCGGTGAGAGCTGGAACGAGCCCTTCATCCAGGAGGGATTCCCGTCATGTTTTGGGGTAGGATTGTGTTTGGTTGATGTACTCCTCTAATTCCTATTCAGGGTAACTTGACTGGTGAAGCGTACAGATACGATATCCTCCAACCTGTACCTGCAGGATTTGCTGTCACCGTGGGCGAGGGCTTTACACAAGTGGATGATAATGCTCGTGCCTATGGGGCCAGAGTGGTCAATCAATTCCTCGAGACGTGTTGCTTACAGCGAATGGTTTGGCTAGCATTTCTATGGATATGGACAATATTAAACATGCATGGCTTGAACTGAAGGGAGCAATAGCCCAGCCAATATTCAGCAACTGACTGAAGCTGCTGTCCTAGAGTGAGATAATCTGCCCCAAAACAAATTAGATTCTTCGGTGCTAAGTATGTCTCAGGTTCCTAAGTATTGATAGGCTATGCTACACAAGGAATTTTAATCTTGTATACAAAATTCCACACACCGAGTGAGTTAGCTATGCGGTTAGGGTTGCGTAGTTTTGAGCTTGCACTCGAGAGATGATGGGTTTGAATTCCACTGTCAGCAGACCTGAACATGGTCTTCCGTGGATTCCCATGTTCTCACCGCTCCAATCGTGGGTCTGTACCTTAGTAAAGTCCACGACCTTACATTTCCTTTCTTAACCCTTTCCCATTCTTGCACCGTCGAAATCCTTCGATGTGTTAATGCGACGTTTAACCAGTAGTAAAAATAAATTAAACATTCTGACATTACCAACTTTGTGCTTTTGTTGCGTTTCTGTTGCTTGTGAATAGCTGAATGCTTGTTGTTCCTCTGTTTACAGTATATACCATGCGTAGTACAGTACGTACATTCATACAGCGAAATTAAAAATGCACTGAACCAGAATATGCATAGGGCCTAAGTTTTTCCGAGATCTGTAATTTGAAAATTAAATTAATGGAGGACAGTGAGAACCAGTCTAAAATGCTTCTGAAACTTTCAAGAACTTAATTAATTCAATACTAAGAAGAATTGAATATTCACATCCGTTGACGTTTCCCGAGTTAGATGAAATCTCTACAACGCAAAACGTTCAGTAATTCCGCCACTCCCTAAAAACATTTATGAGTTTCATACAGCCCCATAAATGCTACGAAAATTGAGACTACTATGTGTGAACAGTCTGTTATGTTGACTGATGAACCAAAATATATCACTGTCTTTTCTTGTGCGACAAAATCTTGAATTACTTTGTGAAAGTGGCCCAATTTTAGCATTCGGTACCTTTCAATAGTGATCAATTTACCATATTGGTATAAACTGTTTTGTAGTGTTGAAGTATAGTAGGTATCCATTACAAATTGCGTATAGCTTTTAGTGCCGGGAGTGTCCGAGGACATGTTCGGTTCGCCAGGTGCAGGTCTTTTGATTTGACACCCGTAGGCGACCTGCGCGTCGTGATGAGGATGAAATGATGATGAAGACGACACATACACCCAGCCCCTGTGCCAGCGAAATTAACCAATGATGACTAAAATTCCCGACCCTGCCGGTAATCGAACCCGGGGACCCCTTTGATCAAAGGTTAGTACACTAACCAATTAGCCATGGTATCAGACACCTTATCCATAAATATCATTTACTCTCCTAAGTCTGATAAAGCTGAGAATGATGATGATTTGCTAGGAATCATTGTTAAAGGTAGTTTACATTCCCTAGTGCAGTGTTCTAGTTGTTGACATGGTGAATTTGTGGATCTTTGCAATATTTCTAGTTCACCAACCCCGATTAACAAAAGGGATTACTCTTACTTAACACTTCCTGTCGAAGTCCTTTGCTACATACCAAGCTAATGAACATCACAATCTGATAAGTTATAGTTTTATTTTACATGTTTTAAAATATATGGAAGTTGCATATAAGTTATTCATATGATGCATGTTAAAGAGACCTACTTTGTATCGGGATGTTTCAGAAGGACATACGTTAAGATATGAAATTGACCCTGGGTGCCGAAAATTCGTGAATTTAATCCGATGGTAGACCCTATCACATTTACACCTTACAGCGTGCTTTTGAGTACAAGGAGTGGGACCTTGAACAATTCTGCGAAATCGTAGTAATTTTCTTCCATTATTTAGGCAGCAGGTGGTATCATTTTCATTTCTCTGTAATGATCACCTCTGTTTCCGTAATTGTTAGTATTGTAATCATCCTCCAATAATATTCTAGGACCTGCTTATACTTTCAAATCCTGTTGAGTAGTTTATACTATATGTCCAGTATATTCAAAGAGCCCCCATCTGTCTATATCATTTCTACTGAAATATCCACTGTTCCCACATGTTTCTCCGCTTTCATCGTCTCGACTGTCATTTCCACCTCGATCATACCAACATCTCTTTCATCTCAATGTTGGATAATATTCTCCTTTCCTTAATTCTGTGAATTTAATAAATCATAAAGGTTTCTTATTATTTTGTCAATATTAGTCCATCCTTGTTATTTACTAACTTGCAGTTTTCACTGCTTCACGTTTCAGATCATATTTTACTTCCTGTGTGAATAATCCCAACTTCCCTTCATTAATCACTTTCACGCGTGTTCTTTTTGTTCCAATGGACCTTGTCCTACTACCTTGTGTAATTGTGATTAATGAAGACAAACACTGGAAATGTGAGGGCCATGACCTATGGGTGTGGGATCTGAATAACCTTTTGTTTTTAGATGTCTTTCTAGTCTGAGTGCTACCCGTTCCAAATCAAGAAACCATTCTTTCATTTGTATCTGGGCTAGAAATCGATTAAGAATATTTTTTTACATGCTTTCATATCCTACAACAGATTTCGTAGAGTGAACCTTACTCTGGCTGTGCACAAACTGTGGCAAGAGTCCAGCGGTTAGAAATATTCACGTTATAATACAGTCGATAGCTAGAGATGTAATTACGTGTTTCTTCATCAAATTAATTTTTTGTGCCCTCCCGGTGGCCATGATCGTTTAGTCGTTGAAGTCTAAACGGTTTTACTCCGTGGTTAGCCGGTTCGAATCCCGTTGGTCCAAAAACTCTTTATCATCAGAATGTTCGCCGGCAGGGTCGGGGAGGTGGTGGTGTACAATTTCTATCACTAGATTGCGTGCCAAAAGCCTGGATTAAATTCCAGTCCTCTCCGCAGTGCTCATGTGGAGTGAGGGCATATGACGCTCTTGATGGTGATTCGTCCGTCGAACGGGAATGTTAAGCCTTGAGCAGAACCTTTGTGCTATTCGACAGGAGTAGACTAAGTGCTGACACCGGGTTTCACCCTCTCCCTTCCTACTATCATATAGCACGTCACTCATTTCATCTCATTAACTCCTCTGATGAGGTTGACGTCAGGAAGGGCATCTTGTCACATAAACCCGCCACGACAGATTCATCTCACCTCATACTCGATCCCGTAGAGAAACGGGACAAAGGTTGGACAAACAAACATCACATTTATTTTTTACTCGTGCATTTATTGGGTTATAATATTGAAATCCAGCCGGCTCCATGGCTAAATGGTTAGCGTGGTGGCCTTTGGTCACAGGGGTCCCGGGTTCGATTCCCGGCAGGGTCGGGAATTTCAACCATTATTGGTTAATTTTGCTGGCACGGGAGCTGAGTGTATGTGTCGTGTTCATCATCATTTCATCCTCATCACGACGCGCAGGTCGCCTACGCGCTTCAAATCAAAAGACCTGCATCTTGTGAGCCGAACTTGTCCTCACACACTCCCGGGACTAAAAGCCATACGGCATTTCATTTCGTTACTGAAATCCAAAGTAGTTTGTAATATGGGGGAATTCTGAAACACGTTACTCAATTCTACGTTTTTCGCATTTGTAGGCTACGCTAAATTTTTCCGGTACCAACCTTTATTTCCGCGTTAAAATTTAGCTCAGTCGTACGATTTCTAACAAATACATTGTTTCTTCCGGTTTCCAACGGTGGAAACTAGACTACTCATTTGCACATGATCATTTCTTAGTTTACTTTTTAGTGTAAAATATTACAGGTGGTCTTACTATTACAGTCAAAATTTTAAGAGATAAAGGCGGTCAATTTATTCTACCTATTGGTATATTTTTTCAGGCCCGGTGGTCGAGGGGTGGCTAGCTTGCCTCTTACCCGAAGGCTCCGGATTCAGTTCTCAGCCAGGTCAAGTATTGTGACCTGGATCCATGGCTGGTTTGAGTTCTATTCAGTCTATGTGATAAAAATTGAGGTGGTATCAGACGATGAGATCTAGAAAGCCAAGAATAATGGCCGATAATATTCATCGCCATGATCGCGAGTTACCTCGTAACGTGCCTACCATTAGGATTTTAGCACCAGGGGTTTGTTTGTTTGTTTGTTTGTTTTTAGGTCAATTTCCAAATCGCCCTCTATTGATTTTGTTTTAGTGAATTTTTTCCTTACGCTGATCACCAACTGAATCAGTTCTTTTACTGCGAAACAGTATGGCAAACCGTAATCCGGCCCTTGAGCGAGGCAGCATACTTCTACAAATAGAAGGAACGTACGGGTACTTTTCCCCATTCCTTCATACAGGGAAGTTTTCTTACTTTGGCTGTGCTCGACAATATTCTTTGAGGGCACTCACTACTTCTCTTTTAAGTTTACAGTACATTTCAAATTAGGAAATGGTGTTAGGACTTCTTCGTCTTATTTTATTTTCTGATATTTTTGCTACTGCTCTCTGACAGCTCATTAATGAAGAATGTGCAGTATGAAAATGTCCATTCTTCAAGTCTTTGCTTTCTTATTTTTACGCTAGTTTAGCCATGTTCCTTGAGGCCTTGTAATTGAGGCTTCACTTAAATAAAATTGCGCTGAAACCGTCTGTAGGGTGTAGGTTGGAACGTTGGATGGAATTTCGCCTTCCCAGGCCTGCTTTCCTTAACATCTGGAGTACTGAAGAAAGAAAATAAGTTTTCAAGTCGTTTGAAGGGCAGGGACATATGTGGTCATCGGTACTGCGGAGCATAACTGATAACTAGTATTTCTACGATGTATATGTAGCTTAAAATATTGCAGCCTAAGATTGACCAAAAAAGTGATCTGCTGAAAATGTCAAGTACCCGAATTAGAACAGTAGCAAAATGATGGAGTATTTTACCACAGATTTCTTAGATTGTTAATTCATTGCAGATTTGTCTGCACTTTGTCAATAAAAGAGTGCATTTCATTACTTTTAGAACGAGTTTAAACGCTTCAGATTGCCGTAAGTGCTGCTTGTCACTTTCTAAACATAATAGAAGTAGAAGGGTTTAGTAGGGTTATATGGAGGTACACCCAGGGAAACGGGGTGCTCTACGGAGGGGTGATGAGGGTATAGGGAACTCGAAGTCAAATAGGGATGACATAAAAATGATAGTGTTAAACTGTAGAAGTACTGAAAAGATACACACTTATCAGATATTCTAATAGGAGATGAGTCACGGCTGAAAAATGATATAATGGATGCAGAAATTCTCTTTAGGAACTGGATTGTGTATCGTAGAGATAGGATAGGAATGGTTGGAAGGGGTGTATTCATTCTGGGGAAGGAACAATTTGTAAGGTACGAAAAAGTTAAGGATGATAAACATGAAATTCTGGGTGTAAGGCTCATCTCCAAAGATATTAGGCAAATTGATGTCCTTGGTGTGTAGAGACCGGAAAAAGTAGAGCCGACATTGACTCGAAATTATTTGATAAGATAATCAGCTATGTTGGAAACGATATGGAAAGGAACGTGATTGAAGCGGGTGATCTCAATTTATCAAATATCAATTGGGAAGGAAATGCGAACGACAGGAAGCATGACCAACAAATGGCAAATAAGCTAATATGGGAAGGACAGCTCAGTCAGAAAGTGGCGCAACCAACTAGAGGGAAGAAAAATATGGACATGGTGCTTGTAGAACCAGATGAGCTGTACAGAGAAACAGAAGTAATAGATGCTATTAGTAACCACGAAATATTTTTTGTCGTAGTTAAAATTAAATTTGATAGAAAGGAAGGCCTTAAAATTAGGACTATTAGGCAGTACCATATGGTTGATAAAACAGGCATGAGGGAGTTTAAAAAAAGTAACTGTATTCGGTAGAAAACGGTAAATAAAAATGTAAATATATCTGGTATGTGTTTAAAGCAATATGTTGAGGAATGTGAAAACACGTTTGTACCTTTGAAGGTGGTAACGAATGGTAAAGATTCACTACATTATACCAGAGAAGTAAAGAGACTAATAAAGAGGTGGAGGTTGGAAAGAAATAGAGTTAGAATTGGCTGTGGAAGTAAGGAGAAATTGAAGAAACTTTCTAGAAAATTGAATCTAGCAAAGAAGTCAGCTGAGGATAACATGATGGCAAGCATAACAGGTAGCCATACAAATTTTAGTGAAAAATAGAGGAGTATGTATAGGTACTTTAAGGCAGACACAGGTTCTAAGGAGGACATTTCAGGAATCATTAATGAACGAGGGGAGTGTGTATGCGACGATCTTCAAAAGGCAGAAGTATTCAGTCAGCACTATGTAAATATTGATGGTTAAAAGGATAATGTCCAGATAGGATAGGTGATTAATACTAAAGAAGAATTAAAATTTACGTATGATAACAACGACATCTATATATATATAAAATAGCTTGTCCTGACTGACTGACTGATTCATCATCGCCGAGCCAAAACTACTGGACATAATGAAATGGAATTTTGGGGATACATTCATATTAAGATGTAGGTGCTCGCTAAGAGAGGATTTTTGAATATTCCGTTGCTAAGGGGGTGAAAAGGGGGGGTGAAGTTTTAAAATGAGTGCACCTATATCTCAAAACTTTAAAAGTTTACAAATGTAAAAATTGGTATTTAGAATCTTCTTTGAAAATAAGGAAACACGTATTTTTTTGTTTTCAGAAAATCCCAATAGGAGGGGTGAAAAAGGGTGAAAATGGGGGAAAATGTGTTCAATGCCTTTAATCAGGATACCGGTAGTTATATCTCAGAAACTGAAGATATTACAGACCTGAAAATTGGTACTTTTGATCTCTTTTAAAAATAAAGAAACACGTATTTTTTTGTTTTTTGAAAATCTAATTAATGGGAGGGTGAAAAGGGGGTGAATTTTTAAAATGAGTGAATCTATATCTCCAAACTTTTAAAGTTTGCAAATGTAAAAATTGGTATTTAGAATCTTCATTAAAAATAAAGAAACACGTATTTTTTTTGTTTTCGGAAAATCGCAATAGGAGGTGTGAAAAGGGGTGAAAAAGGGGTTGAATGCCTTTAATGAGGCTACTTATATCTCAGAAACTGAAGATATTATAGACCTGAAAATTGGTGTTTGGGATCTCCTTTAAAAATAAAGAAACGTATTTTTTTGTTTCTGCAAAACCCAATTAAGGGGGGTAAAAAAGGGGTAATATTTTAAAATGAGTGTATCTATATCTCAAAACTTTTAAAGGTTATAGGTGTAAAAATAGGTATTTAGAATCTCCATTAAAGATAAAGAAACACGTATATTTTGTTTTCGGAAAATCCTAATAGGAAGGGTGGAAAAGGTTGAAAAAGGGGTCGAATGCATTTCATGAGTCTACTTATATTTCAGAACCTGAAGATATTACAGACCTGAAAATTGGTGTTTGGGATCTCCTTTAAAAATAAATAAACACGTATTTTTTGTTTGTGGAAAATACAATTAATGGGGGGGCGTGAAAAGGGGGTGATTTTTTAAAATGAGTGTATCTATATCTCAAAACGTTTTAAGTTTATAGATGTAAAAATTGGTATTTAGAATCTCCTTTAAAAATAAAGAAACACGTATTTTTTGTTTTCGGAAAATCCCAATAGGAAGGGTGTAAAAGGGTGAATAATGGGTTGAATGCCTTTCATGAGGATACTTATATTTCAGAACCTGAAGATATTACAGACCTGAAAATTGGTATTTTGAATCTACTTTAAAAGTAAAGAAACAGGTATTTTTTCGTTTTTGGAAAATCCAAATATTGGGGGGTGAAAACGGGGGTGAATTTTTTAAGATGAGTGTGTCTACATCTTAAAACTTTAAAATTTACAGATGTAAAAATTGGTGGTTAGAATCTCCTCTAAAAATAAAGGAACACGTATATTTTGTTTCCAGTAAGTCCTAATAGGAGGGGTGTAAAAGGGTGAAAAATGGGTTGAATGCCTTTAATGAGGATACACATATCTCAGAAACGAAAGATATTACAGAACTGATAATTCGCATATGGGATTTCCTTTAAAAATAAAGAAACATGTATTTTTTAGTTTTTGGAAAAGCCAATTATTGGCGGTTAAACAGGAGTGACAAATTGGCGTGAATTTTTTGAAAGACTATATCTACAGAATATCTTGGAATCGTAACATGTTACAGACGTAAAAAGTGGGTGTAAATCTCCTGTAAATGTAAAGAAATATAGGTTATTTGTTTTTGGAAACTCTACTTAAGGGGAACCCAAAGGGGTGAAATTTTAAAATGAGAATTTTTGCGGATATCTAAAAAACTTAACATGTTACAGAAGTGAAAAATGGATTTTTTTTATCTGTACTAAACATAAAGAAAAGTGTATTTTTAGTTTTCGGAAATACCCCTGGGGCGAAGGGCGGGGGGGGGGGGGGGTAAAAGTGACTGAAAATGGTGATGAATTCTTTTAATTAGGCTACTGATATCTCAAAAATGAAGATGTTACAGACGTGAAATTTGATATTTGCAATCTGCTTTAAAAGTAAAGAAACACGTATTCTCGGAAAATCCAATGAGGGGGGGCGGGGGGGAAGAATTGAAACATTAGTTGACTTAATTGTATGAGAATACATACATCTAATACTAAAGTTGTTACAGACGTGAAAATTCGTATTTGGTTCTCCTTTAAAAACAAAGAAAGAGGCGTTTTGGTGGGGAAAACATCTTGGAGGGCGGGAGTGTAAAGGAGTTGAATTCCTTTCATGAGGACACATAAATCAAAAACTGAAGAAGTTAGAGTCGTGATAATTGGTATTTAGAAGATCCTTTACTATTAAAGAAACAAGTATTTTTTTGCGGGAAAATTCATTTAGGGGGAGGAGAGATTATTGTGAAATGAAGTGAAAAAAGTATATTATTTTTATGTGGATACTTATATCTCAAAACTGAAGGTAATAGACGTGAACATTGGTGTTTGGAATCTCCCTTAAACATAAAGAAACAAGCATCCTTTTAATTCTTTTTCGGGGGGGGGGGGTGGCTGTAAATAAACTTAATGGCGGTGGGGTGTAGAAGGAGGTGAGACCAATTGATTTTACTGTTATTAATGTACTTATAAGGATCCTCCGTTGCTCAGGCGGCAGCGCGCCGGCCTCTCACAGCTGGGTTCCGTGGTTCAAATCCCGGTCACTCCATGTGGCATTCGTGCTGGACAAAACGGAGGCGGGACAGGTTTTTCTCCGGATACTCCGGTTTTCCCTGTCATCAGCCATTCCAGCAACACATAATAGTAATAATAATAATAATAATAATATTCCGGACCGTCGTCAAATTGCGGACCGCGATGGAAACGGCTCCTGGACGGGTAATGACTAAGAATGCAGTCCGGTCGCGGGTTCAGTGCCGCCAAGGCACCCAGTATGACAGCACGCCGGATCTCCTGAAGGATTATATCCGTATTAAAAATATTATAGGAAAAGATGGCAAAGATTTACGGACCCAACTGACATGGAGGAATACCTGAGCCTAACCCGGGAAGTACGAAATCGATTGCTGGAAAGGAAGATTTAAAAATGGGAGGAAACGTGCCGTAAAATAATAGATCGGGAATTTTGGTGGATTCTCGCAGAGAACGAGTCAGATCGCGAATTTCGGCGGATGATATATCTAAAACAATAAGCATTCAATTATAAATTTCAGTATAATACCGTAGCGAAGCACGGGTATCTTGCTAGTTTACAATAAGATACAAAAGTTGAAAACTAGAAAACTAGCTGGAATTGATAAGATTTCTGGGGATATACTAAAGACAATGGGTTGGAATATGGTACCATATCTGAAGTACTTATATAATTCTTGTCTGCATGAAGGAGCTATACCAAATGAATGGAGAGTTGCTATATAAGCCCACGTGTAGAAAGAAAAGGGTGACACGAGGTAGACATAAAGCTGAAAACTACAGGCCAGTCAGTTTGACATGCATTGCATGTAAGCTTTGGGAAAGCATTCTTTCTGATTATTTTAGACATGTTTGCGGAGTTAATAACTGGTTCTATAGAACGCAGTTCGGATTTAGGAAAGGTTATTCCACTGAAGCTCATCATGTAGCATTTCAGCAAGGTATAGAAGATATCTTGGATTCAGGTCAAATGGACTGTGTCGCGATTGACATATCTAAGGCATTTTATAGGGTAGATCATGGGAGACTACTGGTAAAAATGAGTGTAATTGGACTATACAAAAGAGTGACTGATTTGATGACTATATTTCTAGAAAATAGATTTTAAAGAATGAGAGTAGGAGAAGCTTTCACTGACCCCGTAATTATTAAGAGGAAAATTCCTCAAGTACTATTGGACCTTTATGTTTTCTTATATATATAAATGATATGAGTAAATAAGTGAAATCGTGGATGATGTTATTCTGTATAGAGTAATAAATATGTAACAAATTGTGAAAAACTGCAAAATGACCTCGATAAAGTTGTGAGATGAACAGTATTCAATGGTATGATGATAAACGGGGTTAAACATCCGGTTGTGGATTTTGCAAATAGGAAAATTTCTATCAGTTTTAATTACTGAGTTGATGGGTTGAATAAGTTTGAGTGGTGCCCTCTAAAGTAGGAAAGTTGGAATTCAAGACGACAAATTGGGGTAAATATTCATTTGTAGGAAGGCAAGTTAGGGATTGAAATAACTTACCGATGGAGATGTTCAATTAATTTCCAATTTCCTTGTAACCATTTAAGAAAAGGCTAGGAAAACAAGAGATAGGGAATATGCCGCCTAATTGGTTGATTGATTGATTGATTGATTGATTGATTGATTGATAGATTGATTGATTGATTGATTGATTGATTGATTGATTGATTGATTGATTGATTGATTGATTGATTGATTGATTGATTGATTGATTGATTGATTGATTGATTGATTGATTGATTGATTGATTGATTGATTGATTGATTGATCAACTATTTTCTGGCAGATGAATTACTGTACAAATGTGTATTAAAGAGCAGGACAAGGAATATTAAACTACGGGACGAGGTATACAGAGTTTGACGCTGAGCCTTCGGTACAAGTTGCATTCAGTTTTTGTGTCAGAATATGTACAACCCCACGAAACTTGAACTGCTCCTCGACTCTGAAGATTACTTGTTGCTTCTCAAAAATCTATGAATACTTGTCAGCCCATGATAACCGATAGCCGATTGAGATCGTTACTGGCTTCTCACCAAGGCGGCCATTTTGTATCTCAATCAGGACTTGTGTTTTTTACATACATACATACATACATACATACATACATACATACATACATACATACATACATACATACATACATACATACATACATACATACATACATACATACATACATACATACATACATTATCATTAAAGACTGGTATGCCTTTCAGCGTTCAGTCTGCAAGCCTCTGTGAACTTACTAAATGTCGCCACAATCCTCTATTAGCAACTAGTGCTGTGGCCCCATTTAGTTATATACCTCTTATCTTTAAATCGTTAGAAACTGAATATAACCATCGTTGTCCTGGCCACCGTCTACTTCCCTTACACTCCATAACAGAGTCCATTTTTCTCCTAGGAAACCAACATTACTCCATTCGCCTCATATGACCCCACTACCGAAGTCGGTTTATGCGTACAGTTTCATTCATCCAGTTCATTAATAAATTAGACTTTATCTCCTCATTCCGAGTACCCTCCTGCCATTGTTCCCACCAGTTTGCACCAGCAATCATTCTCGCTACCTTCATGTTTATTACTTCTAACTTATGAATAGTCCACCCAACTATCGCTCCCGTAAAGCAAAGTTGGTCTGAAAACAGACCGATGAAAAGATAGTTTCGCCTGGGAGCTGACTTCCTTCTTACAGAATACTGCTGATCGCAACTGCGAGCTTACTGCATTAGCTTTACGACACCTTGATTCAATCTCACTTACTATATTACCATCCTGGGAGAAGACACAACCCAAATACTTGAAATTATTGACCTGTTCTAGCTTTGTATCACCAATCTGACATTCAGTTCTCTTGAATCTCTTACCTACTGACATCAATTTAGTCTTCGAAAGGCTAATGGTCACACCATACTCATTGCACCTATTTGCAAGTTGCAAGATATTAGAATGCAGGCTTTCGGCACAGTCTGCCATTAAGACCAAGTCGTCAGCATAGGCTAGACTGCTTACTACATTTCCACCTAACTGAATACCTCCCTGCCATTTTATACCTTTCAGGAGATGATCCATGCAAACTATGAACAGCAGAGGTGAAAGATTACAGCCTTGTCTAACTCCTGTAAGTACCCTGAACCAAGAACTCATTCTACCGTCAATTCTCACTGAAGCCCAATAGTCAACATTACTGCCTTTGATTGATTTTAATAATCTACCATTAATTACATAGTCCCCCAGTATGGCGAACATTTCTTCCCTCGGTACCCTGTCATATGCTTTCCCTAGATCTACGAAAAAGCATAAACACAACTGCCTATTCCTCTTGTACCATTTTTCAGTTACTTGGCGCATATTGAAAATCTGTTCCTGACAGCCCCTCTGTGGTCTGAAACCACACTGGTTTTTTCCAACTTCCTCTCAACGACTGATCGCACCCTCCCTTCCAAGTTGCTAGTGAATACTTTGCCTGGTATACTAATCAATGAGATACCTCGATAGTTGTTGCAATCCTTCCTGTTCCCTTGCTTATAGATACGTGCAATTACTGCTTTTGTCCAATCGGAAGGTACATTACCAACACTCCATGCTAATCTTACTACTGTATGAAGCCATTTCATATCTTCCTTCCCACTATACTTCACCATCTCAGGTCTTATTTCATCTATTCCTCTTGCTTAATGACAATGGATGTTATTTACCATCCTTTCCACTTCCTCAAGCGTAATTTCACCATCATAATTTTCCTCCTCCCCAAGAGCTTGGCTGTTCGCAACACCACCAGGAAGATCTCTTTGACGTTGAGAAGTTGTTCAAAATATTCCCTCCACCTCTCCAGAGATTCCCTGTGATCTATTATCAGTTTACCCGAATTACTCAAAACACTGTTCATTTCCTTTTTCCATCCCTTCCTAAGATTCTTTATTACTGTCCAGAAAGGTTTCCCTGCTGCTTGACGTAGCCTTTCCAGGTGATTACTAAAAATCTTACCACGACTTCTTTTCTTGATTCGACAACTATTTGTTTCGCTCTGTTTCGCTCATCTACGTAAAAATCCCTGTCTGCCTCGGCACTTGTTTGGAGCCATTTCTGATAAGCCTTCTTTTTACGTTTACAACCTGCTCTCACTTCATCATTCCGCCAAGATGTTCGCCTTTTCCCATCTTTACACACAGTTGTCCCATATCTTCCATAGCTTCAATATCTTCCCCACATTTACCAATTGCCCTTTCGTATCATTCAGTTCTCTTTCCAACTCTCGCATTGAAATTGCCCGTTAGCACTAATTTATCCTTGCTATTGACCCTGACTACGATGTCACTCAATGCTTCATAAATCTTGTCAACTTCGTCCTCATCTGTACCCTCACATGGTGAATACAGTTCTCTTCCTAATTCCTCCAACTGCCAAATCTATCCACATCATTCTCTCATTTACGTGCCTAACAGAAACTTTGTTGCGTGCAATGGTATTTCTGATAAACAGCCCTACCCCAGAACTACCTCCTATTTCTTCCTCGTTATCTGCCCTTACCCGAATATCACTTACTCCTAGCACATCCAGATGCATCCTCTTTTGCTGACTCAGCCAGTTCTACTTTCTTTGTTCGGTAAGCCCCGTTAATATTGATCGTTCCCATTGAATTCCATTTTGTTTGCCAAGTAGTTTCCAATTAGTCCCTCGCCTGTCAAATTGGAGTGGGACTCCGTTACTCCCATAGGTCCGAGAATTGCTTGTGTTTTTTAAGAAATGAAATTCCATGTCTCTACAGTTCAAACTCCACGTACATCTGGAGGTCCCGTGCCGTTGCTATAATCACGACATCAACAGTCAATAGTTATATAAAACTACATGCTTGCTTTGCATTGACCACCGCTATTTTCTGTTGGCACATTATCCCCTTAAATATTGCACATGTTTGGTTGTGTGTATAACTGAAAATAATTTGTCAAGTATTATATGTTAGGTTATATATTTAGGTTTAATCATGTGTGTATAGCCCATGTATTAAAGGACAGGGTACATTATTGCTTGTATACACTGATTCTCTTATGTGTTCAAAGACATGAATAAAGAGAATAAAGAGACTAAGAAGGAGGTGCAGACTGGAAAGAAATAGAGTTAGAAATGGCTGTGGAAGTAAGGAGAAATTGAAGGAACTTACTAGAAAATTGAATCTAGCAAAGAAGGCAGCTAAGGATAACATGATGGCAAGCATAATTGGCAGTCAAACAAATTTTAGTGAAAAATGGAAGGGTATGTATAGGTATTTTAAGGCAGAAATAGGTTCCAAGTAGAACATTCCAGGAATAATTAATGAACAAGGGGAGTGTGTATTTGAGGATCTTCAAAAGGCAGAAGTATTCAGTCAGCAGTATGTAAAGATTGTTGGTTACAAGGATAATGTCGAGATAGAGGAAGAGACTAAGGACAAAGAAGTAATAAAATTTACATATGATAACAATGACAATTACATTAAGATACAAAAGTTGAAAACTAGAAAAGCGGCTGGAATTGATCAGATTTCTGGGGATATACTAAAGATAATGGGTTGGGATATAGTACCATATCTGAAGTACTTATTTGATTATTGTTTGGTCGAAGGAGCTATACCAGATGAATGGAGAGTTGCTATAGTAGCCCCTGCGTATAAAGGAAAGGGTGATAGACATAAAGCTGAAAATTACAGGCCAGTAAGTTTGACATGCATTGTATGTAAGCTTTGGGAAGGCATTCTTTCTGATTATATTAGACATGTTTGTGAAATTAATAACTGGATCGATAGAAGGCAATTCGGTTTTAGGAAAGGTTACTCCACTGAAGCTCAACTTGTAGGATTCCAGCAAGATATAGCAGATATCTTGGATTCTGGAGGTCAAATGGACTGTATCGCGATTGACATGTCTAAAGCATTTGATAGGGTGGATCATGGGAGACTACTGGCAAAAATGAGTGCAATTGGACTAGACAAAAGAGTGACTGAATGGGTTGCTATATTTCTAGAAAATAGATCTCAGAGAGTTAGAGTAGGTGAAGCTTTGTCTGACCCTGTAATAGTTGAGAGGGGAGTTCCTCAGGGCAGTGTTATCGGACCTTTATGTTTTCTTATATATATAAATGATATGAGTAAAGGAGTGGAATCGGAGGTAAGGCTTTTTGCGGATGATGTTATTCTCTATAGAGTGATAAATAAGTTACAAGATTGTGAGCAACTGCAACGTGACCTCGAAAATGTTGTGAGATGGACAGCAGGCAATGGTATGTTGATAAACGGGGCTAAAAGTCAGGTTGTGAGTTTCACAAATAGGAAAAGTCCTCTCAGTTTTAATTACTGCGTTGATGGGGTGAAAGTTCCTTTTGGGGATCATTGTAAGTATCTAGGTGTTAATATAAGGAAAGATCTTCACTGGGGTAATCACATAAATGGGATTGTAAATAAAGGGTACCGATCTCTGCACATGGTTATGAGGGTGTTTAGGGTTTGTAGTAAGGATGTAAAGGAGAGTGCATATAAGTCTCTGGTAAGACTCCAACTAGAGTATGGTTCCAGTGTATGGGACCCTCACCAGGATTACCTCATTCAACAACTGGAAAAAATCCAAAGAAAAGCAGCTCGATTTGTTCTGGGTGATTTCCGACAAAAGAGTAGCGTTACAAAAATGTTGCAATGTTTGGGTTGGGAAGAATTGAGAGAAAGAAGAAGAGCTGCTCGTCTAAGTGGTATGTTCCGAGCTGTCAGCGGAGAGATGGCGTGGAATGACATTAGTAGACGAATAGGTTTGAATGGCGTCTATAAAAGTAGGAAAGATCACAATATGAAGATAAAGTTGGAATTCAAGAGGATAAACTGGGGCAAATATTCATTTATAGGAAGGGGAGTTAGGGATTGGAATAACTTACCAAGGGAGATGTTCAATAAATTTCCAATTTCTTTGAAATCATTTCGGAAAAGGCTAGGAAAGCAACATATAGGGAATCTGCCACCTGGGCGACTGCCCTAAATGCAGATCAGTATTGATTGATTGATTGACATTCAGGAAACTTCTGGTTAAGGTTACACCACGCCTACCACTTATAAATAACCTCTGTTTTTTCCAAGTTGCTCAGAAAACCCCCAGGTGTGTGCGTTTGGAGTCAGGAAGTGTACAACCCCCTCGAAACTTGACTTTTCTATTGTATAGTTCAAATAAAAAGTAAGTATATCAGTGAGATATTTGTTCAGTCGTACGTGAGCTCTGGAATCTTCATATACCAAAGACATATTATACAATATTCTAGGTGTATTCTAGGTGTTCCTAGATACCCGTAGGTTATGTTCCATAGTGACAAACTTGTCTGAGGGCATTCTAGAACTGGAACTTACAATATTCTAGGTGTTCCTAGATACCCGTAGGTTATGTTCCATAGTGACAAACTTGTCTGAGGGCATTCTAGAACTGGAACTTACCAAGGATTTCTCAATTTTACTGTAGAGTCATCCGGTTGTCTTGTAATAATATTATGTTCTCAGAAAGCAGAATGATCTAGAATCATAGCCAGTAAATAGGAAAAGTGTTGAAAGAGTTGTGGTCAGTAGTTAAAGAGAGTTATGGAGTTGTGTTCTTCATACTGCTGAGGCAAATTAATTGTGGTTTGCTGTATCACAGGAGAAGTTCGGTAGAATTATGTGTTGATAGTGTACTGATGCTGGTATACTGACACCGCGACGGTGGGTCATTCATGAACAACTGTGTATTTTGCATGTGATCAGTTCAGTGAGCGAGTTATAACTCCAAACACTCCGTTGTTGATGTAGCGAGCTATCGTAGATCAGTCGTACCGCATTCATTTTGCTTCACGGATCCATTGTAAATTATTGTGTATATATTTCGATGTGATCATACTGTATCTGTGTTAAGTAAATGTGTATAAGTATAGTCAGTGATAGTAGTGACATTATTTTTTTACTACATAGATGCACATATGTCAAATAAAGAAACTAAACAACCTACTCCAAGATTACAAAATTTATAAAGGAAATTCGTCTCTCCTCATACATGAGGATATAGTGGTGAGACTCAAACGTCTAATGTCCACATATATACCTTTCCAAACAGCATAAGAGTTCATTAGCAAGGTTTATAATGATTCGAGTGGCGATTGTAATGGAACAGTGCAGATCCGAATGAGTGGCAGAAACTGAAACCAAACACCCTGAGCTGATTTCATTTGGCCACAAAAAACTTGGATCGCCCTCAATACAATCCATACCTACCATGGACGTGGGATTCATTGCTCTAAAAGTGGGGCATATAATTCTCCCCTCATTGTGATTTTGGGGCAACCAGTCGAAAAATTCACCATATCGTCAGTTAGTGTAAAAACAAGGCGTTCTCTGGATCTGTGGAGGACTGTGGGACACCCTCTCTATAGGATATAGAGTGATTGGACAATGGTGATTTAATTCGATGCGTTCCCGTGATGCATAGTTTTTTCCGGGTCGTTTCCTTCTTTTAAATCATATAGTCTTTATTAAATGTGTATTGTAAAATAGCTATTAATTGAGTAAATAAAATAAATAAATAAATAAATATATAAATAAATAAATAAATAAATATGGTAAAGATATCTTCGATTACCATAGAATTCATGTAATGGTACAGTCAAAGTCAGTGGACAATGCCAGAACTCAAAGTGTAAAAGCACGTTTGTAGTTTTACTTGACAGTTGATATCGTGATCCTAGCCACGGGACCTGCAGTTTAGCGTGGAATAGGAACGATAAGAATGTGAATTTTCATTTCATAAATCTCATGTGCATTCTCTGTGATTCGGACAGCAGAATTTAACATGGAATTCTCTCACAATATAAGTTTTGTGCAGTCCCAATTCATCATCCGCATTACAGTCATATATTTTTAGGATTTGACTTTGATACTTTTATTTCCGTTCTATTGAACTATTTTTCACTCTGATAAGGGAATATTGTAAAACGTGCAGAATGGAGTACATGGACCACGTAAACAGGAAATTACAGAGTAGATGAAACAGTTCATAACAGAGAAGGTAAAATTGGATGTGATTGAATGTTTAAAGACGATAGGAACATACCTGTTACAGATTTCGAACGACTGAAAAGGTAAACTGGGGTTACAACAACATATTTCGCTCAGATTGAGATTGATGTTATGCTGATCCCCTATTGTTTGGCTCCTTTGATGGGGTGATTAGACAATTATTCCATAATATATTTTACAATGCTGCATGTAATACTTGTATCATGCGTATCTTGAAAATCCATCTTATAGAGATGCATTGTGTGAAAACTATGGCTAAATGGTTAACGTGCTGGCCATAGGTGATTGTGGAACAAACGGACAAACGAACAGGCACGAAAGCTAAAAACTATTGATACGATCTTGAATTAAACTGAAACGGATAAATATATCAACATTTGGCTAAATGAATCACATTACAGATAAAGGACCCCGCATAATTTTATTTATAAGTTGATAAAGTGACGTACTGACACCAGGGAGGGTCTGTAATGTCTATCTCTTACCAAAATCTGATTGTTTTAAAACGAATAAGCCTATACGGAGTGCAATTGAAATAATTTCTGCCCGTTAAACTAGTGTTTGGAGACCCCAATATACTAAACAAATCGTATTATTTCCAATTCTACTACTTGTAGAAATTGTAGAACGTCATTTAACAAGACTTTAGGTCATATTTAAATGAACCTTGGGTTTCTCCCCAAAACAAGTATAAGTGGAGATCAATTTTAATATGAACTTTAGAACTTAGAATACAAGTGTTAAATTTGCCAAGTTGACAGCCTTATGGACTTTGTTATTTCGACGTATTGCACCCGCTCACCTCCTGAGTCCTAGACTAGCCTTAATCTCAGGGGTGATCAGTTTGTAAAAGATGTTAATTTTAATCAATAAAACACAAAAAGTAATTGGCGCACCAATGAATACAGGGATGAACGGGGCATGCAAATTAAGGTAAGGGGGACGGCTCATTCATAGATACTAATTATAGAACTCCACAATAGGACTGGGAAGTGACAACTTAAATTCCATGGGCATACTGGACTAACTACAATAAAAGATATGAAAACTGTTTCCTTTTGAATTTGCAATATGGAGCAATTTATTTACTTAATTCGCGAACTACGAATGATTACAATTATTACACTTAGAAATTTCCATCCTAAAAGGTAAGGTAAGGGTTATTCTGTCCGAAGTCAGGTCCGAACCTCCGCAGAGGTGTTCCTGAGCCGGAGTTTACGTGCGGTAGGGTGGCCAGTTCCTTTCCGCTCCTCCATTCCCTTACCCCCACAAACAGCGCGTGTCAATCCATCCAACTCCTGACCACGCCCAATGTTGCTTAACTTCGGAGATCTCACGGGATCCGGTGTTTCAACACGGCTACGGTCGTTGGATCCATCCTAAAAAAGAATACACAAATTTGGATTAACCTCACTACTCTGGTAGTGTGAAATATTTGGCGAATTCGCCCCATTTTTCACTGGGGATCGAATCCACGTCCGTATGAGTGGACGTTTCACCGCTGGAGATCTCCTTTCGGAGACGTAGGCATGAGAGTAACTATTTACTGCCATCTCTACGTTCCGTTGGATATGAGTCACTACCGGTATTTCCATTCTAGTAGGCCGGATTCCGGAAATGTTATCTTATCTAAAACGGGAACTAATTGTACGGACAAACTCTAGCCTCTATTACCAGATTTACAAACATGCCAGAGGTAGATCGTCAACTCAAAGCTTACCTCAATATTTACATTTATCAATACGACAAGACGTACGGAAAGGTTCCTTATGATGCTCGCACAATTTTTTTTTTTTTTTTTTGGCTAGGGGCTTTACGTCGCACCGACACAGATAGGTCTTATGGCGACGATGGGATAGGAAAGGCCTAGGAGTTGGAAGGAAGCGGCCGTGGCCTTAATTAAGGTACAGCCCCAGCATTTGCCTGGTGTGAAAATGGGAAACCACGGAAACCATTTTCAGGGCTGCCGATAGTGGGATTCGAACCTACTATCTCCCGGATGCAAGCTCACAGCCGCACGCCTCTACGCGCACGGCCTACTCGCCCGGTACTCGCACAATTAAGACATGTGCCGTCCGTGGGTAAATTCGCACATACCGCCAACTATCACCCATGTGGAAAACCAACATTTGGTTCCGATCAATTCGACACATGAAGACTGTCCCTATCATATCTTCCCAGATTATTAAATAATTATCATTATCATTATTTATCTGATCATTATCATATTTTGTGATTACCATTCATTATTTTATTGTTATCATTTATTTCCATTATCATCCTATATTTGATTATTATCATTTATTATTCGGGATGATTATATGCTAACCTTTGCCGACATTTCAAACGAAGGGTCGTGTTTCCTCGTAATTAATCCGTACAAATTAATGATCAGTTTTATAATAAATTATCATTATTATTATTATTATTATTATTATTATCAGTGGAGATTATCATTATCGTATCACTTATTCATCATTGATTTAATATTTTAATTTTATTTCACCATTATTATTACTCTCAGAAATAATATTGCAAGTTCTTCTTCTTCTCCTTCAAATTTTCTTCTTCTTCTTCTTCTTCTTCTTATTATTATTATTTCATCAGTGGAGATTATCATTATCGTATCACTTATTCATCATGGATTTTCATATTTGAAATTTATTTCACCATTATTACTATTCTCAAATAATCCAATAAATTCTTACTATTATTCCTCTTGAAATTATTATTTTTATGGTAACTTAATTTCACATGTTACACTAAAGTTAGCGATATTTATGTTTAATGCATAAGCTTTTACATTTTCGGTGTAGTTTGGCATTGAGCAATTGATTTAAGACAAGATTCACTTGGATTATTATTATTATTAAAGTGAAAGTTTTATATTTTAGTTTCCAGTCACATATGTTAAGTCCCATTATAAACCACCAAGATCTGATGTAAATCGGTCGGGACACCACGGTATTCGGAACCGCAGCCTTCATTTTCATACTGCCGTTAATTTTGTGGGGACACCATGTCCTCCCAAGGCACATCTGAAATCCCATGGCACATCGCGGCTAGGCAAATACATCCAATGCCTGCGATTGCTAAATTATTCCTTCCTTTTCATTTCAAGTCCATTTATTCTACTAGAAGTCTTCAAACATTTAATTCAATAATTAATTCTCGGTGCGTGGATTCCGCCACTCATAACACCGGAATCGGCATATTATATCGTCTTAGGCCTCGAGATTTATATATTTCAACATCAGAAACAGTACGGCTCAATTTTCACCTCATGCTGGATTTTTGTCCCGCACGACTTCCAACATCGAAAATGGGCTCAAACCACTCTGGGCTTTCAACATATCGTGACCATTCTTGACACGTGCCTCTATCGCTACTAAACAATTTTTATGGTTATTACAGTGTCCAAAAACGTTAAATCAACAATTTACGTAAAAATCAAATTTACTGCCCGAATTAAAATCTCTTACGCCACATGTTATCTCAACATTGATTATTACTTTCACAAACGAACTCTCACAGCATTATTATTATACTTTAACTTGCGAACTCACAAAGCATTTTTATTATTTCCGTCACTTTAACTTGCTCACTCACAAAGGATTATTATTATTATTATTATTATTATTATTATTATTATTATTATTATTATTATACTTTAACTTGCGAACTCACAAAGCATTATACTTATTATTATTATTTCTCATGATCTTCCGTTTGCAAACACATAATTTATACACCCTGGCACATTCATATATCTGTCTGGTAACAAATATGCCTAACTAAGGTACAAATAATCACAGCAGTGATTGAGAAATAAAAATAAACAGGGTTAGCATAAAAGAAAAATCTGACACTTGAAATAAACTTCAATCAAATTATTTACAAACAACATGCATTAGTTGAAAGATATAACCCATATTGACATTATATACAACAAACAAATAATAAATTAATTATTCTAATCCATAATTACGTTATCGTAAATTAGCTCGTCCGTCTATCTTAAATAAATCATGGATTCGGGAAGCGATCCATGCGTTACGTTAAGTAACCATGATTAATTTACACTTATCCCCGTCATATCGCGATAACGTCCCTAAATATATCAAATTTGTGTACTCATTCCTGTGTAGAATTCCATTGTCTCGTGGCGATTGAGAAGCCTCATGGACCCATATTGGTTTACTCTTTCATCTTGCGGAACTTTATAATACTAATAAAACACCTTTCCTGGGCGATTACCCATTATTAATTTACAATGATTTATGCAATAAAACACTTATAGTTGCCTAAAGACCCATGACACTTCCACAATTCTTTTCTTCACTTGCGCCCGGAACCACAAGCTGTGACACTTTACGACGATGTGTCATTTTTTTCGACCCGGCGCATATCGCGGTAGTCATCCGGCACTTCCTGACGTGGTAACTTCGTGGGATAGAACTTGGTTCACTGCTGGTGCTAAGTTCGACTCTTGGCTGTTCGCTGCAGAAGTTCCAGTCATCAAGCTGCGGAACCGTACTCCAACTACTCTTATAAATAGAACTCAGGTGATATAAGTATATTTCACATTTTTGAGTGAGTAATTACACTTAAACATTAACTGACTTATTAATTAGGTACTCAATCATTCTCAATATTCAACAGTGCTACGCATATTAAGTGAAAGGTGCCTGGTCTAACAAAATAATTTTCTTTCTAAAGTCAATATAATCTGAAGTCATTTCATAACTACCTAATTGAACTGTCGGGTTTGTTCTACGACAAGTGCAAAATTTGTTCAATTGTTCATTTATTGCAATCCTAACCGCGTGTACAATTCAGTCATTTAATTTCATTTTGAAGAGATCAACTTGATGTTTATATTATGTTCTAAATGAATACCAGCTTTCAACAATTTCAGCACACCCTACAGTTCATCTAAGATTTCACACGTAGATTCAAATTCAAAATAAAAATCTTGATTATAAACCTTCATTCAATCACTTTGTCAATTGACCAACATTTTTAGAATTCAAAGAAAATTAATCACTTTTGGTGCAAGCCTAAAGTCTGTTTAAAATCATTAAACATAATATCAAATTTCACTTGCTTTCTGAATCCTACAGTCCAATTATTGATTTTCAATCACTTGTTTCAGACATCCTAGAGTCAAGATAAATAAATTAAACATAATATTTAAACAATTAGCGTCCTATCTTTGCTGTTGTAGGTGACGAACCCGGTAATTTTATCCTGATGTCTTGAAAAGTCTGTAGTGAAGTACGAACAGGATACGAACACCGCTTGACCATGTCCTTGGTCAGTCCTTGTGACACGTGTTCTCCCTTCTAGCGCACGACGCCAGCACATTATCCTCAGCTGCGTGCGCTAGTGCCGTTAGACAACTTCAGTTCAGACATGAACGCAATGAGTCTGTAGACAGGGTAGAACCGTGAGATGTGTGACTTATTAATTTACAGTGAAGCAAATGGTGAAAAATGCGAGAGCAGGACGTTATCCTATTCCACGGGTATCAAACCTTGCCCGCCGTAAGCGCAGTGCCGGTGGACGCGAGCGCAAGCCTCTTCCCCTCAGTCGGCTTGTACTCTTCCCACGTTGCTGACTCAGGGCTGTGCCGTGTGCATGCGTACAGACGACAAGCCCCAGTTACCTGTTCTGGTCTACATGTAATGATTAAAACATGTCGAGTGGAGCATACATTATAACGGAAAACGTCTTCCAAATACAACGAGGAATAGTTATTCCTTTCATGAAGGGGAAGCACAGTGCCTTGTACGTAAGAAGTTTAATCTCAGGCGGCACTATGAAGTATATCACTCTCGTGACTACAAGGGCACCACAGGAGAGAACAAGAAAGCCTTAATAGCCGAACTATCATATGGTGTTCCATCAGCCTATTTTATTTTGGTTATGATTTTTTAACATGTTGTTTTGCTACAGAAAAGTAGCGGCATAGTACTAGGCATTATTTCGCTTCATGATTGTTCATAGTAGAGCTGAGCATGTTAAGTCACTAAACAAAATACATTTTATTAATTCTTTATTGCTCAAAACCTTTAAAATAATTATTTATTTTCCTGCTACACAGTGATTATAAAGCATGCTTTATCGCACATATTATCTAAATGCCGTGTTGAACTCATTTAATTATGTGTGTCCATATATGAAATAATACATGCATCTATTGTACGGAGTAGCGTACGTGTAATGTACACCCCTCGGGGCTTGCGCTATCGGAAAACGTCCTGGGCTAGCGCTTACAACAGCTGTTTCTCATGCACAAAAATCCGCCAGTCAGCTCGTGACTTTGACACGCGTGTGCTAATCCACGATGGTCCACGATGATCCCAGGAGTTCGAGGAACATTGCACGTGAGGTGGGTGTGTCTCACTCTGTTGTACACCGGATAGTTTGGGAGCATTTGGATCCATATCACGTACGAGTGCAACACCTTCAATCAACAGATTTTCGCCGTTGGTAAAAGGTCTGTCAATAGTTTGTGAGAAAAGCCCCCAGCAAAAATACTGATGTTTTATAATAAATGTAACCACTGACGAAATGTGAAATGACGGGAGTGTCCGAGGAAAAGTTGGGCTTTTCAGATGCAGGTCTTTTGATTTGACGCATGTGGGCGAACTGCGCGTCGTGATGAGGATGAAATGATGATAAAGACGACACATACACCCAGCCCCGTGCCAGCGAAATTATGCAATTAGAGTTAAAATTCCCGACCCTGTCTGGAATCGAACCCAGCACCCCTTTAACAGAAGGCCATCACGCTAACCATTGAGCCAAGGAGCCGGACATTGAGGAAATTTGCTTCATACTGTTTGGAACACTAAATTATCGTAACTCGTTTATCTGGAGTGGAAAAAGTACTATGTTGTTCAGAGAAACGTTTGAAAGTGGTTTTCATCGAACGTTTGAGTACAAATCCTCGGAGACTTCCTTCTCAATTGACAGACCAACACTATCTGCACTTTATCACAAACATGTTGTTGAAGGCTAGGACGACGTTCCTACATGACGGTGCACTCCCTCACATATCGCAACCGGAGCGAGGGTACCTGATTTAGAGGTCCTTTCTGTAAGGTCTTCATCGACCTCTCAAAGTACGACTGCTAAGTTCTCCGTAGCACCTACTCTTAATTTTTTTGTTCGGCCAGGTGGCTCTCCATCTCTAAATTTGCTACCTCGTCAACTTCAACCAAGCAAGCGGCCGACACCGAAGTTGGAAGTCAGCCTCCCATCAGGTCTAGCTGTGTGATTCGTGGCGTTGATCCCGCTCTCTCCGACCACGAAATACTTCGTTCCCACGCGTCGAGTCCTTCTTCTTCTCCCCACAGAAGACGACGTTCTGCGACTCATCAGCAGCGGAGTCTACATTAACCTCCAAGTACACCGAGTGGCACTTAGTCCTCAGTACTTTGACGACGCAGCAGCCGCACCACCCCAGTGTACACCACAACAACTGTCTTCGTCCCATTTCTACCCTACCCCCATCATCACAACCACCACCACTACCACCACCACCACCACCACCACCACCACCACGACTTCTACCCATACCTTTTCCCATGTTCCTGTTGCAACACGCCATCCTTCACTAATCATGACTTCCTCCCTCCCTCTCTCCGCCACACCTGTACAACCTCTATCCCTGTACTTTCCTGCCAATACATCTAACTCTACAGCTGCAGCACCACCTTCGCCACCACCATCTTCACACCCCGATGACGCAGCAGCAGCCGCCGCACCACCATCGACAACGCAGCCACCACCACGTACCACGCCATATACAGCTGTGTGATCCGCGGCGTGGATCCTGCTTTCCCCGAGCGGACAATCCTCAACGAGCTCCAAGCGGACAGCGTCTCAGTCCGTCACGCCTTTAGGATCAAGAACGCATCCGTCCCAACGTATACGGTTCGCATCCATCTCCCAACCGCCGAAGATATACAACGCCTTATTAGCAGCTGAGCCAGTGTCTATCGCCACCGACATAAAGTGGAGCCCTCTCATTCCCCACCAGAACCTATTCGACATGCCCCTAACATTACCTATCGTCGCACCCGGCCAGCCCCTCCTCGCTTTCAACCTCGTCAACCCGTCTGTCCACCCCTTCCCCACACTAGTTTCTTCCCCAACCACCTCCGACGCTCGACATCATCCGATTCCTAATCACTTCCCTCTGCAATATTACTGCAACCCTGCACCTCCTAACCCTCCATCTCCACCCTGGTACTCTCATCTAAACTCCACTCCTAGCGCACATCTCCTATCATTCCCATCTCCGTGTCCAAGAGGCCC